>NC_081417.1:115603167-115903167 GCF_949786415.1 Peromyscus eremicus | reverse complement strand
AAGCACTGCTGCCTCCTGGCTACACGTGGCTGGAAGAATCTAGCCTTTCTGGACATTAAACTGAATTCTTGGGCTGCTCATGTTTTTAACTTGTTCAATTTTTGAAAAGTCCTACAACAAGAATTTCATTCAAAGAGACCAGAGTTCTAAAATGAGCTGTTTGGGCTAAACAGTTATTGAAGGTGTCCACCTACATCCCTCTCCATATTCAGGGTTAACAGAACCCACTCAGCTGGGAGTCTAACCATTCAGAATAAAGAACATACGTTTCGTTTGTCTCTCATGGTGTGGACCTGCCACACGTAGCTTTCTACAATCTGCTAGACATACACACAGGGCTGAGTTGTAGCTACTGTAATATAGAAAGAAGCCATGTTAGCAGTTGCTGGCATTGATCCTTAAAAGCAAGTGCAGGTACAACATCCTGCTTCCAATCTTTTGCTTTTTCTTCTGGCTGGACATTGGAGCTCCCACAGACATCTCAAACCACGAGGTAGGCTTCAGGATAAAAGGTTTTGGCACCGAAGCAAAAGACATAAGAACCCCGAGCCCCAGAAATCCATGGCAGCCACGCGATAATTATCTCTAGATTAGTTAAGGGAAAGAAAGAAAGAAAGAAAGAGAGCCCTGTGGTGAGTCACTCTTTTTCTTCTTCCTGTTACAAGCAGCCATTCTAGTCCCCAATGGGATATAATGTTCCACCTGACCTCTGGATCTCAATTCTTCATTCACCACAACAGTGACTAGGAATTCCATCTCCATATGGCACAGACACGTTTTATAACTTAAGACTCTGTTAGCTCACTCATAAAATTGTTACATCTAAGTGATAAGGCAGCTATTAAAATTGTGTGACATCAAGGACATAAAGAGCTTAGCTTGGTGGCTGGCTGTGGTGTTTTCTGCTGCGCTTCAGCAAGTACATGGCTGTGTCTACTGTACCTGACTCCAAGGCCAGTGATGCACTAAGGTCCCCAAAGACTTCTTAGGGACAGGCCCAGCTCAGACCTGCAATCCTGGTTCAGGTCACCTATGATTTCCCTAGTCTCTGCTCCTTCCTTTGTACAGAATTCTATTTCTTCGATCTACCTCTATAATTCCAGTGTAGTCTAGAGCACTTGAAGCCATCCAAGTTGATCACATGACTTAAAACAGTTTGTAGCTATCTGAGACACAATAGTTCTAAGACTGTTTGATATGGCCAAGTGAGAATCTGATTCATTCTCCATCTGTCCAAAAAATAATAATAATGAATGAGAAATTTAGGTAATGAGAGGGAGGCATTTCTATTTTATTGTTTTATTTTTCACTTTTTATTATAGAAGTTATCAGGCACACACAAACATAGATTAAATGATGTGGTTGATTCCTTTGTACCCACAAAGCAACATTAATACCAAGACATAATCAACCTTCTTTCATATGTATAACCCAACTTCATGTATTCACTCACTCATTCATTCATGTACTCAGTCTTTTCTCTTGCAAGGCTGAGGACCAATCCAGAGCCTCGTGCATGCTAAGCCACTAAGCTGTACCCCACCCCAGCCCTCCTCAATGTATTAAAGTGCATTTCAGGCTTCAGATTATTTATCATTAAATACTTCAATACGTAGTACTTTAAATTTTTTTGGCAGGCGGGGGGATGCTATTAAATTTCACCCATGCCAGAAGCAGAGCAAGATGTACCCCAGCTTGTTGAGAGGCTAAAGCTACCCACCGGCTCCTTGTCAGGTGACCCACAAAAAAGTCTGCTACCTCCCCATTGGCTAACTTCTAGTGAAAGAGATACAGCATCCATTTAGCTTCTTGTCCCTGCTCACCGCCGTCCACACCACGTGCACCTCTCCCAGCCCTGGTTATAGTCTGGGCCTTGCTGGCCAGCAGATCTGGAAGCTAGCATGGGATTAAGGTTTCTGCAGCCAGAGTATTGGACAGAATGTTAAAGTAGGAAGGAACTGTAGAGGGCAGGCGATCCCTTTCAATTTAGAGATAAGAAAAAACGAGTCAGAAGAGGAAGCAAATTGATTCACATCTGAAACGCAAACTCAATTATAGGACTGTGCTGGCTGCTTTCTGTGTCAACTTAACACAAGCTAGGGTCATTTGAAAAGAAGGAATCTTAATTGAGAAAATGCCTCCATATAACCGGCCTGTGGACAAGTCCACAGGGCATTTTCTTGATTGATGATGGATGTGGGAGAACCTAGCTCACTGTAGGTGGTGCTACCCCTGAGCAGGCGGTCCTAGATGGTATAAAAAAACAAACTGAGCAAGCCAGGGGGAACAAGCCAGTAGGCAACACTCCTCCAAGATGAAACAAATCCTTTCCTCCCTGTGGTGATTTGAATGATAATGGCCCCCATAGGCTCCTTATATTTGAACACTCATCCCAGTTGGTAGAACTGTTTAGGAAGAATTAAGAGGTGTGGCCTTGTTAGAGGAGGTGTGTCACTGAGGTTGGGCTTTGAAATTTCAAAAGCCCACACCAGGCTCAAATATCTCTCTCTCTCTCTCTCTCTCTCTCTCTCTCTCTCTCTCTCTCTCTCTCTCTCTGTCTCTGTCTGTCTCTCTGTCTCTCTCTCTGTCTCTGTCTCTCTCTCTCTCTCTCACTCTCTCTCTGCCTGATGCCTGAGAATCAAGATGTAAGCTCTCAGCTACTGCTCCAGCACTATTCCTGCCCACCTGCTACCACGCTCCCTGCCATGGTGATCATAGATTAATCCTCTGGAACTGTAAGCAAGTCCCCAATAAAATGCTTTCTTTTGTAAGTTGCCTGGCCTTGGTATCTCTTCACAGCAATAGAACAGTAACTAAGACACTCTTCAAGCTGCTTTTAGTCATGGTGTGATGGATTCATCACAGCAATAAAAACTCTAAAAAAGACAATGACTCAGCCCTCTATCTAGGTTAGCAGTTCTTCACCTCTGGGGTTTCAACCCCTTTGGGGGTCCAATGACCCCTTCACAGAAGTCACCTAAGACCATGGGAAAACACAGATATTTACATTATAATTCATAACAGCATCAAAACTACAGTTATGAAGTAGCAATGAAAATAATATTATGGGGGGGCAGTCACCACACCACGAGGAACTGTATTAAAGGGCTGGCCACAGCATTAGGAAGGCTGAGAACCACTGAGCTAGGTATTCAACACAATGTACACTTCACTTGCTGTTTCCCCTCAGAACTCAACTTCTTGTTTCACCTCACTGTGGTCTTTTTTTAATGATTATTATTACATTTTATTGCTTGTGTGTGTGTGTGTGTGTGTGTGTGTGTGTGTGTGTGTGTGTACCACAGCAGGCATGTGGAGGTCAGAGCACAACTTGAGGGAATTGTTTCTTTCCTTCTACCAGATCAGTAAGCTTGGCAGCAAAGTGCCTTCACCCACTAAGTCACCTTGCAAGAATCCCTACCTCAGTCTTGAAGTCCAGACATTTGGCATCCCTGGATTCCCCCCACCTGTCCAAGCCCAGCCTGCTCGTCAAATCTCTTTGTGGACAGCACTTCCCCAGGAGATCCTTAAGTCCTCAGAACTAGGGTAGATAGAATTCCATGAGGTCCCATAAAACACTGTACCTCTCCTAACATATCACAACATGCAGTACTAAAACTGCCAGTCTACATGTGTGTCTTCCCACTCCAGATGGTTTACTCCATGACGGAAGGGCCATGTTAGTACTCCATGTCTGACAGAGACCTGGAGAGTAAGTGAACAACTTCCCCGGGAAGTTGGTGAGGCATCTCTAGGAAACGCTCTGGTTTGCTGCTTCCCAGCCAGTACTGATGAAGACCATGGCACTGCATACAGAGGGATGCTTTCCTGACAAGCTCAGGTCAGACTCTCAGCATTTTTAAAATGGATTCACCCAACAAAGCTGCCACACGCTGCCATCTTGTATGGCATTTCTCTGGGATTGAAAAAAACAGATTTTTTTTTTGTCTTTCAAATCATATCAGCTTGAATTTTCTTTTTATTTTGGACCAGCTTCACATCCTCCAGACTCCCCTTTTTGAGTGATGTATGAACCATCACTCTAAAAGAATATCCCTTTAGACCATATGTGAATGACAGAATATAATGTTCACCTCTGTTCCTACAATCACCATGTCCGTGAGCTGTGGACCACAGAGAACTAAGTAATGGTGGAAAATAAGTTCATATACACATACATACATATATATATATATATATATATATATATACATACATACATACATACATACATACACATATGTAGTACTAACAACATCTGAAACTCAGTAGTTGAAAGACAATAACTGGTATGCACTCTTTCCCATTTCCTTTCAGGCTTTGCTACAAGGCTGCAGGGCACAGTGGTACCAATGCCCAGCTCCAGAAGAACTCCCCTGGTGTTACCAGGGGCCACTTCCTCCATCTGCAATCCTCACCATCAGGTTCAATGGGAAGTGATCTAACAGGGGTGGCCAAGAGCTAACGCCATAAAATTCAAGTCTGCACAACCCAATTTACTAGGATTCTCTTGGTGTATTTGTTTTAAATGTGGACTTTAAAGAGACTTGAGCATCTAGCCTGGGAGTTTGAAATTGGGCAAAATATAGAACTTCTTTAAGCCATAATTTGCTCTTTTTCCAAATGAAGCTTTTCAGTGTACTCGTTGGCTGTACATATTCATTACCACTGTGGTCCTTGCCTGTTTTACGTGGCTATAACAAAGGATGTGAGTTGAGGTCCTTTTAAAGAGGTTTATATGGCTCACAATTCTGGTAACCGGAAGGACCAAACAGCATGGTATAGTTGGCAAAGGCTCCCTGCTACTTTACAACATGGGAGAAAAGTGTTAAGAGACCCGGAACACAGAAGGGCACATTAGCTTGACAAGGAACCAAGAAAGTCAAGGCCTACTCTTGATAACAGACCACTCTTCACAGGAATAAACCTACTTTTTGTGCTATGGGAATTAAACCCCGGGCCTTGCATATGTTATAAGCTAAGCAGGTGCTCTACCACAAGACTGTATCCCTAGCCATCTTTTTATTTTATTTTTTTTTTATTTTGAGAAAGGCTCTTGCTAAGTTACCCAGGCTAGCTTTGAACTCACACTAGCACAGGCCTTGAACTCGGGATCTTCTTGCCTAAGCCTCCTGAGTAACTAGAATTATAGACTGATACCACCAGGCCCGGCATGAGTCCACACCCACGAGCCACTAACACGAAGCAACATTAATCCATTCAAGAGCTTGGAGCCCTCGTGACTCAGTTTCTCCACACTAAGCCCACCTCTTAAAGGGTCCGCTGCTCTCACAGTGCAATACTGGGGACCCATCTTTCAGCACACAAACCTTTGGGAGACAAGTCATATCTAAAACAGTAGACTCAGTACATATTTTCTTTAACCAATCATAAGAAGCACTCTTTCTGGAAAATTCCCCTCTTCTGTGACTGGAGTTGGAACTGCCCCAGCCCTACCCAGAATAATATGTAAAATGAAGCTGGGTCAACAGGGTATTCTAAAAACTAGAGAGTAAGTCAGACTGAATTCTGCTGTAGAGCAGAGATCATAGACAGCAGGCCTAGGATCTGTCTTGCTGATGCATCAGGACAGGAGATCTGAGTAGAAAATGTCACCAACTAAAAAGAAGTAAGTTGGAGAGAAAGAGAGAGCTAAGAAGACAGCATTCCAAGTGCAGTAATTCCAGAAACCCACTACCTTTCCATACTTACAAGACTCCCAGTTTTCTTTTTTAATTAAATCGATTTGCACTATATCTGTGGTGTATAGCCAAAAGAATTCTACCTGCTACAGGACACAGTGCTCACATCATTGTGACCCGGTACACTTAAGTTTGCTTATGTAAATGAATTATTTCTTCACTGTTATACATCAGGAGGAAAAACTAAGACATCCACACACAAGCTTACATTAAAATCTTAGTGATTGTTAATAAATAATCTTTAGATGAAAATGGAATCCCAACCTACACAGCAACATCTTTAATACATGTCCAGGTTAGAACTAACATTTATACAATACTTCACGGTCACAGAGCATAGCACTGGTCTGAAGAAATGGGATGCAAGCCACCAATAAGCAATAACTGTGTACTGTTTTCTCTTTTTGTCAACTTGACAGAGGCTAGATCATCTGAGAAGAAGGAATCTCAGAGGAGACAGTGTCTCTGTCACACTGGCCTGTAGGCAAGTCGATGGGGTGTTTTCTTGGTTAATGGTTGACATAAGAAGGCCCAGTCTACTGTGGGCAGCGTCACCCCTAGGCAGATAGTCCTGGAGTGTTTAAGAAAGCAGGCTGAGCAAGCTAGGTGGATCAGCCAGTAAGCAGCATCCCTCCATGGTGTCTGCTTCAGTCCCTGCCTCTAGATTCTGCTTTGAGCTCCGGCCCTGACTTCCCTCAGTGACCGAGTGTGACCTGGGAGTTATAAGACAACTAAAGCCTTCCCTCCCTGAGTTGTTTTTGGTCAGTGCTTATCACAGCAGCAGAAACTATAACTTTCAAATGTCTAGTGGCCACATTGAAAACTAAAGTGAAGCAAATGAATTCAGTTTTGTAGTGCCTCTCACTTATCTCAGTAGACACAAAGTATTGCCACTTCAATGTGGAGCCAGTAAGATTTTCTTCCTGCTACATACTTGATAGGCTTTACATTTTACATTTACAGTGTATCTCATTTTGCACTAGCCTCTTAGAGTGAGTGGCTACTGTGTGACCCAGCAAGCACAGCTATAAAATGTTTCCATCTCCCTAGCAACCTAAGACGACAAGCTTTTTGTAGTTACAAAGGAAAAAAACTAAAACTCAAAGAGGTAAACATTTTTTTTCCAACAACAACTAATCAGTGCACAGAACAGACTCCAACCTTGGCCTCTGGCCTCTGCTTCTGAAGCTCTGCACCTCACTCTGCAGTCTGCAGAGGAAGAACCATGCTCCACATGATCCTGAAGTACAGCCACATCAAAGGAACGCATGCGCAAAGGCCTCACCCATACAGTGCAGCCCATGGACATAAGGACTCTGTTTCTTCTCAGATCACAGAGAGCCTTTAATGAAAATAATCTCCAAATCCATACTTCTCTGTGAGTGTGTATTCATGGGTGGAATTAATTTCGGTCACTAACATATGTCTTCCCTCCATCACGTGTTCTCTAGCCTGTAAGGTACCCTCTGTGCTCACAAAACCAAATGTATGTGTGCATGCATATATATGCTATACATGTACACACACACACACACACACACACAGTTTCCATGGCTCTTACTAGCTCCAAAATGGCTGGAACAGTAAGTATACCTTTTGTTGAAGTATTTGGTCTTTACTTTTGGAAGCAGGTTTAGAGCCATAGAGGATAGAAAGTGTCTTTGTTCTGATGCGGGGGCAACTTACGCTTCAGAGCAAAACCTCTCTCTAGGCTTCTGTTTTCCTTTGCTCTGATCCTTTTTCTCCTCAAGGCACACTGTAATAATTAAGATTTTTCCTCCCCACATCAGATTAGTAAAACCATAATTATATTATAACCTTCTCCTGCTTTTCCTGTCTTACATCTTACCAGAAAGACATTCTTGTCCTACCTTGTCTAATAATAGATCCTAAGACCTTCATTCCACATGGCTTCCTGCCCCATACCAGAAAGAAAGGCACACTGTACAAAGAGGCCACAAAGAATCTGAACAGACAGGGTGTGCTGGCATCTCTGAGCATCAGACGCCGACCTTCTTTTTCTGTCTAGTCACACTGGTACAGTTACCCATGCTTCAGTCATGCCTATGCAATAGAGTCTCCATGAAAACCCAGTGGAAGGGTTCAGAGAGCTTCTGGGTAGCTGAACCTGTGGAGACTGAGGAAAGGGAACTGATCCACATCCCAGGAGCAGCCACACCCCTGCCACATAGTTCCATGTGTGTCTTCATCCAGGACCTTATTTGTGGCCTGACGATAAACCAACAAATGGGTTTCCCTGGGTTCTGTGAGCCACCCTAGCAAACGAACTAAGCCAAACCAGGGAGTTGTAGGGAGCTGCTGGTAGCCAGCTGGTCAGAAGCCTTGAAGCCTAGATTCCAGACTGATGCCTAAATAGTCCTGTGCAACTGAGCCCTTAACATTTGAGACTTGATGCTGCCCATAAGTAGGCAAGGGCAGAATTGAATTGAATTCTGCTACAGAATTGATTGCTTGCTAACTGATGATAAGAAATGACCAGGCATTTTGAGATCTCAGAAGTGATGTGTGCTGTAGTAGGAGAGCATACCGTTTAGTAACAGAAATGGAGTTTGCCTTGACTCACTATCCCTGGACCTCTCAAAGTGCCTAGGTTGAAGCCCTAAGCCCCTACTATGTAGATATTGGAGATGGGGACCTTCAGGAAGTAATTGGGTTAAGATGAGGTCATGTAGGATGAATGCTCAGCCCTAGCAAGACATTTATACCATCCCTAAGGCTGAAGGAAAAATTGCGGCAGAGGGGGTGGAAAGGACGTAAGAGCCAGAAGATAGGAGGAGGAGCTTCAGATCAGCCATTGCCGCCTGTACTCACAGGCTGTAATTGCCTGCATTGAGCCAGCAGAACCGTCCCGTTAACAGTCACCGAGGGGTGGGGGAGGACTCAGGGAACTCTACCACTTGCTGCTGTACTGCTCACTACCTGTGAGATTCAGGAAGAGGGAGATCCATTTCCTTCAGTGTTGTGCCCACTGATTAAACCACCAAGTTCCAATGGATAGTGTCAATCCAGTGGTCACACAGATGACCTCTAAATGGATAGTGTCAATCCAATGGTCACACAGATGACCTCTAAATGGACCACAAGACAAAACCAAAAGTCAAGACTCCAGGAAGGGGACAGGAAGGGAGGAGGAGGAGTTGATGAGAACGGGAAAGAGATAAGAGAGGATGTGGAGAGAGAATAATCAGAATACATTCTAAGTGTGTATGAAATTGTAGTACAATATAAGTCTATTTTTAAAATATTATTTTATAATGATGAGGTCATGAGGGCAGGAGCCTTGTGAAAGGGTTAGTAACTGTAAAAGAGATCAGAGCTTTCCATCATGTGAGGACACAGAGGGAAGGTAGTTTCCTTCGAGCCACAAAATGGTCTGTACCAGGTGCTAAGTCAGCCAGCATCTTGACCTCAACCTCCATGCACCTAAAACTATGAGACATAAACACCTATTGTTTGTACCACCCAGCCAGGGATACTTTGTTAGAGCAGCTTGAGCTAAGACACTGCAAGTGTACTGTCTGTGTGCCGAGGCCCCAAACCACCATGGACTTCCACTGACTTCCTTGGCTCCTCTTCTCCTCCAGAAGCATGAGTCCAAGCTAGCCAGCTGTAAGGTGGGAGCCACTTGGAGAAGCTGATCCCAGCATCTCAACTGACGCCCCAGGCATGAGAACAGCTGAGTGTGGCCCAAAACCTAAGTGATATGTGAACATCTTTCAGGATTGATACGATAAAAAGTATAATACTTTAGGGTAAGAAAATGGGCTGGAAGCTGCCTCCCTATGGCCCAGTAAGGATTGGTGGCACACGCCTTTAATCCCAGCACTCAGAAGGCAGAGGCAGCAGGATCTGTGTGAGTTCAAGGCCAGCCTAGCTACATAGTGAGTTCCAGGCCAGCCAAGACTACATAGTGAGATCCTGTCTCAAAGAGAGAAAGAAAAGATAGATTCTGTCCCATAGAAAGTAAGGAAGAGCATCAGAAATCCACAGAAAGGATGATAAGGTAGCTGGAAACTGCAGAGAAAGAGAAGAGAAGTCGGTGGAAAGGGAGTGGAGGGGAGTGGGGAAGCAGCAATACAGATCTGAATTCAAATCCTAACTCTACCACACAGTAACTACGTTAGTTAAATCACCCAAAGCTGATTAAACGTATACTTCTCTCCCAAAATCACTTCTAAAGATGTTTACATTGTCCAGCAGAGCAACTGACCTTTAATGGGCACTCAATACATCTCAGATCCCTTCCTCGCCTTCTCTTGTACCTAGCAAGGCCTACAAACCGATTATGGCTCAGTTTTATTCATATGTACAGCACCATCACTACACTTTATTCTTAATTTATTCTCAGCTCTTTTGACTTGACTGAACAAGTCAAATGACTCAAGATCTACTTGAGGAAGTTATCAGATACCTTGTGAGGACCGTGCTGTGGCTCAGTCCAAGCACTAAGGCCTCAGAACAAGGGAAGCAATGGTACAGTGGAGACCAAAGCCCCAAGGGCAGTAGAATGCTTCTGGTCTAAGTCCTGAAGTCTAAACTTGGAGTGCTGATGCCCAGGAGGGAAGAGTTGTGAACCCTGGATCCAAGAGACAAAGACCTAAAATCCTCCAGTCATTTTGTATTGTCTGATTGCCCTTGGCTGAAGGGATGGCAGCTGCCTACATTGAGGGCAGAGCTGCTTTACTTAGACAGTGACTGAAATGCCAGGCTCCTCAGGACACAGACATACCCCCCAAACAATGCTTTCTTTACCAGATCTCCAGGTAATCCTCACTCCAGCCAAGTTGACACCATCACAGAGATGAAAGCTCTTTACACTGAAAAGAAATTGGAGAAGACACAAATAAATGGAAATGCATCCTGTGCTTGAATGCTGTTAAAGTGTTCACCAATCAAAGCAAGTGAAAAACTCAGTGTAATCCCTCTCAAATTCCAGTAACATTAACCACAGAAAGAGAAAAATAATCCTAAAATTCACGTGAAATCACAAAAGACCCCAAATAGACAAAGCAACCGTAAGCAAACAGAGCAAAGCTAGAGGCATGATACTACTTAATTTCAAAATACACTACAAAGCTACAGAGACAAATCACACAACACCGACACCAGACTGACATGGAGACCAACAGGACAGACTAGAGCCCAGACATAATCTACACACTTAGACCCTCCTGACTTTCACCAAGGGTACCAAGAACACACAATGAGCAAAGAGTTAGACAACAAATGACCAACTGAAAATAGACATTTCTCCAAAGAAGACATACAAAGACCAACAGATATATGGAAAGGTGCTGAATATCTCTCATCATCAGTATAAATCAAAACCACGGTGGGCTCCTCCTCATCCTTAGAATCGCTACTACCAAAACAACACAAAGGGCACATGTTGACAAGTATGTAAAGAAAGAATACATACACACACACACACACACACACACACACACACACACACACACACACACCTGTGGGTGGAAATATAAGTTAATATAGCTATTGTGGAAAATTTTTAGAAGTTCCTCAGAATTAAAAATACAACAACTACATGATCCAGAGAACCCACACTCAAATGAAATGGAGTCAATATCAAATGAATACCTTCACAATGGCTAAGATATTGGATCAAACAAAGTATCTGTCACTATAGAACTTGATGAAGAAAATGGGGTATGCATACATAATGCAATACTGTTTAGCTATGAAAGGAGGAGACCCTATCATTTGGGAACACAGATGAACCTGGAGGATGTTAAGTGAACTAAGCCAGGCACAGAAAGACAAATGTCACATGATCTCACATATGTGGAATTTAAACAGTTGATGCAAACAGAAAGTAAAATGGTAATTACCACAGGCTGGCATGGTATGGAGTGGAGTGGGGGTGGAGAAATGTTAGTCAAAGGGACATAATTACAGGGATAAGTTAAAGAAGTTGACTGAATGGCACCATCACCGTGATGGCTTATTATATTATATACTTGAAAAATATAGAAAGAGTAAATTTATGTTCTCATCACAAAGTGGTAATTATGTGAAGTAATGCACTTGTTAATTAGCTAGATTTGACATTTCCACAACACAGACGCACGTGTGTATAAATATATATATATATCAAACATATAAATATTTGTAACATATATAAATATATAAATAAATGCAAATATATCTCAAAATGTCATATTGTACATTATATATATATGTATGTATATATATATATAAATAAAACAATCATGTCTGTAAATTTTTAGAAAATAATAAAATGACATAGAGATGTAGCTTAACAGCAGTGCACTTGTTTAACATGTGTGAGTTTCTGGGTTCGATCACTGGCACCAAAATGATTTTTAATGTGTAGCAAAGTTATTATTCAAGTTTTCTTAAGTGTCTATTTTCAACAGATCAAATCCATTAAAAATTTTAAAAATCAACATATGCTAAAACAAAGCTTTGAGAAGAAAGCATAAAATAATATCTTTACGACATTGAGGAAAATGGGAGTTTGCCAAACAGAATCCAGAAAGCAGGATTCAAAATGCAAAACCAGCAGACAACATTCAAGACTGTGGTGAATCTGAGGTTGGCTGCTCGGCAGTAGGACATATGCACAGCAAGTACGAGACCTTAGGTCCAATCCCCAGAAACCCTGCCCCAAAGAAAACAGCTTTTGTTCTTCCATCAAATACATCATAAGGAAGCTGGATATTATTGTACATTCCTGTAACTAATATTCATGAGGCTGAGGCAGGAGGATCTCAAGTTTAGGCTAGCACAGTTGAAAATCTGTTTGAAAAAAAAATCTTTAAGAGAATAAAAATACAAATACAAGCCATATTTTAAAGAAATATTCACAGCTGGGCAGTGGTGGTGCACGCCTTTAATCCCAGCACTCGGGAGGCAGAACCGGAAGGATCTCTGTGAGTTCAAGGCCAGCCTGGGCTACCAAGTGAGTTCCAGGAAAGACGCAAAGCTACACAGAGAAACCTTGTCTTGAAAAAAAAAAAAAAAAAAAAAGTATTCACAATACTTTTATCCAAAGAATGTATATATAAAATATATAATCAATAAGAAAAATCTGCACATCATGGCTGGTAAGATGGCCCAGCAGGTAAAGGCCCTTGAACCTGAAGTCTGGCAACCTGAGTTCAATCCCTGGACCCCAAGTGGAAGGAGAAAACCAACTCCTCAAAGTTACATATGATATGGCATGCATGCCCCCCACACACATATCATGCACACACACTAATAACTAATTAATTAATTAATTAATTAATTAATTTTCAAATCTACAAGTCAATAAGAACAACAAAGAAAGCCCAATAAGAAATTTGGCAAATCTGGTGACACATGCCTTTAATCCCATCACTTAGGAGGCAGAGGTAGGCAGATCTCTGAGTTCAAGGCCAGTGTGGTCTACAAAGTGAGTTCTAGGACAGCCAGGGCTACACAGAGAAACCCTGTCTTGAAGGGAAAAAAAAAATTGGTAAAAGTTATTAAACCAGATCTTTTACAAAAGGCTCTATCCAAGTGGCCAGTATATCATGACAAGGTACTTAACCCCTAAGTCATAATGGAAACTCAAATTATAACCACAGTGATCAACTCCATACCAAATAGGATGGCTAAAATTTTAAAGACTGATGGCATCAAATGGTAAAGATGTGGCTACACAAGGTGATCTCACAAAGCTGACATTACACCAGGTACCACCACTGGTAAGCCAAAGGGTCGCCCTCTGTGATGGAGATTCCTCATTGCCAACATGATTGCATTGAGAACTGTATACAAGACCAGAAAAATTACAAGTCTGGTGAGTCTGTGAGAACATTTCCAGAAAGGATTGACTAAGGAGGGATGACCTACCCTGAATGTGGGGGGTATCACACATGGGCTGCACAGAAGAAATAAAAAAAGGAAAAAATCAGATAATGCAGGTATTATCTATCTATCTTCTATTATCTATCTATCTATCATCTATCATCTGTCTATCTCTCTCTCTCTCTTTCTACTTAATGTGTGTCCTGAGTTGAGTAGTTTCTGCATCAGCTCCTGTCGCCATCATTAACTGCCACATCACAGGCCCCCAAATCCATGGAGCCTAAGAACATGTAGTGAAACCTCAGATACTGTGAACCAAAATCAATAATTCCTACTTTCAATACAGTCTCACAAGGATTTGGTCACAGCAAAAGTAATAATAATAATAAATAATAATAGCTAAAACACGAAACTGGCCCTGAGAAGTGGGGTCATCTCTGTGGCTACACCTGACTGATTGGTTTCTAGACTGTGGCATTCGTTTGCAAGAGAAATTTGGAAAAATTGGAAGTGGGCTAAGGAAAGTCTTGGCTGTTATAAGCAGAGGTTACTGGGCAATGAAGGCGGGAGTTCCAAGGACCAGAATGACCACAGAAATGTGGGTGGCGGTCATCGTTTAAATGAGCATTTGAACACTTGGTCCCCAGTTCGTGGTGCTGTTTGGGGAGAATAGGGAACTTTGAGGACATGTAGCCTTGATGGAGAAAGTATGTCACTAGGGGCAGGCTTTGAGGATTTATGGGCCTAGCCCACTTCCTCCTCACTTTCTCTGGCTGGGGTGTGATCTGGCTGCCTGCTGCCATACCTCCCTTACCATTATGAAGCCCTCCTCTAGAACTGTTAGACAAAATTAGCTTCTTTAATTTGCTTTTGATCGTGAAATTTTTATCACAACATAAAAGTAACTGCCACAGCAATAAAGATTATTCTTGTGAGGGTTCAGATGAAAATAAGGATTCTATTGGGAATTGGGCTAAAGGCTGTTCCTGTTTCTATTTTGGCAAAGAACTTGGTTACATTTTATCCACGACCTGCATCTTGCCAGGAGGCTGAGTTTAAATGTGAGAGACTAGTTGATCTGAGTGAGGAAATTTCAGATCAATCCAGAATTTAGACTGTGGCATGGTTATTGCTGACTCCTTCTAGCCAAGTTTACAGTGAGAAATAGGAAGCAAGATACAGAGTAGAAAGACTGGAAAAATTCATAATTTGGTTATAAAAGCCAGTACAAAATCTGAGCTAAGAAAGGTATGGTTTCTAAAGAAACTAGGGTGGTTTAAAAGAAGTCAGGTCAGCTGCATCAGAGGAATTGTGTCTTTATATGCTCTCAAGAACTGGCCTGAACTCACTTGTGACAAGCTCAAGAATGTAAAATACTTTCCTTTGAATACAGGGCGTCTCTGAGCCACACTGCTTGCACAAGCCAACCTAGAAAATTGTTTCTTCAGGATTCACTTTACTGCTCTGCAATCCAGGCACACCGACCTCAAACATCAGCACAACTTGGCATCTTCCACATGATGCTACTTTTGCAGGTATGCAGAATATAAGAACTACAGGGTTATGAGTACTTCCACCTAGATTTCAAAGGAAGACCTGGGAGGCCAAGTCATGTGGCAGTATCAAGACCACTGTCGGCAGCCCCTGAGGGGCCAATGTGTGAAACTGTGACCATGAAGTCAAAGGCACAATGGAGAACACAGGAAGTTAGCAATGCCAGGAACTTGGCCTGCCAAGAAAAACCACAGGCAGCAAGCAGAGGCAACACAAGAAATAAATCACGTGGGCTCTGGCCAGCAAGGCCATAGGGATGGTGCAGCCTAAGCCACTGGGAGCTTACATTACCACATGATGTGCTCAGATACCGAATACCAGACAAGGTGCTACAGGGTTTGTGTTAGCCCTGAGGCACTTGGGTCTTACTTTGGCCTCATCCCTTCTTTCTGTACATCGCCTACCCCCTTTGGGATGGAATATTCATCCTGTGCCCCTGGACATTAAAAGTATGCAATTTCCTTTTTTATGTTACAGGAGTTCACAGCTAATAGTTTGCCTCGAGTCTCAGGAAACTTTGGATTTGAACTTTGAAACAATGTTGATGTTACTATGGAGACTCTTGGAGAAGGACTGACACACTTTGCATTATGAGACAGACATGAGCCTTTGGGGGCCAAGGATGAAATGTTATGGCTTAATTCTTTTAGTGTATGTGCATCTGTGTATATGTGTGTGTGTGTCTGTCTGTCTGTCTGTGTGTGTCTGTGTCTGTGTGTCTATGTGTGTGTCTATGTGTCTGTATAGGCAGGATGAATGTGTGGACAAACATGCCACAAGGCACAAGTTCAAGTCAAAAAACAACTTTGTGGAATCAGTTCTTTCCTTCTACCTCTATGTGGGTTCCAGAATCACACTCAGATGGCCAGGCTTGCAACACCTGCTGAGTTTTCTAGAAGGCCCAGGATGTTTGGTTTTAGTTGGTTTTGTTGTTGTTTTGTTTTGTTTTTTTAAATAATTACTACTTTTTTATTTTGGTTTTTCAAGACAGGGTTTCTCTGTGTAGTTTTGGTGCCTGTCCTGGATCTCGCTCTGTAGACCAGGCTGACCTCGAACTCACAGAGATCCATCTGGCTCTGTCCTCTGAGTGCTGGGATTAAAGACGAGCGCCACCACCGCCCAGCAATAATTACTACTTCTATTTATTCTGTGTTTGTATGTGTGAGCACACACATGTGAGCATGCATATGGAGATCAGAGGACAGCTTTCAAGAGTCAGTTTCATTTGTCACTTTGTGGAATCAAGTCATCAAGCATTCTGGGAAATGCTTCTGCCTGCTGAGTCATCTCACAAGTTTAATAGTTAATCTGGATTATTAACTTCATTGGATTGGGAAATGCCTCAATCCAATTGAGAATAATAAAGGACACATCTCTGTGTGTGTGTGTGTGTGTGTGTGTGTGTGTGTGTGTGTGTAAAGTTGTTTCCAGACAGTATTAACAAAGGGGAGGAAATGTCCTGAAATGTGGGCAGCAACCATCCCATAGGGTAGGGATCTTGACAGAACAGAAGGGAAACACAGGAGCCAGGGATGTGCATGAAATGCTTTCCTCACATGGAGAAAGCCCCGAGTTTGATACCCAGCAGTGTATGTACCCAGGCATGGTGGTACATGCCTCTGAGTCCAACCCCCAGGAGGTGGAGGTGTAAGGATCACAAGTTGAAGGTTATCCTTGGCTTTACAGGAAATTAAAAGCCAGCCTGGGCTTCATAAGACTCTGTCCCAAAAATAACTAAAGAAAAGAAAGTAGGCAAAGAGAGAAGACCAGGTCTTCTCTCTCCCCTTCTACTTCCTGTCTACCATGAGGTGGGCAACCTCTGCCACATGCTCCAGCAGCTATGGTGTTTGCTTCTTCCCAAGAATATGGACTAACAACTCCCAACCATGAGCCAAAATCAGCCATGTTTCCTTTGGGTCGTATCTCTCAGATAGTGGGTCAGAGTGACAAAAAGCTAACATGCTCTATGAACTCGCCATTGGACTCTCAAGTATTTAATCCATGGAGATACGTTCACGGGTGGAAGCCAAGACGCCTGTGGGTATGTTCATAAGCCGTTCTCAGAGCCGACCCAAGTGGTATACCACCGAAGCATCTGTCCAAATAAAGACAGTAAAGTGGCATTCTCACTTTGTGGAGATCTGTGTACAAATGAGAGTAAGTGTTCCACATACTGCAGACGGCGCTCACAAACAGCAAAGGACTCACCGGGGCATTTCCTCCAGACAAAATTCAAAACCATGGCACTAATTTACAGCCTGATCCCTCAGAGCTGGAGTTAGGCTGTGCGTATGCCAGACAGTGAGGACTCAAATGGGGTCTCAGTGTTACTTAGCTTGGATTCGAGTTACATAAGAAACACACACATACAAATTCATCAACCTGTATGCTTAGAAGATACATGTACTTTTTTATGCTGAATTACAAAGTTTGCTTTAAAAGTCAGTTTTCCTTTTGACATCAACACACTCAAAAATCATTACAAAAAAGTTCCTGAAACCAAAGTTTAGCAGTTCATCTCCTGAGAAGACCCTGGTGGTACCCATTTCCACGACACCCTTACTCAACTGCTACCTGCCACCTGTACTTCTGTCTCCAGATTCTGTCACGAGATATGGATTTGTGCTGGCCAGTTTCATGTCAACTTTACACAAGCTATCATCATCTCAGAGGAGGGCACTTCAATTTAGTAAATGTCCCCAAAAGATCGGGCTGTAAGCAGACCAGCCTGTGGAGTATTTTCTTAATTAGTGACCCATAGAAGAAGGCCCAGCCCATTATGGGTGGGGCCATTTCTGTGTTGGTGGTCCTGGGTTCTATAACAAAACAGGTTTAGCAAAGCTTGAGGAACAAGTGAGTAACCAGCATTTCTCCATGGCCTCTGCATCAGCTCCGGCCTCCAGGGTCCTGCCTAGTTTGGGCTTCTGCCTTGGCTTCCATCACTGGACTGTGATTCAGGATCTGTAAGCCAAATAAACCTTTTCCTCCCCAAGTTGTTTTTGGTCATGTTGCTTTATCACAGCAGTAGCGACCCTGACTAAAACAGAATCTCACATTAGAAATGAACTTCTTGGTTCTGCCTTTCCTTCTACTGTATCAGCCCTTTTTTGTGAAGTCAAAGGTAATCAGGAATAAATTTTAGAGGATAAAAAAAGAAAGCTAATTTCTACCCTGGAAGCTACGTTACAGTATAGGATCCTCTAAGGACTCAGGATTTGACAGCACAGTGCCTCCATGTCAGTGGTTCTCAACCTATGGGTCATGACCCCTTTGGGGGGTTGAATGACCCTTTCACAGGGGTCACAGATATTTACATTAAGATTCATAGCAGTAGCAAGATTACGGTTATGACGTAGCAACAAAAATAATTTTAGGGTTAGGAGTCACCACAACACGGGGGACTGTATTAAAGGGTCGAAGCTTTAGGAAGGTTGGGAACCACTGCTCTGTGTGATGAGTGAGTTGTGAAAGCAAGACTAAACTCAGAAACTAGGATTGGCTGGAAGTCTACTTAAAAAATGGTGAGATCTGAAGATCCTCTTCTTCAGGCCTTGAAGCGGGATGGTGTCAGGCCCTAAGCCCAGCAGAAGACTAAAGGTTAGGGGAACAACAGGGAGTCAGGCGGGGGGTTCACACTGGAATCAGAGAGTGAAAACAAATGATCATCTCGTAAATGCCCCAAGTCCTCAGGCGGCACTTCATGGGGTGCTCCAGTCTCATAAAGGAGACTAGGCAGCAAAGCAGGTGGACGCAGGTGCATGGGGCCTTGGTTATTCTGCAGTCCGTCTCCTGAAGCTTAACAACACGGGCCAAGCTGCATGTGTGGCTTGGTGGGACCCGACTTGTCCAGCAAGTGCAGGATCTTTGATTCAATCCTAGCACCTTAAAATAGGTCCCCCATAAGTAAATAAATGCTGATAACAAGATGAGAGGAACATGCCGTAACCAGAAATAAAAATTACTGTTTAAGAGGCACTGGAGAGGACTCTAAAGATGGAATTAGGAAAGCCAGGTCACAACCCACTGCTACAGCATCTCACTACCCTAGTGATTCATGGACCTGTAGGTCTCGATGTCTAAGTAGTGTATAAGTAGTAAAACTATAAGCCCATCCTCTCAGCCATGTCTTTATATTGTATTATCTCATTTGTCTGCATTGTATGGATGGAGTTTTAATTTCCTTTAATGTGATTTTTCTGGCAAATCTATCAATAGAAGAATCTAATTTAAGTGCCCTGCTATGTCAGGCAGAGCAGTCCATCCAACGGCCCACTGGAGGCCACTCACTCAGCCACTCACCCATACGACCTTCCAACCTATGCCCCATCTCATTCATTCATCACTGGCCTAGACATTCCATACAGGCCTGGAATTATTTCAAGAAAACAACTTTCAACTATAATGTTCACATGGGAATTGAGTCTTACAGTATGACAATCTCTGCCTTTATGTAGGCAGACAAAACAACAAAGAATATAGCTGTGACTAGCATGCTGGCACATGCTAGTAATCCCAACACTCCAGAAGCTAAGGCCAGAGGGTTGCTAATTCGAAGCACCCTGAACTACATAATGAGACCCTGTCTCAACAAAACAAAACACATAAGTTGTGGGGTCAAAGAAACATGCTGGAATCCTGGATCCAGCCCCGTAACTGTGACAAAAATACTGTAGCTAATCAACACAGAAAGAGGAAAAGCTAGCCAGGCAGTGGTGGCACATGCCTTTAAACCTAGTACTTGCAAAGGGGCAGGGGGCGGGGGGGGGGGGGGGGGGGGGGGGGGGACGGGACAGATCTCTAAGTTCGAGACCAGCCAGGTTCCAGGACAGTCAGAGCTACACAGAGAAACCCTGACTCAGAAAAAAAAGAAAGAAAGAAAGAAAGAAAGAAAGAAAGAAAGAAAGAAAGAAGAGAAAAGAAAAAAAGAAAGAGGAAAAGCTGATTTTTGGCTCACCGGTTCAGAGGTTTCCATCCCTGGCCAGTCAGCTCTATTGCTTTGGGGCCTGCAGTGAGGGCATGGTGGAAGACATTGGTCAAGCAAAGTTGTTCATGTCATACCAACTTGGAAGAAGAAAGAAAAGATGAGCCAGGGCCCCCAAATTCCCTTTAGGAGCATACTGCAGTGACTACCTTCCTTCCACTAGGCTTCCCTTCTTAATGCTTCCACCATCAGCAATAACACCATGAGCCAGGGACCAAGTCCTCAAGGCATGAGCCTTTGGGGGGACAGCTCTTATGAGAACAGCCACCACCTATTAGCTGTCTGACTTTGAACAAGTCATGGCTCAGCACTGATCTTCATTGCCTCCATTCACAGAATGGATATACTAATACATACTTGTATGTGGCAATGCATTGCTATAAAAATATCTCTTGCATTCTAAGAGACTGGAAATTTTGCTGGACCTCACATCCAGAGTTAATAACACACCTTGAGGTCACTTATAACTTAAGATTGCTATCCTGGTGTGTATTCTGCCTGTTTGTTTAACCTGCTTTTAAGAGAACAATGTAATAGCCAACCTTACTTGCCTTGGGATCCCATGTAATCAACTTTTACAAGCTAAGCTAATGCATAGCTTTAATCTTAAATTATATACTCTGCTCTGACCCATGGGTAATGCATGTGTGTGTATGTTGTGATAATAAACAATGGAAACGGCAAATAGATGGGAAATGACCTTATAAAGCAAAGATCCACCATAAATGTTGGAAGAGACATGGATACAGGCTGATAAGTCTGTGTGCAGTGGTGAGAGCAGCACAGCTTTGGTCAGTTCGGGGTGGTTGGAGTCAGGGAGGTTTCATCCCCTGTAAAACTCTCTTAAAGACTCCTTTGAAGTATCCCTCATTCCTTCTCCCGTGTGACTCTTTCTGTGCTGTTTAATAAATACAGAGCAAAGCCCTTTGTTAGAGACACAGACACAGACAGACAGAGACAAAGAGACAGATAGACCCAGATACAGTCAGACTCAGACACAGACAGACAGAGACACAGACAGACTCAGACACAGGCAGACAGAGACACAGACAGACACAGACACAGACAGACTCAGACACAGGCAGAGACACAGACACAGACAAACACAGACACAGACACAGGGAGAGACAAGACAGCACTCAGGCAGGCATAGATCCAGACTCCTACAACAGGCAGGACATGCTGGACAACACAGGGAGAAATGAGCAGAGAATTCAAATCTGGTTCACTCTCGGTTAAATTACTCGAGGGGAAGTGTTTTTCGTTTCTTTTCCGTAATGCAACACAGACACATTTTGGGTACTCTAAGGTGATTAGTAATGTGTTTAAACCTACACACCTCTGGGGATGACCACTAGGTTTCGATGTGAAAACACATGTGTGTTAGTTTCTGTTCTCATCAGTGTGACAAAATACAACAAAAGCAAGTTAAGGGGAGACAGGTTTATTTTGCTTCATAGTTTGGGAATAAAGTCCATCAGGCAGGGAAGCATGGTGGCGGGAGCTGGGGGCAGCTATCCCATCGATTTCACAGTCAGGAAGCAGAGGGAAGAGGAACAGTTATGCTCAACTTGTTCTCTCATTTTTATTCAGCCTGGGACCCCATCTATAGCACAGAACTGCTTGTGTTACTTGTGGGCCTTGCACCTTTCTTGAAATGCCCTCACAGACATACCTGCGGTATGTCCGTCCCCACAATGATTCTAAATGCAGTCAAGCTCACACTGCTGAGTATCCATTCCAATAGGCTGAGAACTCAGCCCAGTCAAAGCACTCTGTAAAGGGCAGCAAGCAGCAACTTTGTTTCAATGCACTAACCTACTCTGTAACATTTTTAAATCAAATGCCTCCTCAAAGGAGTTACAGCAAAAATCACACATTCTTCCAGTCATTCTCTCTGTGGTGTCATGCATTTGTCAAGCAAGATGAAACAACCCGTGGGCTTTCTAATCCTAAGAAGTGATAGATACTATAAGTGATCTAAGGGGAAAAACCAAATGATCCCCATTCCAGGTGACTGAGAATTCTGCTAGTCCATTGGTACGAACACCCATCACCAGTTGGCCCTTCCACAAAAGGGGAGGGTGTAAGATGAGATGGAAGATGTGGAAGGCTGTGGTGCAAAGATGCTGAGGGACTCCAGGCTGAATGGTCTTGGCCTTGCTCATGGGTGGAGAGGGTACCTAAGAGAAGAGGTTTTGATGATGGTGGGACACATTTGGAGTGGTACTTTCCAGAAATGGAAGGGAGTCGCCAAGGTAACGGAAAGGGGTATACAGGAGTTGTGATGCTCCAATCCCAGCAGGAACTCGGCTTTGTGACTTTCCCCCAGAATTAGGAAGGTGGTGGGCTTGTGATGGACCCTGGGACTCAGTCTCTGAGCAAAGAAAACTAAGTCAGGAAACAGACTTAGGAAACAGTTTGGAAACCTCAGGAGAGGTTTGCTGAGAGCTGGAAAACTGAGCTCAGAACCAGTATGTTTGTTGGTGGAAGGAGGGACAATGGGTCATCTACGTATCACTCTATTCCCATGGTAATGGCTAGATGAAACATAGTTACAATGGCACACACTCCATACCCATAGTAATGGCTAGATGAAACATAGTTGCAATGGCACACACTCCATACCCATGGTAATGGCTAGATGAAACACAGTTACAATGGCACACACTCCATACCCATGGTAATGGCTAGATGAAACATAGTTGCAATGGCACACACTCCATACCCACGGTAATGGCTAGATGAAACACAGTTACAATGGCACACACTCCATACCCATGGTAATGGCTAGATGAAACATAGTTGCAATGGCACACACTCCATACCATGGTAATGGTTAGATGAAACATAGTTACAATGGCACACACTCCATATCCATGGTAATGGCTAGATGAAACATAGTTACAATGGCACACACTCCATACCCATGGTAATGGCTAGATGAAACATAGTTACAATGGCACACACTCCATACCATGGTAATGGCTAGATGAAACATAGTTACAATGGCACACACTCCAAACCCATGGTAATGGCTAGATGAAACATAGTTACAAAGGCACACACTCATCACCAATCGTAATGGCTAGATGAAACATAGTTGCGATGGCACACACTCCATACCCATCGTGAGAACTAGATGAAACATAGTTGCAATGGCACACACTCACGGGTGTGTGAAGACATTCATGCAGTGCTGGTAAGAGTGGAAAGCTACACACTTTGGACAACAGCTTAGAAATGCCTTTTTTAAATTGAAAGAATGCCTTTACCATACACCAAGCAAGTACAGTCTTGAGCTCTTTTTCACATAGAAATGGAGTCTTAATTTCACACAGGAAGTTGCAAACAGATATTCACAGAAGCTCTGTTCCCCACAGACAGGACCTGGAAATGACTCACCCATCTTTCAAGGCTGAATAAACAAGCTGTGGTGTGGGCATACCATGGACTACAACTGTATTGATCCACACCACCTCCATTTTCCTTAAGGAAACCAGGCTGAATGAAAAGAGCCAATCATACTTGACGACTTCATTTTGGAAAACTTATGAAGTAACAATTATAAAGATGAAGGACAAATAGATTTAGGTGTCACGGATTAAAGGAAAGGGGTGACTATGGAAGAGTAACACAAGGAAGCCTATAGTCATGATTTAATTGACTGTCTTGAGTAAAGTAGTGGGTACCCAAGATCATAAGTCTGCTAAAATCTGCACAAAGGTATACCTACAAACACACAGATGAGTTCATGTGTGATTCATACAACCTGAATGAGCTCAACGATGTACAAGTGTCAGTTTCCTTTCGGTGATGCAGGACTAGAGAGGCATCGGAGGAGGTTCAATGGAGCCTGGGAGGGGGCTCAGTGAATAAAGCACTTGCTGTGCAAGCATGGGGACCAGAGCCCAGATCCCCAGAATCCAAGTAAAAGCTGGGCAGGCACCGTGCTGCCTATAATACCAGCACCCAGAGGGCAGAGACAGGAGGACCAGAGGGCAGCCTGGCTACCTATACTATCCAAGTTGGGAGTTCTGGGTTCAGCAAGACATCTTGCCTCAACAAATAAAGTGGAGAGCAATCAAACAAGACATCTGACATCAACTTCAGGCCTGCATACAAGCATACACATGCACATACATGCAAATACATGCAAAGACACAAGTAACTACAGTTGTAAATGGAGGGAACAGGAAGCATGCACAGGACTTCACTGCGCATGGCTGAAATATGCAGCAACTCTGTAATTTATTGATTTGTTGTTGTTTTGTTGTCAGTTTTCATCTGTTTGTGTTTGTCTTTTAGCTGTGTAGTGAAGCAGGCTTGAACTCACCACTCTCCTGCTCAGACGGTGCAGGTATGTATTGTGATGGGAGCTGGTTCCCTTCCCCTTTTTAACTCAAAAGGATGATAAACTGCACCCTAGTAATTTAGCAAATACTTATGGAATAGCTTGTGTGTGCTACGTTCCATATGAAACAACAGGGATGTAACTGTGATGAGACAAAATGACCTCAAAGAATCTGTGATTCCTGTGGTGTCTGACACTGACATGAGCCCTTTGAGTCTCTCTTAGGAACTGAGGAGGACAGCATCCACACAGTTCACCGGTTCATCGCCTATAACCACAGCTGCCTTCCTCACACTCCCTTGGAGATACTAGGATAAAAAAAGCAAGGAGCTCTGCCCCCAGAGCCGAACAGATAAAGTCCACCAGTCCACCTTTCATCTCTTCTTGTCTGGTGACATATTAACAGTTTCTTCTGGCAGCCCAGCCTAAGTCTCTCACCACCACTTCCTTCATCCAAGGAAGACTGGCCCTCATCATCTCCATAGATGCAGGGGAGGGGCATGAGCCTGGCCCTTGTCATCTCCATAGATGCAGAGGAGGGACATGAGCCTGGCCCTCATCATCTCCACAGATGTATAGCAGGGACATGAGACTGGCCAATTGGTGTATTGTTTTCCAGACTTTAAGGAAATAGGAAATTTAAAAGCTTCCGCATGCACCAAACATAAAATTTTGCTTAAAAAATCAAAGGCACTGAAATTGTTTTACATCTGAATAGACATAAAGCACATCCCTACGATAACACTCTCTAATCATCTGGCCAACTTTTTATCCAAACATAGAAAAAAATTTTCTTAAAATGCTTAAGGAAAGAATAATCATGTAGGCCAGGCACAGTGGCTCATGCCTGTAACCCCAACTTTGAGAGGCTGAGGCAGTAGGATAACAAATTTGAGGCTAGTTTGGGTTACACAGTCTGGGCTACACAGCAAGACTTTACCTCAAAACAAGACCATGTATACAAACCAAAGGGGGAAAAAAATCAAGAAGGATTTATAACATGCTATAATACGGGTGACATTTGAAAGCTCTGCATTAAATGAAAGCAGCCAGACGTGAAAAATTATACTCTATGATTATATTTGTGCAAAACGTCTAGACTAGGCATACTTCATAAAGGTTTATTTTCTGGTGTCTGAAGTCTATCTCGATTTTTTAAAGTACAATGATATTTTATTCATAAAACTTCAAATCTAGTTTTTATTTTGTCAACTATTTTTCTTTTCTTTTCTCTTTTGTGCTGAATCAAACATAGACCTTGTACACGCTAAGTGAACACTTGGCTCAGCCATGAGACACAATCTTACTAGTACAAAAAAGCATCTCCACACAACTCTAAAACTCACATAAACCCAGTGTGAAAACCTCTATCACAAAACCTACTCCCCCACTTTTGCAAATGAGAAAAGTCAGAGCAGCCTATGAAATGGCTGAGTCAGTGGTCAGAGAGGAAGCAGAAACTCAGGCTTCCTCACTTCCGGGCAATGGACGGCTCTTCTACCTAGCTGCTTCATTCCTTTAAAGACCAAAAATTGGCTGGGCAGTGGTGGTGCACATCTTTAATCCCAGTACTCGGGAGGCAGAGGCAGGCAGATCTCTGTGAGTTCCAGGCTAGCCTGGTCTACAGAGTGAGTTCCAGGAAAGGCACAAAGCTACACAGAGAAACCATGTCTCAAAAAAAAAAAAAAAAAAAGATCAAAAATAACCCTCTCATCCACTGAAATATCACAAAAAGAAAGCGGGAAGGGGAGGGAGGAAGAAACCTGGTCTATCTGGATCATGTCCACCATCTCATTTACCAGGGATTTGAATTATCTCCCTAACTCAAGACACAGTATCCAGTTAGACTTCAGAAGATTGGTTTATAAACCTCCTTTCCGTAACTGAAGACCCAGGAATCAAGGTGAGATGCCGTGAGTGTAACAGCAATTTTAGAGTGACTAAAAATGTAGACCATGAGAAGCCCCATTAAGAGAAGAAAGAATACAATGACAGATAAGCGCATGAGTACAGAGACAGAAAGGGACGCTGGGACATCTGCAGCCTTCATCTCTAAGAAACAAGATCACGGATTACAGGTTTTCTCTGTGCTTTTCTGGGTTTTCATAAACCCCTTGGGGAGCATATATACTTTTACCTACTCACTCTCAGGTACCATGCTTGGTGTTTTCAACGTACTATTTCTAATTTTATAACAACTTTATAAGTATTGCTATTTCTTTTTCAAAACCAAAGACACTGGGGCCAGAGAGACGGCTCAGTGAGCAAAGCCCTGATGACCTTGAGTTTGATCCCTGGGACCCACTTATTAGAGAGAACCAACCCCTCCTACACACACATAGGGTGTTCTCTGACCTGCATACATGTCACAGGGCATGCAGGTGCTCAAGTACAAACACACAAGCATGAAATTAATAAATAAAAACACTTTACAATGTTTATTAAATTTTAATAAATTAAATTTTTAATTAATTGAATTGCCAAGTGTGGTGGTATATACCTATAATCCCACCATTTAGGAAACTGGACCAGGAGAATTGCTACAAATGCAAGGCCAGCCTGAACTACCTAGTTAAAGTCTCTCTCTCTCTCATACACACACACACACACACACACACACACACACACACACACACACGAGGAAGTGAGGCTCTAGGAAAGTAAGGGACTTGTCCACTTGTGGATTTCTCTCTGTTTGCCTCCCTACTTCTCCTCTTTCCCCATCCCACACCTGGAAGCATGTACTAAGGGCCTAATGTGTGTTCAAATTTGCACAGCAATTAAAAATGTAAAAGTTATGCAAGAGAAAATGCAGAAGGCCCTGGGAGTAGGTTATGGGCCAGACCTGGAGTCAGAGAGAGCCCTGGAGACAATGCCACCGCTAAAAAGAGGAAGGCCCTGAGCCAGGCTGACAGGGCAGGGAGGGATATCGTTCAAGCAGAAGGAACAGCATGTGGGAAACACACGATCTAACCTGATGGCTACCAATTCCAAGCTGAGCGTGTGTGTGTGTGTGTGTGTGTGTGTGTGTGTGTGTGTGTGTGTGTGCATGCATGTGCATGCCGGTATATGTTATGGTTTGGATAGTAAACCTCACCCAAAGATCTCTATGCTAAAAGCCTTGGGAGGTGGTGAAACCACTGGGAGAGGGACTTAGTAGAAAGAAGTTGGACAACCAAGGCATGCCCTTGAAGGAGATACTGGGCCCCTGGATCCTGTTTCTCTCTCTCTCTCTCTCTCTCTCTCTCTCTCTCTCTCTCTCTCTCTCTGGGTGCCATGAAATTAATAGGCTTTACCCACAACATGGTCCCATCATGATACACTGTGTCAACAAAGCCCTCTCCCATAAGGCAATTCTTCTCAGGTGTCCTGTCACAGTGACAGAAATCTAATAGGATGTGAATATGGATATGCATATGTCTGTGTGCATATACATATAACTATATTTTAATATCTTGATGTTAATATTAATAGTATTAACAGTGTTGATTGCTAACATCTTAGTTCTTAGTTATTACTAATACTTGTTGGTTCATTTTTAAAGACAAATTTTAATTTTAAAGTCTGAGTTCCCAAGCTAAAGATCCCGTCACTATATCCTCGGCAGGCCATGTCTCACACAGGAGAGAAAAAGAGCTGTCACTGTCTTTCTCCTCTTAGCCTACTTTTCTTGGGGGGTGTTGTTTGTAAGACAGTATCTCTCTGTGTAGCCCTGGCTGTCCTGGAACCTGCTATACAGACCAGGCTGGCCTCAAACTCACAGGCCCACCTGCCTCTGCCTCCTGAGTGCTGGGATTAAAGGCCAATGCCACCACACCCAGCTCTTTACCCTACTTTTGTGGCATTAAGGCAAGTCCCTTCCTCAGGGGCCCTCTCCTTCCAACACCTTCCCAGATTTTCCCATTTATCTTGCGGCAGCAGGAGTCACAGGAGGTTCAATTTCTGCAAACTACCACCACCCCCTCAACTTGGAAAAGGGATTCTAAATTTAAACAACACAACACCAAACTAAAAATGGCCCAGAGAGAAGAACAGCCATACCTTGAATCAGGCTCTTGTTAGATTTCGCAGGCACAAAGTCTGTCTGTCTCTCTCTCTCTCTCTCTCTCTCTCTCTCTCTCTCTCTCTCTCTCTATCAAATGATTCTTAGGTGATAATTAAAAAAAAAAGAAAGAAAGAAAGAAGCTCCAAGGTTACAGTTTGAGATAAGTGTCTGTTTTTAGAGGCTGGGAAAGAGAATGAAGACAAGACAGAAGAACAGAAAGCAGGGAGGTGCTGACTCACGCAGGCTGCATTAGGGATTTGAGAATATCCTCTAGTCCTCATGCTGTGATGACTATCCAGCCCCTCACTCTCTGATCAGCAAGTTTAAAACTATAAAAGAGTAAGAGTCAGAAGGCCTGACCGTGGGCTCTGAGACACCCACAGCCTCCAGGGTACGTCCCCTTCCCAATGACCTCATTCACCAAAATGAAGCTGACCTTGAGTGGTCCTCCAGCTTGCTCCATCCTCAGCACTTTTCTAAAGTGTTGACATCATCAGGGAATGGTGGCTCGTTCTTGTAATCTCAGCACTCAGGAGGCAGAGGCAGGAGGATGGCTGCAAGCTCACCCGGTGAATGTGTCTGAGCTCAAGGTCAGCCAAGACTACATAGTAAAAACCCACCTCAAAATCCAAAAAAAAAAAAAAAAAAAGACATTTAACATCAAAGCATTCATTTTCACAGTTTTTATTCAGGTGTGTAACATATGTACCGAAAAGTGAACAGAGAGCATGTTCGGCTCAATGTGTTTCCACAAACTGATTGCCCTTAACCAAGTCAGTCAGATAACGGAGAGCACAATGCGACGTGCCAAGGCCCCTTGCTTGGCGCATCTTCCATACTAGAAGTGGAGTAGGGGAGCACATCAAAAGAGACTGGAAGGAAGGGCCAGTTTGTTTCTTGGTCTAATTTTAAAAGGAAACATGAAAAACCTTTCCACAGTATCCACAACCGCACACCATTGATCACGTCCACGCCTTCCAGCTCCAGGTCACCTGAGTTGGGCACTTTACTCTCCAGATGACTCGAGAGCCACCATGATGTGTATTTGTGAAGAAAGGAGAGTTAGGTACATAAATACTCAAAGAATGAGCTAAGTAAATGGCCAGATAGGACAGGAAGCTCCTGGGTCCAATTAACACAACACACAGCCCTGGAACTAGGGAGGAAACCCAAGAAATGCATGCTGGGTGCTGGCAAAGGTTTGGACCAAGTCTATAAAACAACTTCTAGCGTGACCATTTAAACCTTTTGAACCCTAGTGCTATGTACAATGTCTTATATGCCAATAAAAACTAAGAATGTTTTTTGTTTGTTTGTTTTACGTTTAAATGCTGAATAAAACATCTGCCAGCTTGGGTTTTTGTTGGTGGTTTGGTCTGGGGATCGGGTTGGGGGGGGCATTGTTTTGAGACAGGGTCTCAATGTTTCCCAGGCCAGCCTTGAACTTCTGGGCTCAAATGACCCTCCCAGCTCAGCCTCCACAGTACATGCCACCTTCTTGGCTCTTCCCAGAATCACATGCACTCGGTGGCACTACCCTTCAAAAGGCAGAGACGACTTGGGAGTGGTGGCTCACAACTGTTATCTTAACAGCCAGGAGGCAGAGACAGGAGAGCGGACACACCATCAAGCCAGCCTGGTCTATACAGCAAATTCCAGGCCAGGCTTTATGGCAACACCAGAAAAGGAGAAAAAAATGCCAAGGCCGACAGGGCAAGGTGGCTCATGCCTGCAGTTCCAGCATTGGAAGGCTGAGGCACATGACTGCTGGGACTTTAAGGCCAGCTTGGGCTACACAGTAGGTTCCAGGCCCTATTTCAAAAAAGTAAAGTGTTCTAGAGAGGTGGCTCAGGGTTAAAAGTGCATTCTGCCCATCCAAAGGATCCAAGTGCAATTCCCAGCACCCACATCAGCTCACAACCCTGTAACTCCAGCTCCAGGAGACCCCATGCTCTCTCTTTTCACCTCCAGGGGCAGCTGGACATGCATGGCATTCATGCACACAGAAATACATGTATACACATACATAAAAAAATAAAATAAATCTTTGCTTTGTAAGAAAATAATTGAAATAATCAACATACTTAAAACATGGAACCAAGCAACTTTAGTGTGCTCATTATTTTAAAGTACATATATCATGTACACACACTATAAACATATACAAGTCACCATATGCAGGGCCTCAAAGCAGATTTCAATTTTTTCTAAGAACTAATATATTCACAGTCTGTCCTCTCACTACAGTAGAAGTAAACTAGAAGTCAATAGCAAAGAAGTAGCTAGATAGAACCACTTCAATTTCCTAGTAATGAAGTACATCTCTACATGACCCTCTGGGTTAAAAAAAATAATAATAATGGAAGTTAAAATAGTTCCTAATAACTAATTATGACACAATACTTGCAGGATTTACAACAGTCATGCTCAAAAAAAATTTACAACCTCAAATAAAAGTACGTTCTCTCTTTCTACTATGTGGGTCACGGGAATTAAACTCAGGCCATCAGGCTTGGCAGCAAGTGCCTTTACACTAAGCCATCATGCCGGCCCTCTAGTCATCATTTTCAGAGAGATCCTAGCTAATGCTTAAGTAAGAGAAGGTTTTAAAAAATGTGTAAAAATTGGAAACAAGGAAATAAAACTGTCTCAATTATAGAAAAATGTCAACATGGGAAATCTTTCCAAATCTAAAAACTATTCAAGTTAATAAGTGCATTTGGCAAGATCACCGGAACAAAGCCAACACATAAAAATGCATCACATTTCTATATCCCAGGAACAACTCAAAAAACAAAAACTCCAAGAGCCAGCTCCAGCAGCACAGAGAAGAATCAATAACCAGCGGCATCACTGTCCAGCAGATTTACATCCCTGACGTCCCACTGTCTCCACTGGACACAATGGTGCTTTCTCCTAACCTCAGCACTCAGGAGACTGAGGCAGGAGGATTGAGTCAAAGACTAGCCAGGGATGAACCAAGTTCAAGGTCAGTATGAGCTGCATACATGGCAAGATCTTGTCTCAAAAGTGAAAGAAAAGGAAAAATAGTGTAGTTTCTGCTCAGCTCAATTTCAATTACAAACAGTTACATACTGTTTCCATCTCTTTTAAAGGCACCAAAATTACAGAATATACTGTTCTGAAGTTTTAATGTGGACTCGAACTCTCGTAAAGCAGGAAGGTAAAGGACGAGGGGCGCAGATAGGAGTGTTTGCTTCACATGCACAGGCCCTGAGTTTGATCCCCAGCACTGCACAAAACCAAACCAAAGCAAAAAGAGGAAGGGAGTCAAAACCAAGCCACTTTGCATATAAATATTAAAATATTCAGCGGCGTGGTGGTGGTGGTGGTGGTGGTGGTGGTGGTGGTGGTGGTGGTGGTGCACACTTTTAATCCCAGCACTTAGGAGTCGGAGGCAGAGGCAGGTGGATCTCGGTGAGTTCAAGGCCACCCTGGTCTACAGAACTAGTTCTAGGACGGTCAAGGCTACACAAAGAAACTTTGTCTCAAAAACCAAAACAAGAACAAAAATGGAAAAAAACAGAAGTTTCTTAGAATTAAGTGACATCTAAGTTGAAACATGTAAAGTGAATCACAGTCCTCCAGAGGGAGGAAGGAGAGAACGTGCTCCAGTGTTCCAGGACAGTCAAGGCTACACAGGGAAACCCTGTCTCAAATAAATATATACATATTCAGAAGGACTGGAAAGATATTTAGGCTCGATGGATAAAAGCACTTGCTCTGTAAGCATCAGGACCTGAGTTCAATTTGCAATCAGCCATGTAAAAAGCTGGCCATAGCTGAGTGTCCATATCCTCAGCACTGGCAGGGTGCTGGGAGAGCTGGAGACAGGGGAAGACTGGCCAGTTAACTCAGCAAACACGGTGTGCTTCTGGTCCAGCAAGAGACCCTAGCCCAGAGCAGTATGACAGAGAGCAATGGAGGAAGACACCTGACATGTTGTTCTGGCCTCCACGTGCCCACACATGCTCATGCATCAAGCAGAAATTAAATAACACATGAATAATAAAATATATGCATTGCAATGTGTAAGCACTCAGGCAAAACTATGTTACAAGGTAGACACGCACATGCATCAAGCAGAAATTAAATAACACATTAATAATAAAATATAAACATTGCAATGTGTAAGCACTCAGGCAGAACCATGTTATAATGTAGCCAAGTATTTGCACCTATAAGTAGACTGAATGAAAAAGATAAATTGTGTTGCAATTTCTTCCTACTGTCCTGCAAAATATGCAACATTGCTTTAGGTGAGTTATTTTGGAACAAAATTAAGTATTATAAACTTTCTCAGATTTGCTAGCACTCCTGGAAATTTCACTATGTGTATAAGGCCAACATATATTCTAGGCTCAGGAACTATAAAGAGTTTCACCTCTTCAGTAAAAATATTTGAAAGTTAAGGTCACACAAGCTAACTCAAAACAGTCCTGGTTTCTGCCCCTGAATGCTACCAAATGAAAAACTTACTAGCAGATTTCCAGTGTGAATCTCATTTCCATTGATAACCATTGGCATGGGCAAATCTCCAATCTGTCTTAACACATGCCCTGGACCTCTGAGAAATCAGGTGATATTTACAGGTCCTTCCTGCAAAAACATCATTTCAACAACCCAACCGGACAAAAGCAGCCATGGCAAAAAGCTCTTGAAAGAACGTGTGTTTTCTCTGAAGATATCAAAGGAGTCACGATGGCCAAGGAAAATAAAAACTAACATTCTTTATACCTTTTTTTGATTGAAGAATGGAGACCATATTTAATATTTGAGACCTAAAGTCTGGGTCTGACCTTGTTTGACTCCCAATCTGATTCTGCAATATCTTCTAGTGAAAATATCCAGGTCCCTGTACCCCAGACAGTGCTCAAATCTCAGTCTCAGCATATTCAAATGTTAGGCACATCTTCATTTGCTCATAGAATGTTGTGTTTGTTAATATTAAATAAAATCCCTCAAAATACAGAAACATCGGAGGAGAAATATTTTCTCTGCCTTTTATATAAATAACCCACTTCCTGTTTTTCAAATTCTCCTCTCTTGTTCTTTCATACCTCTTCTTCTAATACCTTATTGATGAATTCACAGACTTTAACATGTCTATTTTTCAAAAAAAAAAACTAGAAAATTCATCAAAAGCCATTATTTTATTTTCTAGGGTTCATATTTCTCTTCTTCATACAAGGTAAATTAATTCTAATATGGCTATAGGCAATTTTATCTTCTTTATATTTTTGTTATTATTTATTTATGTAAACGTGTGTGTGTGCGCGCGCGCGCCTGAGGAGGTCAGAGGAGCATCAGATCCCCTAGAGCTAGAGTTATAGGCAGTTGTGAGTTGCCTCATGTGGGTGCTGGGAATCGAACTCAGGTCCTCTGCAAGAACAATACATGCATTTAACTGCTGGGTATCTCTCCTGCCCCTACACAATTTTTTTAAAGCTAATTTTATGGAGTGGCTTGTCTGCAAATCCCCACCTACCTGAGAGGTGGTTTGTGAGGTGAGAAGACCTGGGTTTGAATACAATTCTACTGCTTTCTGTCTATATGTTGCACAAAAAAGTGTTAGCCCATTTCTTTAGACAGGAAATACCACCTACCTTGCACACTGGGGCAATATGTAAAGTACCTGATAGACAACTTTTCACAAATTCATTCAATAGGCTCTATGATATTCATTACTAAAATTAGCTGCCACGCTTATCAATATCTAGTTAATTCATTCAACTATTTTAACCTAAATGTCTTATACATATGATTTTTCCTGGCTTGAGAAGCATTTTGAGATAGTTACACAAAAGATCTTCATAGTTAAAAACTTTACTGGGCTGTCTGAGATGTACTGAGAACAGGTCGAAGAAAAAAAGGCAGTTATTAAACCACAATCCAACATTTCCTGAACAGCAGTCATGTGACAGGAGCTCATTAAAGTTCAAGTTCTGTTTGCCGACACACTAAGCATGCACTGGCTCCATCTACCTCTTGCAGTTTCACCTAGTTTCTTGTTAGTCTTTGAGAGGAGAACTGACTTCCAAATTAGCCCCACACTTTGGTACTTTTCCAGAGGTCCTTTTCAGCATGAACACTCTACATTTTGGGTACATTTTTTTATTTCAGATTCAGGTCAACAACTGGTACTTTGCTTCCCAAAAATAGCTCTCATGGTCTGGTGGACATATTCATACCCTCTCTCTCAACTGTTCTGTGTATGTACTCCTGTGTGTGTGTGCATACATACATACACTCACCTCACACACTCTCTCACACACACTCAAATCCACTCCTCAACACAGACCCATCTCTCAATGGAGAAAGAAAAAGGCCTGAAAAATTCTTGGGAGACTCTAGACATGCATTAACTCATGACCTGTTTGTGGTCTTCGACACCTTTGCCGGTCAGAGGGAAATTGCTGACTCTTTCTCTCTAGATAGATAGCATACTTGCACATATATGGTTGCATTTTTTTTTTTTTTTTTTTTTTTTTTTGGTTTTCCGAGACAGGGTTTCTCTGTGTAGTTTTGCGCCTTTCCTGGAACTCGCTTTGGAGACCAGGCTGGCCTCAAACTCACAGAGATCCGCCTGCCTCTGCCTCCCAAGTGCTGGGACTAAAGGCGTGCACCACCACCACCCGGCTATGGTTGCATTTTACAGACTCTTTGAAAATGAAATTAGTAATTTACAGTTTGTTTCATCATTCTCCAGTGTGTTTTGATTAGAACTCAAACAACATAGACCTGACGACAGAATACAGCCCCCCTGCCTGCACACACAAACATAAATATCTGAAATAGACGTTTCAGAAAACAAGTTAGTCACATTCGTGCAATAGTTTCTAAGATGAATTTATTCTATGTGTATGCCCAAAATGTTACTCACAATCCACCCAATTGCATACAATCTGGGGGGGTGGGGTGGGGTGGGGAATGAATGTCATCTAAAAAAGAACGTCTTTCTGCTTGGGAGATAAAGAAATTGAGACCCAAGGAAACTAAGAGTCGTGTCCCTGGTCTCTATCGAGAGATGGCTGAACAAGCCAAAACCTGTCTATTTGGATTTCCAGCCCAAGCTCTCTCCAACACAGTGATACAAAAATTCCAAATACCAGCTCCCACCAAAAAGGTCAGGAGAGAGACCTGAGGCTTAAAACATGCTGTTCTAAACACTGGCAAACGCTGAGCTGGGCCTGAGCCTCTGATTCAGACAGCTTTATTTCTAAGTCATGCCCGTGGCCTAGCATGACTTGACAAATAGGCAGTTTTTCCCCTGTTCTCCATTTCTCTAGCCACTGCAAATGGCAAGGAAGAGCCCTCTTTGGGAACTGATTTTGAATACTTAGATCACACAGGAATTATTTGTCCATGAGTGGCAGCTGGCTGGGAAAAAGGAGTGAACTGTCCTCTTTGCTTGCTTTCACCGGGGCCTCACACAGCTGTTTCTCCCTCCCTGTGACTGCTTAATTAAAATTTAAACATCAAAACCACATGGATCAATGCGTGAACGTGAAGGGTCCAAAGCCTCTAAGCCGATGTTGCCAACAACCTCAAGCCCCACCCCGTCACTTTTAAAGCCAGGAGAAAACAGGACCCATTAAGACGCTTTGGGTGGATTGGAAAGCTAGCCTCGCCCCTGGCATCCATCACATCTTATCCGACTCAAGGCTCTTTGCTTGGGAGTTCTCCTGCATGTGAGTGTGCACATACCACTGCCCATCACCAGATGGGAATCTTTTAACACGCAGAGGTCAGACTCCTGCGGGGATGGGGTGGGAGAGAAGGGGGGGGGGGGGGACACACCGGCTACCGGGCAAGCAGGCAGACGGGGGCTGGGGCGAATGGTCACCTGGAGCCGGTCTGCCTGCACCTGCGCACACGCCTGGCCAAGGGCAAAGTGCGTGGTCCCGGGCAATTTCGGGGGTGCCGGCACGCTGAGCAGCTGCGGAGAAGCGAAGCTCGTGAACCCCCACATGAGCGCCGAGCCGCGGAGATGGCGGCCTGTCCCCGGGCTCGCACGGCCCCTCTTTGGGCACCAGAATCTGGAGAACCAAGGATGCAGAAGGAAGTGCGGACCCTGAACCACGTGTACTCTGGGACGACGGAGCCGTTGCTCCCCCCTCCCCCGCGCCCCGCTACCCCCTCCCCCCGCCCCTGCTGCGGCAGAAATTTGCCAGGGCCTCGGCCTTGAACCCCGAATCCTCCAGAGTCCTTGTTGGGGGGTGGGGTGGGCTTTCACTTCAATCTGTTTCTTTCCTTGCCCTCCCCTCCAACAGAATTCTTGTGCTGGTGGTTTTTTTTCTTTTCTTTTTTAGAGGCGGTGGTGGGGGCGGGGAATGGGGGAGTTTGCATCCGAACATCCCTGTGCAAGGTAAACAGCTCTGGAGGTCAGCGACGACTCCCCGCTGGGCCCTCCCAAAACGATGAATGTTCATCTGGAGATTCTCTAGAAAACCCGAACTGTTTAAGTACCAAGTTCTCCAGCTATTCCAATAATTGGCTGAAACCCTACATCTTAATGATTTAACAATTGTAAACACACCCAAAATAAAAGTATCAAAATTCTGGAAGCGATTATAAAGAAAACTGTGAGACAGGTACCTGGCCAAGATTAAATCAAGAATACAAAAAATATATTTAGTACTGCAAAAATGGGAAAAACTGAATGAAATGGTATTTAGAAAACAGTCATTTAAAGAGGACATATATTACATAACTAAAAATTACGAATATACCTCAGTAATCAAATCAGCCATCAGCACAAACTAAACATGTCCATGTTGTGACATCTCCCCCCACGCATCATTTAGCCGCCCCTCTGCTGTCAACCCCTTACCTTTATTTTCAGAATCTTTCATTCTGTTTCCTCCCTCTGCTGCACGAAAGCAGGGAAGTCCAGCTGTCTGTGCAACCCTGACTTTGGATTTGTCATTCACAGACAGTCAGCGGTCCCGGGGGCGAAGTCCCTCAACGCAGAAGCACCCAGGCTATGGTAATGGCATGCAAGTCAGTGTGCAGGGTTATAATTTTGCTTATGCTGGAGCGGAAGGGATGAGGATGAAGGCAGACGTAAACACGACTTCCAAAACATGGCATGGAACCGGATCTGGAGCCTAGGTTTGCCCTTCCCCGGTCCCTGGAGTGGGATCAGCTGCTTAGTGGCTCTTTGCCTCCGGAGGGAGGGACTCGTTCAGGTTTAACGTGGAAGGTCCGTGAGGTGGTCCAGACTTATTTCAAATGACTTTGGGGGGGTTGAAGAGCCCTGAGCTTCCTCTTCCATACTCATTCACTGCTTCCTTCATTAATTCAACAAACACTTCTGGGTGGGTCAGGCGCAGGGCTTAAAGCCCTGCAGACACAGCAATGTGCAGAACCAACCCCAGCTCTGCTCTCAGGTAGCACACTACAGAGACAGTGGATGCCATACAGTGACCTGTGTCGGCTTCGAGGACATGATTCCCAAAGCCGCTTCACCAGGGTATAAACCAATGGGCAGGGGGGCTTTGCAAACACGCCAGTCAGTGACTCAGTCGGGACCGGGTATGAGGAAGCCAGACCAGGAGATCCCTCTACTGAAAGGCAAGGAAGTTTCCAGCAAACTTTTTAGTCATTCAGATCACACTGAATTTTGTCTCATTCCACAACTCAGGTACATCCCTTCCTTCCTCCGTCATTCATTCAACAAACAGTAATTTTTGGTAGGCACTGTTCTACCTGTTAGAGTTTCAGAGGCTAAAAGCAGACATGTCCCTGCTCTGGTAGCAATTTTTACCTGCCGGTGAGAGAATTCAGACAAGCAATACAAACATAAGTAGCAGCAAATGCTGTGAGGAATAACGGAATGTGGAAATGAGGTAACAAGGGCCATTTTTAGACAGTGTGGCCACGTGAGATGGTATTTAACTTATGGAAAATGGGTCAGCATTATCACCGTCTTCCAAACATCTCCATTTAAAATTGGGGCCAGAAGTGTGGTTCAATGGTACAATGCCTGCCTGGCATGTTCGAGGCATTGGATTTGACCCCTAGCATTGCCTTACAGCCCTCCATGCCCCTCTAAAAAAGAAAAACATTCTCGGGGCTAGTGAGATGGCTCACTATGTAGAGGTGCTTGCCACCAAGTCTGACTGATGACCTGAGTTCAGTCCCTGGGCTCTACAGAGTGGAAGGAGAAACCACTCTCCAAAATTGTCCACTGCCCTCCACACATGTACCACAACATACATACATACATACATACATACATACATACATACACACATACATACATACACACAAAAAAAATCAATAAATGTCATAATCTTTAATAATATATAATGTAATTATATATATATATATTTATGTGCATGGGTGTTTCAAAACATACATAAAAATAAGTAACTTTTTAAAATTAAAAATAAAATAATTTTTTTCAGTTCTGAACCCTCACAATCTCCTCTACTACATATTGCCTCACTGGCGGCTGATTATGTGTGATTTTTTTTCCATTTTTTTTTCCCATTACAGATTGGAAAAACTTATGTCCAGAGAGATGAACTGATCAAGTACAGGACCCATGCTGAGAGAAAACCAACAGAAAGAAACCCATCTGTTACTCTCCTCCTCAGAACTCGCTGGTGAATACAGTCTCGACACAGGAAATGCTCTGGTTGGCAACAGTGCTAAAGACCCCTCTGCCACTATCAGCTGAGTGGTGTAGGGCAGATGACTTAACCTCCCAGCATCACTTCCCCACCTATAAATAGCAGTTCATCACACCTGCCCTGGTACCCGGCGTGTACCAGGCTGCTGGGAAGATGAAGGAAGAGCAGAGATGCAGAACTTGGTAAACAAAGCATTCTGTCGATGTGAGGAGTCATGACCAGCTGCTTAGGCACATTTAAGATGACTAATCTTAAGCGTTCACCTACTCATTGCTGCAGCCATGAGTCAAGTATGGCCATGGAGCAGAAGCTGTCTTGGCCACTAGGGGCCCCTGAATTGATTCCTAGCTATTTACATTTGAAGAGGCCCTGAAAATTTAGAAATATTTAAGCATTTGGGTTTGGTTTCCATTACCCCTTGGCAATGCATGACAGCTTTCTGCTCTTCTTTAGAAGTTTGGGGGCCAGTGAGGGGGATGTACAGAGACAGTTGGCTCTTGAATGTCTCCCAGAAGCCCATGCAATAAAGGCTTCATTCTAAAGGCATGGCTATTTGGAGGATGGTAACATCTTTAAGAGGTAGGATACGGTGGGAGGATGGTCTTTAGGCACTGGGAATATAGTCTCAAAGGGGATTGTGGGACCACACCCCTTCCCTTTCCTCTTTCCTGGCACAAGATGAACTCTTTTTGCTTTGCCACATGATCCCCCAATAATATATTACCTTACCACTGACCCAAAGCAACTGAACAAACCTGTCAGGGGCTGAAGCAAAAATAAACCTTTCCCCAGCCCAGCGAAATGGCTCGGAGGGCAAGGACACTTGCTGCCAAACCGGATGACCTGAGTTCAATCCCCGGAACCCACATGGTGGAAGGAGAGAACTGACTCCCAAAAGTTGCCCTCTGACCTTCACATGCACATATGTGCCCATGAATAATAAATGCAAAAAAAAAAAGGTTTAAAACAATCTTTTACTCTGTAAGTCATCTCACATATTTTGTTATAGTGGTGGAAAGCTGGATGTCACAAATGGGTTAATAGCCATCTTATGAGCCTCAGGTCCATCCATCACATCAAAAAACTGGGCACCTCCTCCCCCAAGGACTAAGTCAGTCTGTGGGGGTAGGAGCACTCAGGGGGCTGAAATGCTGCAGACCCACTGCCCTCCCTTCATTCAGTAATGCTCTCATGTTAGGAGCTGTTCTGAACTTAAGGAAGATGCAGGGCTCAACATCTTCTGTCTTAAGAAGCTCGTGACCTTCAGTTGAGGGGTTACTAAGTCAGACAAACAGATGCCAGGCCTGGGTCTGAATTGTAGAGGGCAAAAGGGCTCTGAGGCAGAAAAGACTGGATCCAAACATGGGCTATGCCATTTACTGGTCCCTAGAGAAAGTCGGGGTGCATTCTTGAGTCTCTCTAAAGTTTCTATTCCAACTGTGTGGGTTGAAGATGGTCATGGGACCATCACCTGAGGCTGGGTGAGGCACAGTGGCTTCAAACATGAAAAGAGTGTGGCACAATGCCATGAAGGTCACAGTCAATGCTGTAAGATTAACAGGATTACCTGAGTCAGCCCTCTGAGCCTTAGCTTTCCTCATAAACTATGGAAAACAGTAATTAGTTTGTAGGTTATTGTGAGAATTATACCCCAGGAAGATCAAGCCACTGGCTAGCTCACTCAAGCTGCATCTGCTTCAGGGAAGGAGTACTAAGACTTGAAGTAGTAAGGGGTGGGGGGGGCTGCCATTCATATTTCAAAGGAGGTAACATTTTTTAAGTGTGACCCTCTCTATGGATATCTGCATTTTACCAGACACTGTGTCTGAAAGGTTTCGAGCATGCAAAGAAGTTGAAAGGATTGTGCAATGAGCCCCGTAGCCATATGTATTTTGTTATAGTTGGTGCATGTTTCCATCTCTAACCTGTCCTTAGCTGCTCCTTAGTTTATCGGGTGCGGGAGAGAAAACGTGCATGAGAGAGAGAGAGACAGAGAGAGAGAGAGAGACAGAGAGAGAGAGATTCAGAGAGATTCAGAGAGAGACAGAGAGAGATTTGAGAGAGAGATTGAGAGAGAGAGAGATTCAGAGAGAGACAGAGAGAGAGAGAGGGAGAGAGACAGAGAGACAGAGAGAGACAGAGAGAGAGACACACAGAGAGAGACAGAGACACAGAGAGAGAGACAGAGAGAGAGAGAGACAGAGAGAGAGAGAGTCAGAGACAGAGAGACAGAGACAGAGAGAGAGACAGAGAGACAGAGAGAGAGATCCAGAGAGAGAGAGAGAGCAAGAGCACATGCCATGCCATGTGATCACGTGGTGGTCAGAGAACTACTCTGTGTAGTCTATTCTCATCTCCCACCTTTCTGTGGGTTCCAAGCATGGAACTCAGGTCAGGCATGCACCGCGAGTGCCTTTGTCTGTCTGCTGAGCTATGTCACCGCCACATCTTATTATATTTTTGAGACAAAGTCTGGCTGTATTCGCACACTGACCTCAAACTTACAATCCGCCTGTTTCAGCCACCCAAATGTTGGGACCCACAGCCACACCCAGATTTTATCTTTTATAAGGTAGGGCCCCAGATTCGGAATCCCTTCCATCTCAGACTCCTGAGTGCTGGAACTACAGATCTGGGCCACTGCATATGGGTGATTGACTATCTCTTTCTCTCTTTTTTTTTAATCAAGTTGAAAGAGATTTGAAGGTCTTAAGTGGAAAGGGGCTTAACATTCCCCTCGTGACACATTATTTATCAAAACCTTAGATCTCTGATCCTCGGGCCATTGCAGTAAGGGTCAGACAAGCTCTCAGAAGTTTTATCCTGCCCCACAGGTAGCCTCAAGACCATGCCTCATTCAGGAACAAGAACGGACTCAAGCCTTGGATAGACTCTTTCCACTAACTGTTGTCTCTGACCCTGAGCTTCAAACAGAACCGCAACAAAGGCAGTTCTAAATGGCCAGTCATGGCGTGACGCTCTGTCTCAATAACTGAGTTTAGGGAATGCTTCCAGCAACTCCACTAGCCACTAAGTCCCTCGGCATTTCTGCACAGTCCCTGTCTTGTTAGAAGCCACTTCTGAGTCACTTGTGAGTCACAAGCATGCTGGAGAAAAAGAGAGATGGCGTCCCAGGAAGTACCACACTTGGTCTCTCTCCACCCAGCTGAATCTGTTTGCTTTGCTCTGAGCACCCAATTGACAGTTAAGAAGGTAAAATGAAGAGAGAGAAATCACGACCAAGCAGTGGGGATGTGTAGCCAGGTATGCCTGGAGACTAGCCAGGGAAGGAGAAAGGGCGGGAAGCCTGGCTATAAGGAAGGCAGAGTTCCCAGGAAGCCAAGCTACCAAACAAGAGGAAGGATATTAACCCGTGGAATGCCTACCACTGGCCAGGCAGTTAATTTTTGTTGTTATTTGTATAAGTTTACTGGAGAACTCATGTGCCAAGCCGTGGTTTTAAGGCAAGTATGCTCACATCAAGTGGCCTGGGTTCAAATCCCAGGGTACCAGCTGTGCCACTGTGGAAGCATTATCCAGCCTTGCTCTGCTTTTTTTTTTTATTATTATTATTCATCAAAAGGAGACCTTAAAACAATGTTGTTCAGGCCAGGAAGACAGCTCAGTGGGAAAAAGTGCTAGTAGTGTAAGCCTGATGGCCTGAGTCTGATCCCTTAAACCCACAAAAAGCCGGCCAGGACTATCTCCTAGAACCTCTGGGGCGGCAAGCTGGTCTGGAACACACAGCACGGTGGCAGAAACAAGAGAGACCTCAACAAAGTGTGAGGGGAGAACCAACGCCTGAAAGCCCTCCTCTGCCGTCTGCACACACACACACACACACACACACACACACACACACACACACACACACGAGTGAGAGGCAAGGTGACTTGCCAGAAGAAGCCGCACAGACAAGTAGCAGCCGGTCCAGGATGCTCCATGTCATTCACAGCAGCTCTGGGAGAAAAGGGCAGCATCCAATCCTCTTCCTGTACTGCTGCGAGCTTGGGACCCTAAGAAATACCTGATAACTCACTCGTGCCGCAAGTGGCAAACGGAAAAACTGAGGCTGAGACCCACGCTTGACGAAAGCCCGCAACTACCTCACAGGTCAGTTTCACAAATGTTAGCTTGTATTGATTGGGGTTACTTCCGGGCTTAGTAAAGGACAGATTTCTGGGCTCTGTCCCCAGAGTTTCTGATTTGGGGACACTAAAGCAGTGTGGAGTATCTGTACTTCTAGAGGCTGATTTGGAGAATCTCCCTGAACAGCTAAGTACCTATAGGCATAACAGGCGTTGGGGGAAGGAATTGGGCCTGAGACTGTCAGGCAATGAAGTTCTGCCACTCAAAGTGTTGCTTAGTTGCCAGGGCTTAGCTATCTTGTGTGTGTGTGTGTGTGTGTGTGTGTGTGTGTGTGTGTGTGTGTGTACAAGTACATGCAGGTATGCTCAGGAGCGAGGGGGACAGATACGATCTGTCACAACAGCCTTTGCATGGGTGCTCAGGATCTAAAGGGAGGTCCTCCTGTTTATTCAGCAAGCGCTTCCCTCACTGAACCATCTGCTCACCCCCTGACTCCTTTCATTATCTGTGATCTCATTTGATTCCAGTAACCATTCTCTCCATTTACTGTGTTTAAAAGAGAGAAAGACACACTGTTAGGAACGAGGAGAGAAGCTAGCAATTAACTGGCACGTGTTCTGTTCCCTTCCGGTCCCGGAGAATAGTATCCGCTGGGACAGACTGAGCTGGTTCCAGCAGTGTCTTCCCAGGAACTAGCTAGTGTATTTCAGGACCTAGCAGGATGAGGTGATCTCCTGTGAGAGGAACTCAGGGCTGATTAGCATAATCCCAAGGGTTGGAGCCGTCTCCGGGCAACAGAAACACGTCGACCCTCTGGACAGTGCCTTTTCTACAGCTAACAGCTTTGAGGTACAGTTAAAAAGTCACTTCCTGGGAAGGATGGATGCATTGGAAGGGTTAATTTCTACTCCACACAGCTTGATCACATTCCCATTCATGGAGAAGCCTTGAATTTGATCCAAGAACTGGAAGAAGACAAAAAAATGCTACATCATTAAATCTAAATCAAGTAACTGATTAGAACCCAGAATATTTAAAGAATTCCTATAAAGAGAAGGGGGGAAAAAAGACAAACTACCAAACAAAAGAGTGGGAAAGGTCAGCATCAAGCTTTTCAGAGGCTCATATGAGTAGCCAACATTTGTGAAAAGATACTCCGAGTCACTATTTATCAAAGGAATCCAGTTTTCCAAAAAAAGACAAATGACCACGGTGGTCATGGTTGTCGCGATCATGCATGCCTATTGGGAGCATGCCTATAAGCAGCATTTGGAAGGTGGAGGTAGGAGGATCGGAAGTTCAAGGCCAGCCTGAGACACCTGAGACCCTGTCTCCAAAAACACAAAGCAGCAACAGGGCCCACGGCATCGTTTTATATACAGCCAAGTGGGCAAGTATTGACACATCTAACACTATCAAAATGCACTATATAAATTGTCAAAGAATAAACTTACCTAACTTTAAACAAAAAAGGCCTAGCAGAACACAGAAAGGAATCAAGAATCTCTGGTAGACACAAATTAGCACAAATCGGGGCTGGAGAGATGGCTCAGGGGTTAAGAGCACTGACTGCTCTTCCAGAGGTCCTGAGTTCAATTCCCAGCAACCACATGGTGGCTCACAACAATCTGTAATGACATCTGGTGCCCTCATCTGGCCTGCAGGGATACATGCAGGCAGAACACTGTATATGTAATAAATAAATCTTTAAAAAAAAAAAAAAATTAGCATAAATCTTCACAGACTCCGATGTGGTAAGATCCTTTAAGACCACCACCAACAAAAGCATATCACCTTGTGTCCAGTAACTGTCCCTCTAAGTGTTTACACTCTGATTACAGTTATAAATACTCAAAGTGCATATGTTTTAAGATTGTATTCGTATTAAATGTATGTGTGGGGACAGGAATGGGTGTCCACAGAGGCTAGAAGCTGTTACTGGATCCCCTGAAACTGGAGTTACAGATGCTCATGTCATGGGTTCTGGGAACCAAACTCCAGTTCTCCGAAGAGGAGCATGCACTAAAAGATGCCACGAGTCCCTAGAAGCTATGTTTTTCCTTTCTCACCTGTGACTTGTGGGGAGGGCTAGGAGATAGCAGGATGCTGCTACAGAAGGCCTCGCCATCCCAGAAGATTCAGCTGCCCAAAGAGACTCAAGTTATGGTCTTTTCCACAACTCACTAAACTTTTCAGTCTCATAACTACCCAGATTTGAGGTATAAGGTCTGTACTAATATTCATAAAAAACAATAACTAGCCTTTTCTGAGCCTCTATGTACTAGGCAAACAGTGAGCACAGCTACACGATGCCATGGGAATTAGCATCCCCATTCTGCAGATGATAAGTGACTGAGGCTTTTTTGGTTGTTGTTGTTTTTGGTTTTGGTTTTTTTCAAGATAGGGTTTCTCTGTGTAGCTTTGGAGCCTGTCCTGGAACTCGCTCTGTAGACCAGGCTGGCCTCAAACTCACAGAGATCTGCCTGCCTCTGCCTCCCGAGTGCTGGGATTAAAGGCATGTGCCACCACCGCCCAGCAAATGGCTGAGTTTTAGGAAGGTTAAGGGCCCTGGCCAAGATCACACTAATTTTGTGCCACTAATTAGCAGCAGCCTAAAATCATAACCTTACTGCCATCAGAGAACATGGTTCCAGGTATTCAAGTGATAGCACCGTCATCAGGAAGGAAACTTCAGACCACCCTTTACAAAACCAGGTAGAGAGCTGGATTATGGATTCCTTTCATCATGTGGTAGTTCATCTTAATTCTCCCCTCATAAGTGCGTGGGAACCTACTCATTTTGTGCTGGGAAGTATGGCAGAAAGGGCAGCCTCCAGTTAGTCAGGCCTGAGTTAGCCATTTCCCTGCTGAGTCTTCCTGCGGGTCATTCAGAATCCCTGGACTTACCTTCTCAAGTACCAAATGGAGGGAATAAGTAACATCTACCCTTCTTTCCTCCCAGGCCTGCTTTCAAGATCTGGTCAAGGCTGGGCACAGTGAAACCCTGCCTTTACTCCCAGCACTCAGGATGGAGAGGGAGCAGGGCCTCTGTGAGCTCTGGGTGAGAGAGCTCCAGGCCAGCCAAAGCTGCATAGTGAAACCATGTCTCAGGAACAAGAAAAGAAAAGAAAAAAAAAAGTCTGAGCAAGATCTTGTTTGAACTAACCTATTAGGTATCATGTAATCCCTTCTTGCTCCTCTCTTGCTCTGTCTGTCTGCCTCTCTCATGCCCCCCCCCTCACTCCAAGACAGCCTTCTGCTCTTTCACTCTCCCTCCTCCCCCAATAAACCTCTTGCACATACACAAAGTATCATTTAAATAGTCATTTCATAATAGTCTTATCCCCAGGATGTCTAGGGAACAAAAAGAGGAATGTATAGCCTGAAAAGCTGTGGATGGACCATAACATAGGAACCAGGAAGCAGAAGGCAGAGGATGCTGTACATTCAGTACAGAACTGTATTTCTTTACTTACTTATTTCGTTTTTCTCGAAACAGGGTCTCACTCTATAACCCCGGGTGACCTGGAACATACTCTGTAGACCAGGCTGCCTTCGAACTCACAGAGACACCTCCCCACCCCACCCCCACCCCCCCCACCCCACTCCACCCCACCCCGCCTCTGCCTCCTGAGTGCTGGAATTAAAGATGAGGCTAGAACTGTAAAGTGATAAAACTGTGCATTCCTTCCCACCCAGAACCAGATGATGCATGTGGTTGTCTCTGAAGGAGTACCTGTTGCCATCCCCCGACCCAACAACCTAGAGAAAAAACCTGACCATCCCTAGCCCCACTGGGTGTCAGCAGCAGATCTTGGTAGCCACAAGGAGGAAGTTTAATGCGCATATTAATTAAAGTGGGAAAACAAACTTTAGAAGCCAGCAAGGTGGTGATGAATGGGCTCAAGGGTCTGTTTACCACCCACGAAGAGCTCGTGCCTGTGGCAATAAACAAATATTTACAAGACTATTGATCTTCATCAAGTTTTATACTCCCTGCTCTACATCATCAGCGCCTTATAGCCGTTAACTCTTGCTATTCGATCATTTATTTGATCCTTAAAGCAACAGGGTGAGGGTGACTATGTCACCATAGGGCTCCGGTGGAATCCGGCTCAGGTCTGGATCTGTCGGCCATTTTAGAAATCAAGGCATGTCAGCCTCACAGAGGAAAGATCTTTAGATGACGAGACAGACAAAAAGGAGGAGACAGACACACACAAGTACCAAACGCACACTTCAACTGGTGGGAAAGGTAAAGAGAGCTGGGGTAGGTGTGATCTGTAATACCAGACGGACAGCCACAAACGCCCTGCGGGGGATGAAATTCTAAAGAAGAGGTTACAGGTGGCAGGAAAGGTTTCCCGAGAGATTGCTGCCTTTGAGTGGCAGGCAGCCAGGCTGCAGGATGAGGGCATGGCCACTGCGGGCAGAGAAACCAGGAGCCCAGGGACCATGTTGTTTCCTGCTCAGAAGCCTGTCTTCTCAGGGAGATAAAATGTCGACTCTTCCTCCCAGGCCTCAATCCTTGCCTTATGACTCTCACTTTGCCCTTGATGAGCCCCTGGGAGCCATGCGGCTGTTTTCCCTGCGGGCAGACGGCTTTCCTGTCTGCTTCCTGGAGTAGCTCAACAGGTCTGGGGCTCCCTTGTGGCTCTGCCTCGGGCCTCCTCCGCACACCTGCGTCTTCCTCTCCCAGCCCAGTTCCCAGGGATGGGTGGCTTTAGGAGTGTCATGTTGCCTCCCTCTCTGGAAATGGTCTCATGTGCAGGGCTTTTTTGCCTATCTTGTTCCCTGCGGGTCCTGGAGGGGAGAAGGGCTGGATAAAAATGAACGGAATGATGAGCAGCCCAGAGGAGAGGCCCTGATGAGGAACAGGCTGGCCTGTGCCTGGAAAGCAGTTCCTTGTGGCAGCGCTTCGGGGTAACCTAGAGTCTGCGAGCGCCTACAGGTTGGAACCCGGGTGGGCTGGGTGCAGATGAGGGAGAACCCGGAAAGGAGCCTGGGAAATCATATCAATTCCCCCAAGGGTACCGCACTGCAGGGGCTGGGCCAGGTGTGGGGTCCAGGAGGGGAGCCAACCTGCGTGAGATTCTGCCGCGTGTCACCCACGATTCCCCCCAGTGCAGAGCCAAGCACGCAGACAGGACGCGGGGGGCGGGGGTGGGGGGGATGAGCACACCGGGATCCGCCCGTGCCCTGAGGGAGCCTGGGGACCTCGGGCCTGGCCTCTGCAGGGCGTCGCAGTGCCCGCCGCCGCCCCGGTGCCCTCCGCCGCCCCGGTGCCCGCCGAGCGCACACTCACCCCGCTCCGCCCGGAGAGCCGATCGCGTCCTCCGCAGCCGCCGGCCCGCGCGCCACCGCCGCAGCGCGGACAGCAGCCTCGGGCTCTTAGTGCCTCCGGCCTCGGTCGCGCCCATAGGTGCGCCCGCCCCTTTCCGCCGCCGCTTGGGCCCAGGGTAGCCGCCGCCGACGCCTGGCGTCTGCTGGTGCCCGGCCACTGCCGGGTGGACGCAGCCACGGGGGAGGAGCTTGCGGTGGGGCGATGCAGCCGGCGCGTGGCGACCGGCCCCGCGGGACCCTGGCCACGAACAGGTGTGCGCGGCCACGAACACGCGCTCCTTGCTGCAGAGAAATCTGTGCGCGTCCTGCAGTAGCCCGCCCGGAGCCCCCCGGGAGAGCCTCGATCCTACCTCACATCACAGACAGCGAGCTTAAGATCGAAGCTCCCAGGGGTTAAGTCTTCTGCCCAGAGTTCGTAGCGCGCTAAAGGGACGGTTTCCAAGTCCTGGGCGCTCACTCTGCCTCACAGAATGAACGTGCTAGAAATTAAACATGCATCTCTTTATGTGCCCGCCAAATTATAAAACTGCCATTTTTTGCAGTCATGAATATCAGACAAGGGTTTCACCAGGTGATCAAAATTAAAATCGCCAGTGGCGGCAGATGAAAACTGCATGCCTCCGACCTTGATGTGCTCAGGAATCCAGGTTTGTCTGTCTTGTACCCTAGACAAAAAAACAAACAAACAAAACCACAACCATAACCTAACGTCGGGAAACACCAAATGAACCCAAAATGAAGACAATAGTCCTAAGATGGGGTCCTGTATTCTCCAGGGGTGCTGATGTCATAAAAGGCTACGTACACGATCCGAGGAGGTGGAAGAGTCACAGCTATTAATTTTGCTCCTGGGCTGCATCGTAAGAGGGAGGCATTTTGTGTTTTTGTTGTTTTTAAGGCTCTAAAGGATACTAATGGGTTAACCCATTAAATATGGGTGGTAAAATAGATAACCGTTTATCAACTATAAATTTGTTAGCAGTAACTGTCCCATAGTTGCCTTTAAAAGTCCTTGTTTTTAGAAAATATACATTGAAGCATTTCAGAATATGTGGAGGCTCACAGAGGTTTCCTAGGGAGACCTGAGTTTGCAGGAAGAGCTGCATCAGAGGACATTACATGGTTTCTAGGTGATTGGAAGGGTCTACACTTGGCTGTGCTGGGGGGAGGTCTCTTGCTGCACCCCTTGGCATTCCTATAAAAAGCCCTTTAGAAGAGACAGGAGGGCCCGGCGATGGTGGCGCAGGCCTTTAATCCTAGCACTCGGGAGGCAGAGCCAGGCGGATCTCTGTGAGTTCGAGGCCAGCCTCGGCTGCCAAGTGAGTTCCAGGAAAGGAGCAAAGCTACACAGAGAAACCCTGTCTTGAAAAACCCTACACTTGAAAAACCAGAGAGAGAGAGAGAGAGAGAGAGAGAGAGAGAGAGAGAGAGAGAGAGAGAGAGAGAAGGGCCCCCAGTGAATAAGCATCCAGGCCCTCCTGAGGCTATCCTGTGTTTCTGTCTCTCTCCTCTCTATCCTTCTCTCTAAATCTCTTATCCCTCACCTCTCAAGAGTACCTTGGGGTAAAATGTGGGAGGAGTCTCCCAGCTGGCCTCCCACAGGAATAAAGAACCGAGACATCTTAAATGTAAAAACCAAGGTGGGAGAAACCACTCTACCCAACAGGAAGCCTACTTACAGCCCAGATGTCAAAATAGTGCAGTGTTCAGAGTGGGAATGTGCACACTGTAAATGTTCGAGGTCCTGGGTATGTTCTCAGTGTGTAACAAAACAAAATAGTGCAGTGTTTGCTAAGGGACAAGACATGTAGCTCAATGCAACTGAATCAGGACACCAGGAGGTACACCCTCCCAAAGATCCCCAACTAAATTCTGACCAAAGTTCAGAAGCAGTTCAGTGTGTTTGGCTCGGTGGTGCATGCCAATAATCCCAGTACTGGAGAGGCTGAGGCAGGAGGATGACCAGCACAAGACCAGCCTGGGCTACACAGGAAGACCTTGTCTCAAAACAGCAGTAGCAGGCCAGGCACCTTTAATCCCAGCACTTGGGAGGCAGAGCCAGGCAGATGGATCTCTGTGAGTTCGAGACCAGCCTGCTCTACAGAGCGAGATCCAGGACAGGCACCCAAAACTACACAGAGAAACCCTGTCTCAAAAATAAATAAATAAATAAATAAATAAATAAACAAACAAACAAACAGCAGTAGCAATACTAAGAAGAAAGGAACAAATCAATGCAAGTGTTTTAAAATGTATAGCTGGGCTGAGCAGGTGAAAACACTTGCCTCATGAGTTTGACAACCCAAATTTGATCTCCAGAACCAACAAAAAGCTGGGTGTTGCCGTGGCTCAAATCTGTAACCCAACACTCCTACTGCGAGATGAGAAGTAGAAACAAAAGGATCGGCTAGAAGTTCACGGCCCAGCTAGCCTACAGTGCAAAGAGAGGCAGAAACAAGAAAAGCCCTGCCTCAACAGGTAGAAGGAGAACCCGACTCCCAAAGGTCATCTTCTGACTTCCATGTATACACTATGCCATACACACAGATCAATAAAAAAGAAATTTTTTAAGACAAGGTTTCTCTATGTAGTTAGTCGTGGTTATCCTGGAACTTGCTATGTAGACCAGGCTGGCCTCGAACTCTCAGAGATCCTCGTGCCTCTGCCTCGGCAGTGCTTCGATTGGAGGCATATCTGAATTTCAGATAGTTCAATGCAGTATATAAAATGTGGCTGAGCCATTGGGCCCATGTTTCCATGGCTACATTTGGCTTACTCATCACCCTTGCTCCCTTGAGAAAGCCAGTAGCCATCTAAGGTAGAGGCCTGAGGCCTCTGAGAAGTTACAAGGGCAAAGATCTAACCTCTCTGACGTCAAAGAGGCCCTTGGTGGGTGGTCTAGATAATTAACCCTTTATAAACAATTATAGGGCAGCCCTCTCTGATTAATTTGCAATGTAGAAAATGAGATACAGATACAAAATGAAAGGTAAGTAGGAGAGGAGAGACTGGAAAGCAGATCTCTCTCTCTCTCTCTCTCTCTCTCTCTCTCTCTCTCTCTCTCTCTCTCTCTCTCTGTTTAGATTCCTTTCATACCAACTTTTAGGTTCCATGGCCTCCAAACTGAAGACACTGGCCCTCTGAACAAACCACCTATTTAACAGACCTCCTCAGGAACAGTGGTCACATGTAATCTCCTAATTCTCTAGACAAGGTTTCCCTGATCCTGTGTCTTCTTAACCCAGGGCATCAAGAGTCTTGGAGTGAGAACATGTAGTAACTCATGTTTGTCAGCCAAGCCATCTGTGACATATGGTTATGTCCTTCCCTCTGCTTTAACTGTCCCCACTATAACCACTCTCTAAAGAAAGGAGTGTAACCAGATGCCTAGACGGCCCCTTCCTGGTACCCCACCATACTACCCTATATGTGCTGAGTCTTACCAACTAGTTCTGAAATGCCATCCCAGCCCAGTGGGCCTGGCAAGACTCCCCTTGGTGACCACTGTCTATCTCCACAGGGTCTGTCTGATGTGCACCTGGAGGGACCGAGCTGCTCGCCACTTAGATTTGACTGGTTAATTCGGGTGTGGTAGTACGGACCTATAGCTCCACACTTGGCAGGCAGAGGGAGAAGGATTACAAGTTCAAGCCCTGCCTCGGCTACAGTGTGAGATCCTGCCTCAGACAGAGCAGGCAGCATGCATGCAGAAAGATTTTATTGGTCTGGAAAAGACCAGAGGGACCTTTTTCCCCCCCTTTTCTTCCAAATATCATGTGATTTCACGACACTCTTCCAGCTCAGAGCTGGAACAAGGTCAGAAGCTTCTGGTTCCCACAGTTGAAGCGAGCCACAGATAGATGGGGGAGGGGTGGGGAGACTCTCTTCAGCAAACCCTGGAAGCCCATGAGAAGAGAACTCAGTCTGAGTGAAAATCCAAGCGCCCTGAGGCGCATTCAGCTTAGGGACAAGAATTTCTTTTCAAAGGTCAAAAATGTGGACTGAAAATACAGTAAGACAAAGAAAGAAAAATGTGGGCCAGTGAGATGGTTTATCAGGTAAAGGCACTTGCTGCCAAACATGATGACCTGCATTCTGTCAGGACTCACACAGCAGAAAAAGAACTGGTTCCTTCAGACTGTCCTCTGACCTGCTACACACACACACACACACACACACCACACCACATACATATACACATACACACCTCACACATGCATACACACACCACATACATACACACATACACACCTCACACACGCATACACATACCACACACACAACACCACATACATATACACATACACACCTCACACACGCATACACACACATATACACACTACACACACAACACTACATACATATACACATACACACCTCACACATGCATACACACACCACACACACACCACACCACACACATATGCACATACACACACACCACACACATACACGTACACATACATATATACACACCATACACACCATGCCACATACCACACACACACACTACACATACCACACACATATTTTCACACCACACACACACATACTACACATACCACACACACTTATGCACACCACACACACACCACATACATATACACATACACACCACACACATGCATACACACACCACACACACACCACACCACATACATATACACACCACACACACATGCACATACACACACACCACACACATACACATACACACACATATACACACCACACACCACACACCATACCACATACATATACACATACACACCACACCACATACATATACACATACACCCCACATACATATACACATACACACCACACACACACCACACCACATACATATACACATACACCACACGCACACACATATATATACACACCATACACACCATACCACATACCACACACACACTATACATACCACACACATATTTCCACACCACACACACACATACTACACATACCACACACACTTATACACACCACACACACCACACACACACATTAAATGTACTATACACACATATATACACACCACACCACATACCACACACATACCACATACACATACACACAGCACCAACACATAAAAATACCATACATACACCACACATACCACACTCACACCACACATATACACACACCACACACACCACACTCACACCACACATACATACACACCAATATACCACAAATACCACACACATCACACACATACACTACACACACACAAATGAACAAATAAATGTTGAAGAATTCAAATATGAAAATTGAAAACCAAATGAACCCACTTAATTGGATATTTAGTTCACTGTGTAAGGAGAAAGAAAAAAAAACCTGAATTCCATTCATGTCTTTCTGTTTACAGAGCTAGTATCAGAAGTAAGAAATACTGAAGTTTCAATGAGATTTAAGGAATGTGTTTATCCATGCATGTGTGTATCTATGTATGTATGTGTGTCTGTGTGTCCGTGTGTCCGTGTGTGTGTGTGTGTGTGTGTGTGTGTGTGTGTGTGTGTGTGTGTGTAGCAGGCAGGTGTGAGATGTCCAGAGGGACGATAATAGAAAGAAAGGGCAGAGCTGTGAGAACTCTGACTTTGCCTTTTGGGAACAGGACAACCCTAGCCATCCTTGCCTAACTGCTCAACCCCTGTTTCCTCATCCGTGAAGTAAAAGTGGTGAGAAGCTCTTGTAGTAATTTCACTGCATTCGATGTAATGGATCAAATGGGCTCAGATTTATAACGGTAGCCTGTTACAATGCCACGCCCCCTAGAAAAGCAGGGCAGGCTTTATGCCATCTTTTCTTTTCAATTAATAAATAAATTGTAATAAAGTGTGTGTGTGTGTGTGTGTGTGTGTGTGTGTGTGTGTGTGTAATGACAGAGATCTGAGAAGACCTAATTAGGCCTAAATAAGGGTCACATCCTTCAAGCTCCATTTTGTAAATTTTCCTTTGTTCTATTATGCCTAAACATCCCCATTACCACCCACCCCCTTCCAGAAGATTCCAGGATAAGAACTATATCCCAATGTCACTCACTGTCAGTGCCTCTGAAGTCACTGGGACCAACAGTGTTACTCCACATCTTCTTGATGAATGGCAGTGCCAATAGGGGACGGTAGGGAGCAAGCTGAATATAATCCCACCTAAGCCTGCTTTTCAAGCTGAAGTTCTGCAGATTCACAAGATTAAAGAGTGTGGTAATGTCAATGAGAATGGCCCCATTAGCTCATATATTTGAACGCTTGGTCACCCCACCCATCCATCCCCTCCTTCCCAGTTGGCAGAACTGTTTGGGAAGGATTAGGAGGTGTGGCCTTATTGGAAGAGGTGTATCACTGGGGCGGTCTTTGAGGTTTCACAAGACTCACACCATTCCCAGTTAGCTTTTTCTCTACATCTCTGGTTCATGGTTGTTGTCTCAACCTGTAAGCTCTTGGCTGCTGCTCTAACACTATGCCCACCTGCCCGCCTGCCTGCCATCATAGTTCTTGCCATGATGGCCATGGACTCTAACCTTCTGGAGTCCTGACTCCCCAACTAAATGCTTCTTTTATAAGTTGCCTTGGTCATGGTGTCTCTTCACAGCAATGGAGAAGTAACTAAGACAGGAAGGGACACCTGTGTAAAGCTCCCCACCCGGGACAACTGAAATAGTGGCAGCAGGTGTACAAAGAGGGGACCCTGCTCAGGCGAAATGTTTCAGGGCTTCTAAGAAACTCTATGGCTGCACAGTAAACCGCCATCACCCAGGAGATGGAAACAGCAACAGTGGTTCAGTGGCTGAGGATTTTGTGGGCTGGGCAGTACTCACAGAAGCAGTCTTCCACAGCTAGAGCTGCTCAGGACTCAAGACTCAAAGTCCCCACTCTAGGGTGTCTGGTTCCCAATGCTGACAAGATGATGCTGGCTGTCACTAGAAGTGCTGCCAAAATCCTTGAGTTTTCTGCACGTGGCTGCATTACCTTCCTCACTAGTAGTGGCTGGGTTTCAAAACGGAAGAAGGCAGAGATGCCTGCCTCCCTTCAAGCCGTAGCTCAAAAGTACCCAGCAAACTGTTTCCTTCAGCTGTTCTAGAGAGGAGCCACACGCTCCACTTCTTGGTGAGAAGAATACACGCACCAACGGGGTGTGCAGAATTGTTCAAGGTTGTCTCTAAAGGCTACCTATCCCATGAGTCCCACCAGTCACCTTGCCAAGATTCTGACCAGTGATCAGCTGCAGTATGCTGACTGAACTCTCTACTTGAATGGAAAATGCCCACTAAACAGGAAACATGCACAGGAAGAGGACCATCCTTCCAGGGCTGAATGTGGTCTCAACTTAAAATTATCAGAAACAACCTAAAAACCATTTATGAACACTTACTGTGCTCCAGCTAAGCCTAGGGAAAGAGCATCAGGCTTGACATCAAAGACCTGGATCGATTACAACTTACCTGCCATGTTGATGTCCTTATACAAACCACTGAATTTTAGGCCATGTGGTGGTGGCGCATGCCTGTAGGCGAAAGTTTCTCTCTCATCTGCCTGTTCCCAAATACCCAGCAGCTGCTTCCCAAATAATTGACTTGGAGGATTAATATTACTTATAAATGCTCAGCCAATAGCTCAGGTTTATTACTAACTAGCTCTTACACTTAAATTGACCCATAATTCTTATCTATGTTATTCTTATCTATGTTTACCTATATGGCTTGGTACCTTTTCTCAAAATGGCATTCTCATCTTGCTTCCTCTGCATCTGGCTGGTGACTCCTGATTCCACACTTCCTCTTCCTAGAATTCTCCTAGTCTGGTCACCCCACCTATACTTCCTGCCTGGCTACTGGCCAATCAGCGTTTTATTAAACTGATTGGAGTGACAAATCTTTACAGTGTACAAGAGCATTATCCCACGGCACACACCTTTAATCTCAGCACTCAGGAAGCAGAGGCAGGTGAACATCTGAGTTCCTGGCCTACAGAGCAAGTTCAAGAATAGCCAAGCTGTCTTATTTAGGGTTCCTATTGCTATGAAGAAACACCATGACCACAGCAACTTTTATAAAGAAAACATTTAAGTGGGCTTGGCTCAATTACAGTTTCAGAGGTTCAGTCCATTATCATCATGATGGGAAGCATGGCAGAATGCAGGCAGATGTGGTGCTGGAGTAGAAGTTGAAAGTCCTACATTTTGCAGGCAGCAGGAAGTTGACGGAGACATTAGGCAGTATCCTGATCATAGGAAACCTCAAAGCCTGCCCCTACAGTGATACACTTCCTCCAACAAGGTCATACCCACTCCAACAAAGCCACACCTCCTAATAGTGCCACTCCCTATGAGATTATGGGGGTCAATTACATTCAAACTACCACACAAGGCTACACAGAGAAGCCCTGTCTCAAAACAACAACAAGAAGAAGAAAAGCATTGAATTTTTCTGGTCTACTTTTCACAAGGACAGTCCTACCTTGCAAGTGCTCACAGCTTCAGGACTAAGTCTGGCTAAAGGACTAAAGGGAAAATGCTGTGGGATGTCTTTCTGTATGCTGTGAATATGTGTTACTCTGATTGGTTGATAAATAAAGCTGCATTGGCCTATAGCAGGGCAGGATGGAGCCAGGTGGGAAAATCCAAGAGGGATAGTGGGAAGAGAAAGGAGAGCAAGGAGACACCAGCCGCCACCAGGAGAAGCAAGTTGTAAAAGTACTGGTAAGCCATGGTCATGTGGCAACTTATAGATTAATAAAAATGGGTTAAGTTATAAGAGCTAGCTAGCAAGAAGCCTGCCTTAGGCCGTGCAATTGGTAATTAATATTAAGCCTCTGAATGATTATTTTATAAGCAGCCATGGGACCGTGGGGGCCGGGTGGGACCGGAGGGCCAGGTAGGACCGTGGGACCTGGGCAGGACAGGAGAAACCTTCTGACTACAGAAAAATATGCACACCAATAGAGGCCTGGCCCAGAAAGCTCTCATGCAACTCACCCTGCTTTTCTTTCTGTCCAACTCAACTGGATGGAGGCAGAAAATCCAGCATCAAACTGAGGCCTGAGATGGTGGGAGCCAAGCTCCCTGCACATGCTGTGGAATGCTATTTTCCAGCATGGCAGCTATCATTTTTATCAGAGTAGCTCTGAAAACATGCAAGAGACCTACAACATGGGGCCTGTTGACTACTACAGCTCATTCATAGATGGCGGGGGAGGGAAAGGTCATGGAATCCTCACCAGAGATTCCAGAAGCTCCCTCTCTGGACCTCCCAGTCCACTGTATGCAATTCTACCCTCGCTGCACAGGTCCTCTCGGCCTCAAGCCTAGTGTGAGCAAAGTGAACCAAAGGGGGACTTCATCTATGGAGCTATGGGGAAGTCATCATCCATGCTGGGATGGATTTCTGGGTGGGGCAGCTGCTTCGGGGGGTCATCCACTCGCTCATTCTCTGTAAGCCCAATTACTGGCTCTCCCAATTGGACTTTGATGGAATCTTGCTTTGGTTTGTCATTGGTGCTCTATAAGAAAGGGGAGACTTTTGTCTAGGCTTCCCCTAGGAAAGGGTTCGACCACCAGCATGATACAAATCACATAAAAGAGCAGTATGAGCAAGGAATGCCTCTGCCAGACCCAGCACTGGAGACACTCCAGATGTTTATTCCAGCTGTTCAGTCTTTCTATTCACACGGACAGCTGATACTGAGAGAGAAATAGATCCCTGACACTGGCAGGCACTGCCACCAACATAATGGTAGGTGACTCTTTTCATGGAAAGACTGGCTGTAGCTGCATGTCAACATCTCCCGACAGACCACAAAACCCAAATAAGATGATCTTGTGGCTCCATGGGGACAAACTCTTCTGAATTATAGTTAGCGAGTTTCACGTTTGCTGATTTCCTGAGCAATGGCGTCCATTTCTTCTTATCAATCACGGGTTGTTAAAGAGGGAGGGAGCTGAAACGAGAGGATGGAGAAGGAGGACCGAGAAGCAGCTGTAGAGCTACATGGAAAGAGGGATTAGGGAGGTGGAGGGTTGTAGAGGGAGGTCCCAGTGGCCTGTGCCTGAGGCTGAATCATGAAAAGTTCCTTTCAGACAGTCTCCCAAAGGGGACTGCTCTGTAGGGAGAAGTGGACAATGAGTCCTGTGCCCTGGGCAGTGTGGAGAAGGGGTAGAAAGAGCAGGGACTTGACAGGACAGGGACAGCTATGCAAACTGGCCACCAAGAATTAGGCAAGAACGTAAGCACCTTGGCCTATGCTGACAGATGTCCTTAACATTGAAATGATGGTCCTCAAGAATTAAGATGTAATTCCAGCCCTCAGGAGCTGGAGGCAGGAGACTTGTGAGTTCCAGGAGAGTCTGAGTTACTTAATAAGATGCTATCTCAACCAAACAAAAATCTCAGATGGGGGGCTGGAGAGATGGCTCAGAGGTTAAGAGCACTGACTGCTCTTCCAAAGGTCCTGAGTTCAATTCCCAGCAACCACATGGTGGCTCACAACCATCTGTAATGACATCTGGTGCCCTCTTCTGGCCTGCAGTCATACATGCTGTATACGTAATAAATAAATAAATTAAAAAAAAAAAACTCAGATGGATTGATACTAGCTTCCAGCTCTTTGGAACTAGGGTAAAGGAAGCTCCAAGTTTTTTGAGACTGATGTTGTGGGAATTCCATGAGACTGTACTTGCAGGGCTGATGTTGTGGAGTTCCTTGAGACTGTACCTGCAGGGCTGATATTGTAGAATTCCTTGAGACTGTACCTGCAGGGCTGATATTGTAGAATTCCTTGAGACTGTACCTGCAGGGTTGATATTGTAGAATTCCTTGAGACTGTATCTGCAGGTATAGCTGAAGTTTTCTTGGTCCTGCTCCAGCCTCCACAGTTCCGCAGCCCATTTATAAAATAATCATTCAGAAGCTCATATTGATTAAAATTGCTCAGCCATTAGCTCAGGCTAACTATTGACTATCTCTTACATCTTAAATTAACCTATTTCTGTTCATCTATATGTCACCACATGTTCCGTGGCTTTACCTGTTGCCTTTACATGCTGCTCCCTGGATGGCAGGCTGTCATCTCTCTCTCAGCCTTCTACTTCCCAGAATTCTCTTCTCTGCTTGTCCCACCTATCCTATACTTCTTGCCTGGCTACTGGCCAGTCAGCATTTTATTTATCAATCAATCAGAGCAACACATTTACAGCATCCCCAGCATGCAGGGGTGATGTTGTGGAGTTCCTTGAGACTGTACCTGCAGGAGTGATGTGGTGCAATAACATAAACTATGTTGAATATAGAAAAACAAGGTACTCAGTGAGGTGAAGAACCTCTGAAGGAACTGAAGAAGGCACTAGAAGGTGAGAAGACTGCACTTGGTTGTTATGGAATAACCGTTTTGTACACTGTGAAGATGTGTCTTTGCCAAGGTGCCTTCTGATTGGTTTAATAAAGGAGCTGACGGGCAGGTAGCTATGTAGGAGGTACAGGTGGGACAGCCAGACACAGAGGATGCTGGGAGGAAGAAGGGCGGAGTCTCAGGAGTCTGATCACAGCTACGAACCTAGATGACGTTTCGTGGTGTCTGCACATTTCAAAGGTTGGGACTAATGACTAACAAGATCGCTGTAAAATCATTTGCTATATAAACCTGATATATCTGAATTCAATCCCTGAAATCCACAATAGGAGAATTGACTTCTGAAAACTGTCTTCCAACCTCCACATATGTACTGTGGCATATGAACAGCCACCCCCCCCCCCCCCCCCACACACACACACAAGTAAAACAGTTTTAGCCAAAAATATTGAGGCAAACAAATACAGGGAAATTTTAGTTACTGGCTCTAGGTAAAAAGCTCTGGGAATGATTTTTTTAAATTTTCCATAGATTTAAAAAACAAAAAAAACCCTAAACAGTAATTTTGGGAAAAAATATTTTAGGTTGAAGAGGGTATAAAGTGCCAGGGGTGGTGGTGGTGCCTTTAATCCTAGCATTCTAGAGACAGAGGCAGGAGGGGCTCTGAGGAGTTCTAGGCTCCCGGGTCAGCTGTGGTTACACAGTGATACTATCAGAAAACAAAAGCAAAACAATAATAATTTTCTTTTTTATGATACTGGATACTGACTACCAATCTCACCAACATGCTAGGCAAGTGCCCCCTCCCCCATCTATGTCCTCACCATCACCCTTTTTAATTTCTTTTTTAATTTATTTATTTATTATGTATACAGTGTTCTGTCTGCATGTATGACTGCAGGCCAGAAGAGGGCACCAGATCTCATTACAGATGGTTGTGAGCCACCATGTGGTTGCTGGGAATTGAACTCAGGACCTCTGGAAGAACAGCCAGTGCTCTTAACCTCTGAGCCATCTCTCCAGCCCCTTTTTAAATTTTTTATTTTGAGACAGGGTAAGGCTATATTACCAGGCTGGCTTTGTACTCACTATATAGCCCAGATAGGCTTTGAACTTTCAATCCTCCTGCATCTGCCTCCAGAGCAGCTGGGATTATAGTTGTGCACAACCACATGCAGGTTTCTTTATCTCTTAGAAATTTATGTTACAGTTTCTGTATCTAAACAAATAAAATGCATGAATTTGCCAGGCGGTGGTGGCGCACACCTTTAATCTCAGCACTTGGGAGGCAGAGGCAGGTGGATCTCTGTGAGTTCAAAGCCAGCCTATTCTACAAAGGGAGTTCCAGGACAGCCAGGGCTACACAGAGAAACCCTGTCTCGACAAATCAAAACAAAAAGCATGAATTTTTAAAAAATGTCTACCCTGTATTAAGAAACAGAATACAAAGGCGCTTTAATCTAGAATAGTGAACACATGATCAAATTCCATCCTAGCTTGGTCTTTTCTTTTCTTTGCCTAATTAAGTCAGAAAACAAGACTTTATTTTCGAAGTTTATGGACTTGTGAAAAATTTTTTCAAGATAGAGCATATTTATGGTGCTGTTTATATATAAGCAGAGGAATTTGTAGTTTCAAAAAAATGTTGGTGCTGTTGATTTGATGCTGGATAGACTTTTGTGTTGCTATATGCGTATTTTCATTGCCCCCTCACTCTGGATAGTGGGTGTTGAAGCAAGTGTCCTTCTTTGTGACATCCAGCACTTTGTGGCCTCAGTTCCACTTCCACAGAAACATGGCAAGCCTAGTTTCTTACTGTTTGCATTTCCCTTGTACACTCTGTTCATGTTTCAGAATTATTTTAGCCATGTCTGCTGTATACCTGTCTTAGTTGGTGTTCTATTGCTGCAAAGAGACATCATGACCTCTGCAGCTCTTATGAAAGAAAGTATTTAATTGGGGACTACTTACAGTTTCAGAGATTTAGTCCATTATCATCATCGCAAGAAGAATGGTAGAATACAGGCAGATATGGTGCTGGAGATGGCTGAGATCATCTGGGACCAGAGGAAGCACGAAGAGAGAAACTCTGGGCTTGGAATGGGCTTTTTGAAACCTCAAAGCCTACCCGCAGTGACACACTTCCTCCAATAAGGCCACATCTCCTAATCCTTTCAAATAATGCCACTCCCTATGAGCCTATGGGGATCATTTGCATTCAAACCACTATAATACCTAATAATGTCAGATTTTATTTTGCAAGCCAGTACTGTCTTAGTTACTATTCTGTTGCTGTGAAGAGACACCATGATCAAGGCATCATATAAAAGGAAGTATTTAATTGGGGGCTTGCTTACAACTTTAGAGGGTTAGTCCATTATCATCATGGTGGGAAGCATGGTGGCAGGCAGGCAAGTTTGGCACTGAAGCAGTAGCTGAGACTTTACATATCGTCTGCAAGATGGAGGCAGAGAGAGAGAGCAAGACTGGGCCTGGCATGGGCTTTTGAAAGCTCAAAGCCCACCCTCAGTGACACACCTCCTCCATCAAGGCCACACCTCCTAATCCTTCCCAAACAATCCCACTAATTGGGAACCAAACATTCACATACATGGGTCTGTGGAGGCCATTACCATCAAACCACCACATGTGCTCAGTCTTAATTCCACTGTGTTGTTCTATTTTACATTTATTTATGGAATTTGCTACATTATGTATTCTTCTCTTTGTGCCTTTTCAATTTGACATTTGGAAAATTTTATAGTTTTGACAGGCGGTGGTGACACATGCTTTTAATCCTAGCACTTGGGAGGCAGAGCCAGGAGGATCTCTGTGAGTTTGAGGCCAGCCTAGTCTAAAGTGAAAGTTCTAGGACAGCCAGGGCTACACAGAGAAATCCTGCCTTAAACTAAAAAAAAAATAAGGAAAAAAAAACATGAAAATTTTCTATTTTTTACTAATATTCCTTACAATTCCTCCATTGATTTTTTTCTCATTTTAACTTTAATAAAACTAGCAGTATAGAATATCTTGGTGGTTATAGATTTTTCAAAAGAATAACTCAGTGAAGTCCACATTTTTAAAAAGCCAGGGAGATGGTCAGGTGGGTAAAGGCATTGCCACCAACCCTGACGAACTGAGTTCAATCCTGGGACCTACATGGTAGAAAGAGAGAACCTATTTCCTCAAATTGTCCTCTAACCTCCACACACTTCTGGAATGTGTACATGCACACACATACACATGGTAAATAAATAAATGTAATAAATAAATTTTAAGACAAACATAAAACCACCCTCAAAATAACAAAAACAACAAGAAGTAGATTCAATAGCAAGTCTCTAAAACTTAAAATTTGAAACAGGAACAAAACAAGTTTATATAACTCCAACTCATCTACATTTGTCCTCAAGTCTGCTGGACCTTGGTTCATGGTCACAACCTTATTTATTTATTTATTTTTTAATTTGTTTATTTATTGTGTGTGTGTATGTGTGTGTGTTACTTTCTTGACCTTCTGATCTTTGATCTTTTTCTACTCAGGACCTGGCCTTCTCATCCTTATTTTTCTGTATGGAGAACTTCAATTTGTTGTCCTGAATGCTTTAGTTTTATTTTTTATACTTTTGGTGTTTGATCTGAACTGTTACCTCAATGAGATCTAGAACTACTTGGGAGACAGGCCTCCAGGCAAGTCTGTTGGGGATTATCTTGATTAGGTTAACAGAGTGGGAAGTCTGGCCCACTGTGGGTGGTCTCATTCCCTAGGCTGAAATCCTGGTCTCTATACAAAGGAACAAGTGAACTGAACATGCGCATCCATCTCTCTCTGCTTCCTCACTGGAGAAGCAATGTGCCCAGCTGTGGCAAGTTCCTGCTGCCATGACTACTCATCCATGGTGGATGGTACCTCCAACTGTAAGCCAAAAGAAAGCCTTTCTCCTTAAATTGCTCCTGTCAGGGAATTTAGCACAGGAACAGGAAAGTAACTAATATAATACTCAACTTTGGTCTCTATCAGCCTTTTTTCCCTGTTACTATTTGAGCTAGAGGACATTCTCTTTTCGCCCTCAGAATTTTCATTTCTTTGTGAATTCTTGTTTTCTTGGTTCCTTCTTTTTTCCTCTCTATTTCTACTCTGCCTTTTTTTTCTCTGAGTTCCATTAATCTCTCTTCCTATCTTCTCCATTTTCTCGTGTCGTCTCTCAGCTTTATGGCCTTCCTCGTCTCTTGTACTCCTCTCTATCTACAGTACTCCTTGCTTCTGCTGAGATCTTCCGTGACTTCTAGATCCCACGCTCTTGTTGATGTGCCCATTTCTGCCAGTCCCTCACTCTACTGTTCTGTATTTGCTTTTGGTTGGACCATGTTCTCTGTTGCTACCCTTTGCTTTGGCTGGGCTCATGCTCGCTACTTTTGGATTCTGTTCATCTTCTCTTGACTTAGACCCTTCCTTGGTCTTTTCCTGTAGAATCAGACTTTAACATTTTTGTGACTCCCTTAACTCTTTGACATCAGCTCTTTCTCTTTTGATATGCCTTTCTTCACTTTGGTTTTATTGTGTTTATCTTCTGAATTTCTGGTGTCTTTTTTTTTGCAGTCAGATAAGGTTTTAACCTTCTCTTCCTTTTCTCTTTTCTATTTGGACTCTCGGTTGTGTCTATGATCAGACACGTATCTATGTTCTTTCTCCTCCTCCTCCTCCTCCTCCTCCTCCTCCTCCTCCTCCTCCTTCTTTTAATATAACTGGGCTCATTTGATTTGATTTGATTCAACTCTTATCCCTTCGATCCATCCTTTGCCCCTTGACACCCTCATTCTCTGAGCTCTCTGAGTCTCTTGCCTCTAATGCTGAGGATAGTCACTATGTCTGAAACGGTTCCTTCATCTGCATTTAGGAGTTCAACCAAGTCCTCTTCCTTTACTATTCCTGTGAGACCCTGAATCTAAGTCTTCTCTGGAGGAAGTGGCTGGGATTCAGGTGGACCACACCCTCTGTCCTCCCCCTCCCTAACCCCCTGTTTTTTCTTTCCTTGCCATTAGTGTTAGGAAGCCTTTTTCCTCTGGTACTAGGAGTCTCTTCCAGACGGACAGCAGGCAGGCTTCAAGATTTTCAGGCTCAACTGTACTACACCTTGTTCTTGGACTTTTCTTTTTTATAGTTTCAGGAACTTTTCCTGTCCCCTGCCCCCCACCCTTTTTTTTTTCTTTTTGTTTTTTCCAGACAGGGTTTCTCTGTGTAGCTTTGTGCCTTTCCTGGAACTCACTTGGTAGCCCAGGCTGGCCTCGAACTCACAGAGATCCGCCTGGCTCTGCCTCCCGAGTGCTGGGATTAAAGGCGTGTGCCACCACCGCCCGGCTACCCCTATCCCCTTTTTTAAATTTTCTCTTCAGAAGCACTTTCAGAATCAGAACACTGAGAGTCACCTGGGCTATCGGAATCACCAATGACGATAAAGATTGTGACTGTTTACGTCTGGTCTTTTTGTAACTTTAGATTTGGGGAGTAGCTCCCCACAAATGAGTCACACCTTGGCAAATGGCTTGCTCACTGTGCCTATTTCTGCTTTTGACTCTCACACAGCTCCTTGACCTGAGGTCACCTACTCAAAGCCAAAGCAATATTCATCACACTGAGGAATTGGTTGCCTTGTTGTGAAGAACCGGGAGCCATTTTTTTCCATCCCTCTATTGGCCACTGAGAGAAATTCTGTAATTAACAGCAAAAATGCTCATTTTTAAAATGAGAGAGGGGAAGAAATCTCCACCATGACGTCTGTTCTCCCTTCCCTTTGCTTCCACATTGACACAGTTTTGTCCTTTCTGGACCCCGGCCCACTAACTGCCTACCTTGCCCACAAACCATCCTGGCACGAACGAAGTGACTGATCCTCTTGTTTTACTTAGGCTTGAGCTAGTTCATTTGTTAGTTTTAAACAAAACCCTTCGATTTCCACCTACTTCCTCTACATGGCAACTGAGTCACCTGGTGTGCTCTGCTGTTTTGCTTTTCTCCAGGGTTTTTCTTTTGCACAGCACCATTTCCACTCCTCTATGACTACTTCCATTTTAGTCTCCTCAATAATAAACTATACACACCATCGTTCTTGCTGTACTCCATTCATCTCCCAGGTTCGGTGATGCTTATCATCAAGCAGTAACAGAGTTCTAAGTGAGGACTATTAAAGTCTGAGTTGTGCATTTGAAGACTACTTATCCATATCCCTGACTACTGAAGATCAGCGAGCTGGATGTTTCCGTTCTTCAGTATTATTCCCTTGCTGTTTCGCCTGTGCATGAATTGCTCCGACTTTCTGCACAGAAGCCCAAATTTTTCTGTTTCTTGAAGAGTTGCTGGGGTCTAGCCTCAGCTCGGGTTCAGGTCCTGAGACAGGGAAGGGGCATCTGTGCAAGGAAAACTTCTGACCACCAAGTGGATTGCACTCAAGTGGCCCCGAATAGCTCAGGCTGTCTTTATTTATACTTAAACAGAGTTTTTCTTAGCAGGGTTATATGAATAGCTTTATTATTGGCTTCTCTTTCTGACTTTAAGAAATACATCACACTTTAAGGAATACATCGTGATCATTATGAAAGCCCTCATTGTTCCCCTTTATGCTTCCCCAAATACACCTTCCCATCCACTGCATAACCTTATTCTAGACACAGTTCAGCATTTTTGCAGCTTAACTAAATATCAAGGCAGACCCATCCTGCTCTTGCAACACTTATGTCAGCTGACAGCCCTTGTGGTTAAAAAGTTCAAAAGTAATAGACAATGCTTCAAGGACAATATTCAAACCCAAATAATTCTTTTATGTCTGCAAGATATATTTTTATACAGTTCCCTTTTCCACAAGAGGGCCCCATGTCTCAATCTCTGTCAAAGGCAGACTGACAAAGCACTCTTCCCTCTCACTATCCCATACTTCTTCCAACAATATAAGCTCCTGTATATGGTAAAGATGGATCTATCCACCCCATAGCTTGCATTGTATTTTTCCTCCAGGAGCATACCATATCCTACCAATGAGTCTATGCTTGGTGTCCAGGGAACTTCCTCTCAACAGATGGCACCATGTGTGCCCCTGAGGCTTTCTTCTTAGTCTGCATATGCATGCCCTGCTCTCCTCTCCCGAACTGTAAAACATGGATTTAGCTCAGTGGTAGAGCGCCTGGGTTCGGTCCTCAGCTCCGGGGGGGAAAAAAAGAAAAAAAAAAAAAAACATGGTTAATGTTCTGTGTGTTGTTTTCTCATATGTGCCTAACTATCTCCACGGAGTCAGAAAAGTTCCCAGGGTTGGGAGTTGTAGTTAGTAATTCCAGAGAAGAGATTTAAGAAACATTAACCTCCTGCTGAATCTTACGGGAAAATATTTGAGAAAGAGCAGAATTTCCAGGGAAAATTACAGCTGTTGCATGTGTGACTGACAAAGTAAAACTAAAAACTACCCAAAGAATCGCCGATCTAATGAGAGAGAAAAGAGCCTGCAAGCTGCATGAATTTTCCAAATTCCTACAGTCCTGTGGACTACTGGTCCTTGCCAAGTGAGAGTCCTGAGGAAACTTATTGGACAGGTAGTTTTATGCTGATCCAAGACAAGGGTGTACAGCTCTGACAAAGAATGTTTTAAAACTAAGCATTCTGAGTGAAATTGATACATAGGCTCAGGGTTTTTAAACCTGTTGTTTAAAACCTGTTGTTTTGTTTTTCAAGACAGGATTTCTCTGTGTAACAGTACTTACTGGCTGTCCTGCAACTCGATTTATAGACCAGGTTGTCCTTGAACTGCTGGCCTCTGCCTCCTGAGCGCTGGCTGGGATTTAAGGTGTGCACCACCACTACCCAGCTTTAAAACCTATTTTTATAAGCTATATTATGAATTGGAATGTTGGTTTTCATTCATGGTTTTGTTTTCTTCTGGAGAATTCACTTATAAGGGTGTTGGGTCTTCTCCATCCCCTACAGCTGTCTTCTTTCTGAATACTCACCTTTTTATTATTTTGTTTTAATCCTATGAGTTTTCATTCTCCATGCGCCCATGTCTTCTCTGTACGCCCTGCTGAATTTGGACTCTCTTGTATACCTTGGAAGTTACTTCTTAGGCCCCTTGACTCGCCTGGTGTTCCTATATCAACTCGTATTTACAGCTTCTTTGCTGTGTCCTGCTCAGGACTGCATTTCTGATTTGTGGTGTTCTTCCTGTCTGTTGTAGCTTCCCTGATTGTTGGATTCACGGTTGGAGTGGTGCACTACAATTTGCTCTGCTCTGAAGTTGGGTCTTGAATGTTCTTTATAAGCTATAGAATCTAGACTCCTGGTTTATTTCCTCTTAAAAATAATTTTGAAGAGTGTTGGAAAGATGGCGCAGAGGTAAAGACACTTGCTGCCAAGCCCAAGGTTGCTTTCAAGCACCCACATGATAGAATAAGAGAACCATAAGACAATCCTGTGGTGGATGCTTTTTCTGCTTGTTCTTGAGATGTTGAATTTTTCCTGTACCAGGTGTTTCTACAGCAAGGCCAGAGCCTTACTCAACAGCACCCTCTCCTGTTGGTGCACTGAAATACATTTCTTTATATTACTATTAACATCAGACACCACCAATCCAACTATGTGGTACTGGGCCCTTGAACATGCTATGGAAGCATCTACAAAGCAAGCTTCACCCCCAGCTCCCTGAAATACATTTTTTTAATGAACAGTACCTTTTGGGGGCAATGTTAGGGTAAGTTTGGTGTCTTTAGATTTCATGGAATCTTTGTTTTCATGGGTTTTTCTCATCTAAATCCTAACTCTGTTTCCATAAGGTTTTCATCTAAATCCTAACTCTGTTTCCATAAGAGCTCCAGTGCTGGTAATGATTTCAAATATTTATTCCCCACCCAAATGAAATAGGAGTTTGCAGTATTGTGTCTTAGCTATGTATGAGTTAAATACAATTTTATCCTGCTTTTGTTGGCTTCTTTTTTAAGACTCAGATTTAAGTAGCTATTGTTTGCAGAGTCCTCATTTTCTTACCAAAACTTGAAAATACCAGTATTGATAAATTTTTTGGTAAGACTTTCATATAGAAATTACATAATAATCCACGTTTGCTGGCATTGCCTTCCGGCGTTCCTTCCACTGACTGTGGCACCGACCGGGCAGGTCAGCTTTGCAGTCAGCTGTGCCGCAGCCTTGTGCAATCCCATGTTCTAGTTGCTGTTAGCATCCCCTTTGTTGCTGTTTGAGAAAGTGAAAGATTGTGTATTTCTATTAAAACATTTACAGTCAAAATCCTAAATTTAAAAAAAAAGAAATTACATAATAGGCTTCATTTATTGGCTTCATACTCAAGAAACAGATTTTTTTTTTTCTACAGATAAGACAGAGGGCCAGTGAGATGGCTCAGAGGGTAAAGGTGCTTACTACCAAGTGAGTTTGATCCTTGGAAACTCACACGGTGGAAGGAAAAGACCAACTCCACATACAATGCACATAATGGGGTATGTGTGTGTAAAAAGATCAAAACAAGTAAATGGGAAAATAAGGGGTAAGTTTACAGTGAAAATTGTTCTCTGAGGTCTAAGCAATTTTATCCTTCCTCCTCCTATGCACTCATGGAATATTGTGAAAAGGACCTATGACCCATGTGTCCAGGCTAATCAGTTTGTCCTGCTGTCACTATGTCCAGAGTCATCTGAAATGGCACATTTAATGGCGTTACAATCATGATCTAGACTGTTGGTATATATGGACAATCTCTGAAGACAGCGGCCGCTCTAGCTCCATAGAGCTGGATTTGGCAGCCATCAGGGAATTGTGTTCTCTCCAGATCCACGACCTTAGATGGTGGGATGGAGAACAGCAGCTCCTGATCAGATGAGATAATCTCTCCATGGAAAGCTTTCCCAGCTTGTTAAAGGGACTGATCCCAGAACCCTGGCCAGAAGAAAAGCCTGATACAGGAGAAACAGAACTGTGTAGTTTCTTGCCAGTTGATTTCTTACTATCTTGAGATTGTGGTCCCTCCAAGTACCTGGATAATGGGAGTCAGGATGAGAAAGAAGAGCTGAGCAGTGCTCAGTGAAGTCCCTGGAACCGCTTACTTACCAAGTGGACAGGCCTGGCCAAATTTATCAGTCTCAGGTTCATCAGGGGTAACTGTCGCACGGCCTACTGCCTGACATCAGACAGCCCACCATATCTTCCATTACATTCACATCTATATGCACACTTAATTTAACTAGTAACCAAGATGGCTCATTCCTTTATTTTGCCTTTCTAACCTAAAAGTCTCAAATTGGCCCACAAGGGTCTGCTACTTGGCCAGTTAAAATTTGAAATGGTAAACACACACGAAAGAGGTTTCTCTGAGAGAAGTGAGTGGGCAACAGGCCCTATTTGCAACAGTGGCAGTGATTGGCTGGCAGCAGTGGCCCCCTGTCACAGACCCTCATTCCCCTTTGCCTCAAGCTCACCCCCATTTTCTCATCTTGTTCCTCTCGTCCCTCCAGAAGTGGTTCCCCCCCACACACACTGTTAGTCTAACCATCCCCTTCAACTGAACACACTTCCTAGTTGATCAGCGGGAGGGTGACTTTCTGCCATGCAGACTTGACAGAATTTCTGGCACTCTTACACCGTCTCCCACCAGCAAACTCCAAGGCCTCTCCCATTCAGTCCCATCTGGCTCCCAGGCTGCTGAGGTGGCCTCCGCCTGCCATGCACTCAATCCTCCCTACACTCCCTACATTTTCTTTCTAGCAAAACTCAGCTCAAATACTAATTGTCCCTTGGTTTCTTTAGCTAAGAGTTACTACTGTTCGCTCAATGAATGGGCTAATTCTAATAGTTATAATCACTCGCACTGTCCAGACAACTGGGGAAGTCAGGGGCAAAAATCTATTTACATTTCTATCCTTAGAACCTAAGTTTGACAGGAGAACCAGTAGTAAGTGGAAGACAAGTCGAACTCCTAGGCTCAGCTCCCTGAGTCTACTTAGGTTATGCCGACCTGTAGTAATAAACTCAACCCAGAGCCAGCAAGATCTCAACAGGCAAAAAGTGTTTGCCATCAAACCTCAGAGCCTAAGTTTGACCCCTAGGACCCACAGTGCAGGAGAGAACTGACTCCCACAAGTTGTCCTCTGACATTAGTGCAATGCAACAAATAAACTAAACTAAAGTCTCTTTAGTTTTCCAAACCCAGTTATTTTCAGCTGCTACTCGCCCACTATGGACCGGGTGGGCGCACCTCTGCTCTAAGTTCTCCCTTGAGGTATCCACGGCATTGCTCACCTCCCTGGAAGGACTTCTGACTCTTCTATCATCAGCTCGGAAGTGGCACAATCTGGCTACCCTCACTTCAGTGACTTCAGCATGGCAAATGTCCATGTATGAGGAAGCCCAAGGAGCAGGGACGTGACCTCCTCCACAAACGAGGGAGCATATAACAATCTACCACATAGGCATCCTATCCAGATGGCCTTCCCTGTTCCTCCTGGGGCCATGAATGAGTTTAGAACTTGCTTCCAGCTGTTTTCAGCTGTGGAAAGGCCCCACAGAGGCGGCGGCCATACCAGGGCTGGGAAAGGCCAGGGCTTGTGCCTCCATTTTCTCAGAGTTCTTCTGAAAGGGCAGTAGGTATTTTACTTTCTTCACGGCCCCAGCCTCCAGCAGACCTTATAAAGGGCTCCGGCTCCAGATTCTGTAAAAACGGAAACTAATGGGCAAAGGGCAGAGCGACCAGGACACGAGGGTCCCCGAGCTAGGCAACAGCAGGGAAACCAACGGGACCGGGAGGGTTGCCTGGACCACCAGGTTGTTTAGGTTACATTCACGGTTTGCCTCATTTGCAAATTAGTGTGAATAATGAAGCCATCACGTGGCATAAACAATGTAAACAGCCACAAAAAACAAATGAATTGATTGCATATTAAGCAGAAAAACATTTATTCCTAACAAATTGAATACAAATCAATCTTCAAGCAAGATAACAAAAAAATCAATTAAAACAATGAATAGTTAGGATAGCATACACAGAACACACTCAGATACTCTGAATTAAGCATATATGCCAAAATCAAGAACACCAATTATCACATTGAAGAGAAGATGACCTGTTGGCTCCTGGGAAACTTAAGCCGCCATTTTTCACAGGCCAGTGAACCAAAGACAGACAGGTGGTACTGGGTTAGAAGACTGCCTTGAACTTTGGAGGGGGTCACAGTGAAATGCCATCAGAGTTGAATATATTCCCCCTAGGAACCTATTCATCTCAGAAACAAAAATAAAATTCAGTAGTACAAACTCTCATAAAACTAGAAAAGAGCCTGGAGCCCTGACATTGCTTGTAGTTCCCACAAAGACCAAGATGTCCGTTTTCTTCCCTGTTCCCCAGGCCCAGGGAGGTGATGATCCTTTCAAGGATTCTAAACAAGAACTTTGTGTTGACTTCCTATAGTTGTCCGTCACTAGTCTCTATCAATGTCACATGTGAACCTTTGCCATCTGGGCAATGGCTCAGCCTCTCCCCTTCACACCCAACTACAGACTGGATGGTCAAACCAAGGGGTGCCCTGAGGCACAGGTGATGGCGTTTATTCTGGCAAGAACTGTGCAGTGTGCCACACCAAAAATTAAGAGTGGCATTTATGGCTAACTTTCACAGTTTAATAGATGCAGGCTTTCTTCATATGGCTTCATGGCTTCCTGACACCTGCAATAGAGGCCCATCCGCCTGGGTCTGAATCCAGCCTGCCTCGGTGCCTTGTATTTAAGAGGACTCTTCCAGCAACTTCCTTTGCTTAAGCAAAGAGGGTAAAAAGTCTCCCGCAGCCACTCCAAATGACGTCTGCCACTCTTCCTGAGCCCACAAGCAGACCTAACCAGGCTCATTCATGGTCCTGGGTTGCTTAAGGCCACACGGACAGCTAACGTCCAATAAAAGGCTGTGGTTTCTGAAGCAGGAAAGCCTGGAACTGAGTCATAGCTGCACTGTTTACTTGTATCAAGAGCCTGGGCAAGACTTCATAACCTGGACTCCTTGTCTGTGTCCACCTCAGGGGATGCCGGGAAGAGTCGCCAAGATGCTTATAGAGGTCCTGAGAGTGCACAGTCCCCTCAGAAGGCCTCCTTCATAGCACCTTTTTGTTAGAAGACTGAAGGAACGAACATGCAGGGTTTTCCAAGCTCTAAGCAAGAGGATTGTGGGAAGCAAACAGAAGAGCCAGGTGGAGTCTGTGATTCAAGTCAGACGGGAGTCTCAGGAGCCACCCCCACTGAAGCCAAGGCATGCGAGGCCCAGGAAGGAGAAGATGCCCCTTTCACTCCACCTTTATCAAGACAGTTTCAGTATTAACGCTCTTTCTACAAAATCGCTTAGAAAAGAACACGCGAGTCGGGTACAGAAAACCAGGTCTTTTTTTTTTTTTTTTTTTAGGTCAATGGACATGAGAATCAGCAGACTTTGGAAAAGATGGGTTTTTGCCCCTTGCTGGTCTCACCAGAAGACAGACACTCCTGACCTCTAGTGTCCCATGGTGGCTACCATAGTACAGTGACCTTGAAATGCAAAGAAAAAAAGAGGGAGCAACAGAGTGTGCAGGCAGGGGTCTGGTTACACCCTATTGCTCTTCCCGATATCTACAAGAGGTGAAGAAAGAAACTGTAAGATAGCCACCCCCCCCCAAGTTACCCAGAATTCCTTTAACTCTCTACTTCCCTTGGCTTGTGGGAATCATCTCAGGGTGATCCTCCTCTAAACTGTACAGTTTCCCATACCTGACCTGCTTCCCCAGGAAGCCTGGGCCTTTATCTGTTTCTCCTGACCCCTACCAAGTGACAACCAAATGCAAGCTTCCAAAGTGTCATAGACCTGGGCCAGGCAGCGCCTGCACTTCAGAAGCTTACCTAGTTAACAATCCGACTTCTCTGTGTGGACAGCATGAGGGATGCTGGCCTGCATTTCCACTAAGGCAGACAAAGAACGTGCACATGGCAGGACAACTGAGAAGGACCACAGGCGTCCGGGCAGTACAGCGAGGAAGACACTCATGAGCACACAGGATATGCGGACGGCAGTGACTGGAATGGGGATTCACAGGACGCCTTCAGAATGTAACGTTTCAATACCACTAAAGTGCTAAGTCCACCCCACACCCCGCCCCCACACAGACTAGGAGATGTCACACTACATCACCAGTAATAAAGGGTGCTCCCTGGGGACAGGCGGGTGCAGGACACCTTTTTAAGGCAGCGGGAAGAAATTTCCTCATTCTTCCAAAAGAAGAGTAAGAATTATATACAAGGTGGCCAACAAGTCTGGAAACCGGGGACGTCTTTTAACAAATGCTTTATTGACATGATGATTGATAAAATATTAGCATCTTCATTTCTGGACTTTACGGCCACCTATAGACTGCATCTTTGGAATCAGAAAAAAACAAAGACTCTGCGTTCCCATAATGGTAAAGCCGTCTTTCTCAGTGCAGGCGCAATGTACATCTAGTGCAAGACGCTCCAAGCCCACAGGCTTGTTCCCTTTACTGACGTCTTACCATCTGCTTGGATCACTCACAGAAGACAAACACTGTCAGCATTAATATTTAGCAGCATGTTCAATATTCATCTTGCCTTGACTAAGGAAGCCTAAACCATCTCATTAGTCCAGTGATTTCCATACGATTACTACATCTACGCAGAAGATACGATCACCCCACATTTCCTTAAGTGAGCATTTCCCTTGTTTTTTTTGAGAATTCCCAAAGACTTTGGGGAATCTTTTTTTAAACAATAAAAGGTACAGAGTAAGGTTCAAGACAGTCAGAGCAGCTGTTTAACCAAGTAAGCTTTCTGCCTGGCTGAGATCCCAGTATGAAGGGACTGAATCCAGTCCCCTGGTTCTCAGTTTGTAGAAAGAGGAAGTTAGAGGGATAAAGGCAGAAACTATCATGTTACTGAATCGCCTGTGGAGGGAGCAAGCAGACGAGAGAAGACAGAGTCAGCAGGAACTAGGGTGTCTAAGATTGGAGGGAGAAACGGTCACTGTGGAGAAGCAGTCACTGAGCACAGTCAGCATCTATTCAATTGTCATCAAGAGGGTATGGCAGAGGACAAGCTGGGACCACAGCCCTTCAAGTTCTCAGGCTGACAGTGCTGTGGTTCAACAGCCTGTGGAAGGTGGCAGGAACCAGAGATACCTCCACCATCGCATGCAAAGAGGCTATGAGGGCAGCACGTGGCTGTCAACCCATCTAGTGCAGGCTCAACACTGGTGGAAACCCAGTCTGTACTCACTCTCCCATGAAGGGCGTGATGCACCTGCAGAGCGATACCTTCTTTTCAAAGGCAGGAGGGTTTCTTCTTCATGAATTCTTTCTACCCACTAGATTTGCCTCATTACTTCATCACTTAAACTAGAAAAGATGCTGCACGCTATCTCGGCTAGCTTCTAATTTGGCCAGGGCACCAGAACTACACGCATGATTGAGTGAACGACCATGTCTTCTTGGTTCTTCCAATGGCAGGCTCAGTATGCTTCTTTGGATTGAATAGGTGCGATCTTGTTTGAGAAAAGCGTGTAAACATAAGGCCATATTTTGTTAGTCTCCGTCCCAGAAAACTGGTGGAGCACTCCGCGGCTCCTGAAAGACAACCCAATAAACATCACTGAGATTGTTTAACATCACAGGACAGGCAAAGATCCAAGGTTCTAACCATCCCCTGGTCTGTTCATAGTTTTACAGCCAGCCCTAGTCTACCTGTATCACTTATTTACATGATAGAATGTCAAAATATCTGAGGCAATTAAATAAGATAATGAGGGTTGGGGGCGAGAGTGGAGCTCAGAGATGGAACACCTGTAGACCATGCATTAAAGCCTCAACGGCCAAAACCCACCCAACCCCACCCCAAGCCCCAAAACAGAAGTCCAGACATAATGCAGACAGAGATACTCTTAAGTCTCCATGTTCTAATAGTTCCTGACTAAACATGCTGGACTGTACCTCCCATATACCACTTGTGGTAATGTACTGTGTCCCCCAATAAAATTTATCTAAGAATCAGGAGAAAGCCAGCCACTCTAAGTAAACATGGAAGTCAGGCAATGATAGCACATGTCTTTAATCCTATCACTTGGGAGGCAGGGTGTGAGTTCAAGGCTCATCTCTGTGAGTTCAAGGCCACACTAGGGAACAGAGCCAAATGTGGTGACACACACACACACATTTAATCCCAGCACTAACTATAGAGGTCTGTCTGGAGGTCTGTACAGACAGGAAGTGACAGAACTGGGCAAGAAGAGGAAGTGATGAAGCTGGGCTGAGAGAGTCAATGAGAGAACAGAATGATATAGGCATGGGTATACATGAAGTAGCTCTCTCTTTGAAGACTGAGGTGTCTCGGTGAGGTGAGGTTAGCTTGTGGCTTTTCCTATTTCCCTGATCTCTCAGGTTTTCACTCCTATATCTAGCTGCAGGTTTTTATTTAATAAGACCACTTAGCAATTCATCTATAACACCACTCTATCACTTCACCCACCGTCTGGGAAGTGTGGGCCTTCAGACATAGTCAGCTGGAAGAAGCATTATCTAGCTCAGCCCAGCGTTCCTCCCATCAGGCCCTACGACTTCCTGGTTGGACCCGACCATGAACACACTAGACACACACTCACTTGTACAGTTCAATGACTGGTTTCGCCGCATCCTTGTATCGTCGTAGCCTGGCAGCAACTGCTTCAGGTTTATCATCTTCCTGTTGGACAAGTGGCTCACCAGTGACGTCATCAACCCCCTAAAACACCAGAGGAGCCAGTTAACATGGCCAATCACCGGGCATTTCCAAGGTCAGAACTTTCTTCTTAAAAACCCACATGATCAAAGTGAACTCCAACCACACATGCAACATGCCTGGGGTTTCGTCATGCTGACCTCATGTCCCGAGAAGGGCACTAAATCTTCCCTAACTATTCACATCCTTATAAACACACCTCGGTGCTATTGATAAATGGCACTTTCAACTCTAAATTCTGGGAATCCTCCCTAAACAACATATCTACACAATGCCATGCCGGTCCCGCTAAACACCCCCCAAACAGCTTTGTTTTCTAAATTCTGGCTTCTTATGGGGGAAAAAACTGGGGAGGTAGCAAGGTGGCTCCCGGGTGAGGGCCCTTGCTGCCAAGCCTGGCCTGATGACCCTGGACCCACAAGGTAAAAGGAAACTCCTGCAAAATGACCTTAGTCCTCCACACTTGTGCCATGGTACCCACACAAGTACACATCCATTTGCACATGGATGCAAACAAATACCTGTAATAAAAGGGCAAAAACGTGGGAAAAAAATTGGTTCCATACTGCCTCTGCCAGCTTTCAAACTGCTATGGAGTAGTCTCTGAAATTCATGACATGTCCTAAGGTATATCAAAATAAGCGTGACTCGAACACCCAGGACGATCAGAGACAAGCACTCTGATCAATTGAAATACACAAAAATTTCAGTGGCTGTGGTTGCACATGCCTTTAATGCCAGCAGAAGCAGGTGGATCTATCTGCGAGTTCAAGACCAACCTGATCTAAGTAGTTAGCTGCAGACCAGCCAGGGCTGCACAAACAAACTTCCTTTTTGCTACTTTGAATCCTCTATGAATCACAGCTACCTACACACAGCACAGCAGGAGCATCAGAATTCTGCTCCCAAGCCCTCAGCTGTTCTCTCTGGGGGAAGCTGCAGAAGTGAGCCTGTCAGAGACAGGCTGAGGAGGAACCACAAGGCTGAGGCCACTCACATGGACCATTAGAAGCTGCCCATGACTTTAAAACACAGTGAAATCCTGCTGCAGCTGGGGGCTTCGGGGATTACATTGATGATGCATGGTAATGCACATCATTATCGCAGGGGGAGTGTCGGCACAGCAGAAGAGGAGAGGCCGTGACTGATCCATGTTTTACTGATGGCCACCATGCTTAGAACTCATTGTAGAGTATCAGCAAACACAGCTGATGCTTCTAGAAGTAGCATAAGGACACCTGGGCAGTACTCTATCCCGGGGAAGACACCAGTGGCTGGTGGAGCTGGCCATTTGCTCCACAGCCGTCTCTGGAAACAGCATACTTTCTCATGAGGGGTTCTTTCAGGGAGAGTTGGGCTTTTGAAAGGAACATGCTAGCAAGTAAAGCTTTCCAGATATTGTAAGAATTGATGAGCACGTCTTAATAAGGCCAGAACAGGGGCCTTTGAGATAGGCTTCTGTTGTCCTGTCTGTGTTTTCAAACTTCTTTCTTCTCTCCCATTTTATTTTCCTATCACCCTATCTTGGGTTACACTTCAGCGGTACACTGTCCACTCAGAAGGCTAGGACCAGTCTGGGCAATGCAATGAAACTGGGTCTATGAAATACATGACGGGATGAGCAAAGCAATTAGCTAGGACAGGGAAATAACAACAAGAAAAGGGGGAGAGGTGGGGGGCTGATGCTTATCACAGGTGAACTGGCATCATTAAGGGCAGTGTTGGCACAACGGCAATATCATCCTAAAGTAACTTTTGACTGCTTCCATCTATATTTGGATACCACGCTACCTATTCCAGTCCAGAAAGGACACCCTGAGTTCATGCATGAGTTCCATCAGCCATTATCAGGGAGTCAGAGGGAAAAAATGAACAGAAAGACAATCACAAGTAGTCTGAACCAGGTGTGGTGTGCACACCCATAATCCTTCAGGCATTTGGAAGACCAAGGCTAGAGAACTTTGAGCCTAGGCTACCGATTGGGCAAAGGGGGTAGTTAATCTGGAAACAGAGGTGCACCTCTGTGGTAGGATACTTGATAAGTGTACACAAGCCTCAGGGGTCCTGATCCAACACTGGAGGGCAAAGAAACCACCATATTCACTTTTTTTTGGTTTTTCGAGACAGGGTTTCTCTGTGTAGCTTTGCGCCTTTCCTGGAACTCACTCGGTAGCCCAGGCTGGCCTCAAAGTCACAGAGATCTGCCTGGCTCTGCCTCCCGAGTGCTGGGATTAAAGGCGTGCGCCACTACCGCCCGGCCCATATTCATTCTTTTTACCAATTCTGTGACCTAATATCATGCGGATATTGTCCAGTTTATCTAAACAGTCCTATTGGGGAACATTCCTTTTTTTTTTTTTTTTAATTTTTATTTTGCAATACAATTCAGTTCTACATATCAGCCACGGATTCCCTTGTTCAGTCTGCGGGGAACATTCCTTTTTATTTGCTTTTTGGCCACTATAAGCACTGAAACATGCACAGCTTTTTCACTTGCTCAGGCTATCCTCACAAATGTACATTGCCATATGGTTCTAAGGATCGCCTCAGTACTCTGAGTTCGAGGCCAGCCTAGTCTACATAGTGAGATCCAGGACAGCCAGAACTATATAAAAGAGGCCCTGTCTCAATCAATCAATCAATCAATTAATTCATGACCATCAATAGCTGGGTGTGGTAGCACACACCTTTAACCCCAGCACTCAGGAGGCAGAGGCAGGCAAGTCTATAGAATGAGTTCCAGGACAGCCATGACTGTTACACAGAGAAGCTCTATCTCAAAAAACAAAAATAAAATAAATAAAGAGCCATCAAAAATTAAATGAAATTCATGAAACAAAAAGGAGAACGCCCCTTTCCCCCGGTCTCTAGCAGGGCTCCGTCTTATTAAGCCTTAGTCCCAGATCTCCCCTCTGACTACTACTGAATTTCAACTCTTTCTATGCTTCTTGGCCATGTAAATTTTTTTTTTTTTCTTTCTCAACAGTATACTCACGTCCCTGCCCAGCACTCGGTGTGGCTTACCTGCACCTGAGGCGGGTTGAAGTCCAGGTTATAGACTCTCCCGCTAGAAGGGTGGACCCATCGTCGGCTCAGACGATCCTTAAGTGTCTCAAAAGGAATATTCAAACTGACCACAAGGTCCACATCGCAGATTCTGTCCAAGGCTTCTGCCTGTACTAATGTCCTCGGGAACCCTAGAGGCCAAAACAAACAAACAAAAATCAACTGCAAGATACTGTCCATTGAGCATGGGGAATAAGAAAGTCTACATAATCCAAAAGGAGAAAACGAAGAGTCTGTAACTACCTCTGAATGCTCTTTTATGGCTCAGCTTACATGCTTAATCTAGGACTCACATGACTGAAAGCAGACTGCACTAGCCTAGCCTGGGCTAAGTTCCGCCTTAACCACCACCATGTGCTGTTGGGAAAGCTGTACTTTCTTCATTTCCTCTTCTGCAGGAGAGAGTGCAGGCTCCTCTCTGGGGCCTTTTAGCTTACAGTCTGTTATTTACTCTCAGGTTACCACAAGTAACTGCAGGCATAGCCTTGAAATCCTGAACCAATAGATGCCTTTACCCAGATATTCACCTGCATGGTATGTATCCCGTAACCTAACAATTCCATATGGCACACTTGAAATGTGCCAGGAAAATGACAGCAAACACTCGTGATTCCAGTATTTGGGAGGATACACCAAGAGCACTGTGAGTTCCAGGCCAGCTTGGGAAATAAGTGAGACCCTGTCTCAATAAGAAAAAAAATTCTTTTTGACCTAAGCCTGACTGAATATGGTGGAACACACACCTCTAACCCCAACACTGGGGTAGAGAGAGGTGAGCTTGAGGCTAGCATGGTCTACAGAGCAAGTTCTGTCAGGGCTATATAGGGAGACTATCTTTAGTTAAGCCTGATTCAAAAGTAACTAGTCCTTTGAAAACGACTTGGTTGCTACAAAAATATCAGATCAGTCTACTTTTCTAAATGTGGAAAAGTAACAAAATATAAATCTGGGCTCATGGGCACTGCTGGTTTTGTTGTTCTCATAATAAGGTATGAGGAGACTTATGGACAGGGAGGTCTAGCCAGCCTGCCTTTTAGTTCCTGTCCAAGCATTACATAAACAACAGCGGTTAGAAGTGGCAGGTCTTGAACAGCCTCATCAAGAAGGTGTGGTGTCCTAGAACAAAGGCCCTGGCAATAGTCGGAACCTCCCAGGTATCTGGGCTACTGTCAAAGGTACCGGAGAACAGGCTGCTGCTTTGATGAGACATAAAGGCAAGGCTTTGAAAAGTGCCATGTAAGCCGGGCGGTGGTGGCGCACACCTTTAATCCTAGATCTCGGGAGGCAGAGGCAGGCGGATCTCTGTGAGTTCGAGGCCAGCTTGGACTACAGAGGGAGATCCAGGACAGGCACCAAAACTACATGGAGAAACCCTGTCTTGAAAAACCAAAAGAAAAGTGCCATTTAACTACTTTCAAGATTTTCAAATCCCATGCTTAGCCTCGGCTTTATGCTCGGCTTTAGGGTTCAGGCCTAGACAAGAATGTAGATTAGGGTCTTAAGCCCTGGATTCCGAGGGTGATATGTGGTGTATCCTTCAAACTGGTCTGTATCACTATCTCAAGCTGGTCTGAGCACATGTAGATGTAATTCTAACATCCTAGGCTGCCAAGAACACAGCGAGGCAAAAGTATGGTGAACCTGGCTCTTTCACCACTGGTGGCACATGTGTGAAATGAACGTGCTGACATTGTGAATGAAGGCCTGTCAATCAAGAACATCTACGATGAGCTATTCATAAAGACAGGAGGAGGGAGATTGAAGAAATGTACGTGTTTTGCTTCTCTAATCTATATAGTTAGCATTTGATATCTATTGATCCACACTCCCTTCTAGAGATTTATTTACCCTTGGAACCGAATGAGACTCAAGTTCTTGGAACAATGACGGAATTGTTAGGACATTGGCTTGTGAAAAGTACCCCTATATAAATTCCAAGTTAAGGGGTTGGGGATTTAGCTCAGTGGTAGAGTGCTTGCCTAGTAAGCACAAGGCCCTGGGTTCGGTCCTCAGCTCCAGGAAATAAAAATTTAAAAAAAAAATGAAATAAAATAAATAAATTCCAAGTTAAAATAAGATCCATAAAAATATTTGAAGAGGAAAATCCATTACCAGCCAGGTGGTAGTGGCGCATGCCTTTAATCCCAGCACTTGGAAGGCAGAGGCAAGCGGATCTGAGTTCCAGGACTGTTACACAGAGAAACCCTATCTTGAAATCCTGCGCCCAACCCGAGGGAGAGGAAGAGAAGGAAAACTCATATTTAAGATGGAGGGAAGGAGGAAGGGGAAAGTGGACAGAAAGACAGACACAATATTCTGACTAAACAGCCTACTACTCACAACGGTAATCCCAGAGAGACTGCCAACCCAGTGTGGTACTTACCCCACTAAACTGGGTTGCTGACAGAGCATATGAGACCTGTGTGGGGCTTATTTCTGAAGTGCCCAGAACGCAGAGATGCCACCTGGGCAGGGGTGCTGAAAGTGGATGGGATGCACGTGGACATTTGGTCAACAGGTGGCAGCATTTACAATTTTTCCATGAGTAGAAAATTACAACTGGGCAGGGAGGTTGACCCTGTAGTCCACATTTGGGAGGTGCTGAGGCAGGAGGCATGCTGTGATTTCCAGGCCAGTTGGCTAGAGAATAAGGCCCAAACTTGGAGATAATAAATATCAGGGGAAGGGAGAGAGAATTATTTGCTAGCTGCCTTGTGTCTGTTTAAGTATCTCAGTGAAGTAGAATGAAGAACCAGGTGCTCGCTCGCCTCTCTCCCTCCAGTATGGCTTCCCGGCTTACAGGAATTTGTCTACCTTACTCTTCCACACCTATCACCACTTACCCCTTCTTAAGCCAACCTAGAAACCATGCTCGTGCCCAGTCGAAGCAGCCACTCTAGGTGGAAAGCTGAAAGTACCACACTGCACCACTAACCACAGCACCACCAGCTCTCTAGGATCCTTGGGGATTTGTGCACACCGGTGAAGAGTGCTAAATGCCTTCTGGCCCCTGGGCTTGGGCACCTGGCCCTCCCCCCAACCATGCCACCGGCTGGAGGAGGGCAGTGGAGGGCAATGGAGCAGGGTGCATCTGCTTTTCTAACTTGGAATACATCCACAGGGAGGTGCAAAGCCAGGGTCTACTGCCACATTCTCAGGAAAAACAGGACCTCTGCCTGGTGGTAAGAACTGGACATCTGACTCAGGTAGCTAGCACCTTGTGACAAGTCCCTCCCCACCTATCAAGTCTATGGTCACCTCTGACCGCCCCAACTGTAGGCTGCTCCTAGGCATGAGCCACAGGGACCAGCTGTGGCTAGAGGCATTCTCCCAGGCCTACCTAGTGAGGGAGTACGAACTGTTCACACCAGCCCAGACAGAATCCTTAGGAACCACAGTGAATCCTGTTTTGCAGAGGCCCTCTCCTCTGCCCCTTATGTGACTTTTCCATGTTTACCAGCACGTGTTTCTAACCTCTGGAGTCCTTCTCATTCCATCCTTATTAACAGACGGTGCGAACAGTACGTGGTGGCCTGGCGAGTCAGCAAAAGAGCTGTGGGCTCTCGGGTCCCTACTGTGCCAATGGCTCTAGAGCGCCTCTGTCCTGGCTCACTGCAAGTGTCCTGGGATACATGGAGATGCTCTAGAATAGCTGTTCTTATCCTGCGTGTCAGATATTTACACTATGATTCATAACAGTAGCAAAATTACAGTTATGAAGTAGCAACGAAATAACTTGAGGGCTGGGGGGTGGTCACCACAACATGAAGAACTGTATTAAAGGATCAGAGCTTTAGGAAGGTTGAGAACTGCTACTCTAGAACCTGAAGCACCGAGAGGTACAATAAGGGGCCCTCCACATCTCTTATATCCCAGTGCAACTTAGCAAAGAACTAAGAGACAAATGCTTGGGGGGGGGGGGTTCAAATTCAAAAACTGTGAGCTAGACGGGACAGTACAAACCTGTATCCCAGCACATGAGTTCCAGGACAGCCAGGGCTATACAGAAAAACCCTGTGTGTGTTGGGGGGGGGGTAATTAAATAAAAGAAGAAATAAGTAGCTTTAAAAAAAAGGGGGGGTCAGGAACCATGGAATGCTGCTTACTGGCTTGCTCCCAGGCCCACATTCATATGTCTTTCTTTTACTTTCTAGGACCACCTGCTCAAGAACAGGACTGTCCACAGCAATCAACCACCAAGAAATACCCCCCCACACATTCCCATAGGTCAGTCTGAGGGAGACAATTACTTAACTGAGATCCCCTCTTCTCAGATACGTCTATATTTATATGTCACATTAACAAACTAACCAGCACACCAAGCAGGAGGACCAGAGCTGTATGTCATGAGGCCAGCCTGGTTATGAGACAGTGTTTCAAAAAGTCTTCAAAGGGACCTTTGTCAAGTAAAGGCCAATTCTCGTTAGGCAAGAATTTTTGGAGAATGTCTGCCTTGAGATCTCCTGAAATCCTCCAGGAAGGGTTTTTACAATATAACCAAGTCCTTGGTCTTTACTTATATCTATATGCATGAGTGGTTTGCCAGGATGTATGTATGTGCATCACATACATGCTGGTACCTGCAGAGGCCATAAGAGGTCTTGGATACCCTGTAGTTAGAGATGGTTGTGAGCCATCATGTGGGTACTGGATACTGAATCTAAGTGCTCTGCTCTTAACCACTGAGCCATCTATCTACCCAGCTCCAAATCCTTGTTCTTAAACGAGTTATTCTAATACGATGCCTCTTTCCCCCTAAGGAAGCAAGAGCTACATCTGCAAACCTCTGTATAAAGGCTCCTCTGTTTAAGAACCCTCTGTTCTCTGTGCACAGACAAGTTGGGGAAAAACTGGTCCCACTGTGTCTCAAGACAAAGGGACAAATGATTTTACCACAGGCCCATTCATTTCTGCACTCAGGAAAAAAGCCAGCCAAGCATCCCACGAGGGCTCAGCCACTGGCTGCAGGTGAGGTCTTCTTCTGAAACGGACATAATGTTCAGAAAGGGGCCTTTGCCTTCTGGAGTAACCCAGACACACACAGTGTCTGCCTACACTGCGGGGCAGGGAGCTGAGAAACCAAATATGCAAATGAACGTGAGGCCACGTGATTCTGGCAAAGAACGAACCGGACATGGTGACAGCCCTATATTCCTAGCACTCAGGAGGTGGAAGCAAGAAGATGAGCCATTTAAAGTCATTCTTGGCTACATTAGAGAATCCAAAGCCAGCCTGGACTCCATGAGAGTGTCTCAAAAACTCTGAGGGGAAGAAAAAAAAACAGTACAAATAATATTGATATTAATTAATGACAATAACACATGCCTACAATTTAACCATATATATGTCCACAACCCCTTAAGAGTTCCATGCTTGTGGGCCAAGTGTGGTTGTGCATGCTGGTGCACACCTTTCATAACAACATTTGGGGAGGCAGAGGCAGGCAGATCTCTTGGTTTACAAAGCAAGTTCCAGGATAATCAGGGCTGTTACAGAGAAACCCTGTCTCGAACAAACAAACAAATCATTTCCATGCTTGTAACCAATACTTATAAAACCTATACCAAAAACGGGACTCTTTTATGAATGAGGAAAAATCATTCAAAAAGCAGCTTGGCTACCTGGTGGTGGTGCATACACCTGTAATCCCAGCAGATGCAGAAGCAGGTGGACCTCTGTGAATTCGAGGTCAGCCTGGTCTACACAGTGAGTTCCAAGACAGCCAGGGCTAAACAGAGAAACTTTGTCTCTAAAAACCAAAAGAAAGAGAAGAAAAAAAAAATTCATGGTACACACAGACCTGCATCAGCTACTTGGAAGGCTGGCTAAGGCAGGGCAGTGGAGGGCAGCCTGAGCAATGTGACAAGTCTTGCGGGGAAGAGCACGTGAGTGGTAGTGAACTTCCCCAGCATCTCTTGAATTGACCATGATGGAATGTGTCTGTTATCCCAGCACTCAAGGGGTAGATGAGGATCAGGAGTCAAGGCCAGCCTCTACTGTTATAGGAAACTGGGAACCATCCTAGGATACAGAAGAGTCCATCTCAAAAAAGGGGACAGGGGATAAAGAGAAAAATCCAAGTCAGGTATGACCACAATGTCTCTTCATGTCCCCACTGAATGTAACTCAACAATTATTGCTATTTAGAAAACCATTAGCTAGCTGGTCTCACTAAAACGAGTCTCTCGCCCCTAGTGAAGCTCTGTGCTTTCCCTCAACACACTATTTAAATGGTAATAAAGTTATTTCTTTTGAGAATATGAAGATATTTAATGACCTTGTTAGAAAGCAGAATCTTGGGGACCAAAGAGATAGTTTCACAGTTAAGAGCACTTGATGTTCTTCCAGGAGACCAGAGTTAAGTTCCTAGTACCCATATTAGATGGCCTCCTCAGGCACATGCTCAGACATGGCATACACTTAAACATACACACACAGAAATTTGAAAGATAAATTAATTTTGTTTTGTTTTGTTTTTTGAGACAGGGTTTCTCTGTGTAGTTTTGGTGCCTGTCCTAGATCTCGCTCTGTAGACCAGGTTGGCCTTGAACTCAGAGATTCACCGGGCTCTGCCTCCCAAGTGCTGGGATTAAAGACGTGCAACACCACCAGCCCGGCAATAAATTAAATTTTTAAAAAGAAGGACTTGGCAGCCGGGCGGTAGTGGCGCACGCCTTTAATCTCAGCACTCGGGAGGCAGAGCCAGGCAGATCTTCGTGAGTTCGAGGCCAGCCTGGTCTACAGAGTGAGATCCAGGAAAGGCGCAAAGCTACACAGGGAAACCCTCCCCCCCCCCCCCCCCCCGCCAAAAAAAAAAGGGACTTGGCAAAAAATTATCTGATCAAGCCAGGTAGCTCTGAGTTCAATACAGAGTGAGTATCATCAGGACAGCCAGGGCTGCAGAGAAACCCTGTCTCAAACCCGCTGCCCACCCCCCCCAAATTATCTGATCAATTTTAATACACAAACTAAAAGATGTACCCATCTGGGTGATAGCATCATGGCTACTTGGTTACAAAAATCATCAACCAAACCCAACAAAGTCTGATCATGGTGATTGGCATGACAAAGGTTCCTTAAAGGTTCATGAATTTGAACAGTTGGTCCCCCAACTGGCAGTTTTTGGGGGAGTTTATTGAACTTTTCAGGAGGTGCAGTGAAGTATGTTTCTAGGAAGGGATAGGCTTTGAGATTCATAGCCTTCTCCTTCTTCCCTCTCCTTATGTGCAGGTGATATGTGAACAGTCAAGCTCCTGCTTCCGCCACCATGCCATGCCTTCCTCTCACCATGATGGGTTCGATCGATTTGGGACCGTAAGTTGCAATAAACCCTTTCTTCCTTAAGTGGTCATCAATCATGACATTTTATCACAACAACAGAAAACTAATAGCACTGATCCTTCAGGAAAGAAAATCAAGCCCACAGGAAAGTCTACATGTGAAGAGAGAAAAGATTGACACTGCAACAGGGTTAAAAAAAGAGTGTGCCCACAAAACAAAAACAAAAAAAGTGAGCCAAACTTGGAGCTGAGAACCAAACCCAGGGCCTTGTGCTTGCTAGGCAAGCGCTCTACCACTGAGCTAAATCCCCAACCCTGATATTTTTTATATATGGTCTCACTATGTAGCCCTGGATGGCCTGGAACTTGCTAGGTATGACCTCAAACTCAGAGAGCGCCTCCTGCCTCTGCACCCTGAGTGTGTGCCTCCATGCTGGCTTAGCCGTAGTCAGTTAAGCACCACTGCTCAAATTCTTCACCATAGATACAGAAAAACTTACCAAATATGTATGCACTGTATTGGGGCCTCCAGAAATGTGACACTGAGACTATTCTAAACACAAGCCCATGACTTTCCGTAATGCCAGTTCCATTTATCTCCTGAACATGGATGTCACCTCATCTAACAGGTTGGCAGCATGTCCATCTTCCACCCCTGCTGTGTCAGAGTGCTTAAGTATGCTTCTATGCACTGTGTGTGTGCACAGGTGGTCTTGTATGCATACACTCCAGTGCTCACACACATGCTACAGCACATCTGCAGCGGTCAGAGGGCAACTTTTCAGAATCAGCTCTCTATCCACTGTGGCTTCCAGGAATGGCACTGAGGTCATCAGGCTTTGAGTGGCAAGCACTTTCACCAATGGAGCCATATCACCAGCCATAGTCCCTCCTCAACACATGCTTTCCTCCCTCCCTCCCTCGCTGTCACCAGTTCAGTGCAGAATCAGCTACCCCTGTATCCCACATACTTTAGAAATCTCCAGAGCTGGCTTCTCAATATGTGGAAGCGCTCATACTCTCTCAAAGTGGGGCTGTTCTCCATTCTACCCGACAGCAACTCCTCAGTAACCTTCTAAACAGGTCTATCACACATCCAGAATCACACACTATCACAAGGGTAACCCGGAAAACTGCTCCAGGCATTCACTAAGAGATGTGATGAAACGGAGTGTATTGTTCCTTCTCAGTAGACATCTGCTACCCGGTGGGAAATGACACTCTTCAGAGGTCGGCCTCAATAAGGGAAATACAGAGGAGATGAGGTCAAAGCCAGTTTAATGTGCTAAAACCAACTCTGCAAAGAAAGGGCAGAGCCCTCAGCCCCAGGACCGCTGGTCCACTGTCTTCACATGCACTTCCTTCCAAGGCGCGAGTGGGTGGGCAGGCATGCTGGGATGTCTCAGGTCTGAGATCACTCGACAGGAAGACAAGCAGGCAAGGCAAGACTGTGCATTCAAAACAGTCTGACTTCTGAGCAGAAGAGTGAATACATTAAAAATAGAATTCCCTTCAGAAAGAACCGGTGAGTTCGTACTGTTGTTCACAATGAAACGCAGCCTGTTTAATATAATTCCAGCTTCTTAAAATGCGTCTCGACATATACGTAACTGATTGCGGGGTTGAAAAACATCTGGCAACAGAAAGTTTCTGAATGGAAAAGCACGTGTGTAAGGAAGCAAGCTATGGGGGTGACTTCACCGCTGCCTTGCACTCTTTGCATGCCCAGGCCACTATGCTCAAGGCCAACACCTGAAATGTCCCAGGTGTCAGGTGTGGGGCTATTGGCATCGGAATTAAGTCACGCTCGGCTATCTAGATAATGAGTTTAAGGTCAGCCTAAGCTGCGAGAGACCTTGTATCAAAAACGGGAAGGGGAAAGATGGTTACTTTCGTGCACCCGAGAGTGGTGTCCGGTGTGCTACCACAGCCAGCACACTGCAGTGCTTTCACCATAAGAAACGTGATGATGCTGTTCACGGTGTGAACCGTTAATCCTACAGACTTGTGAGGCAGAGGCAGGAGGTTCTCCATGAGTTAGAGACCAGCCAGCCCGGTGTAAAGAGTTCCAGGTCAGCCAAGGCTACACAGACCCTGCCCCCAAAATAAACAAAACAAATGTATGATTATTACTAGCCAATGTTTGGTCTGTATGCCTATTTCAGAATTGCATATTACATTTATTTATTGGGGGTGGGGGTGGGGTAAGCAAGAAAGAGTATGCCTGTAATGGTCAAAGGACAACTTAGGGGGTTAGTTCTGTTCCTCCACCCTTAGGTCCAAGGGGTCGAACCTTGGTTGGTATCAAGCACCTTAACTTGATGAGCTTTGCATACCTATTTTATAAACTTACATGCCAAAGGCAATATAAAATCTCAAGCAAAAAGATGTCAGTGAAAACACGTTTAAGAAAACCCAGAGTTATCTTTATCTTGAATTAAAAGCCTTAAAAATTATTTTCCAAATTGCAACAGCGCTTCCCATGAAAACTAATGCTATGATTTGGATGAGTTGTGCACCTTCCCCAAAGGTCCATGTCCGGAGACTTAGTAACCAGTGAGACAATGTGTGAGATTAGAGGTACAGATGAACGGGAAGACACGGGGGAGGGGAGAGGTATGTGTACCTTCCTTGGAAGTGATCACCATGGTTCTTGAGGACTCCATGAGTTGATTACCATGAGACTTGTACAACATCAAGGAGCGTGGCACCCTACCAACTCTGGCTTCCTGAATTACATCATGCCCTTACTGAGATGCAATTGATTATGACAGGATGCAGTTGAAGGAGGCCCTCACTATGCTGTTTGATCTTGTGGTTTGAATAAGAAATGTTCCCCGCACCTCAGGCATTGAAATACTTAGTCCCAGTTGGTGTTGCTGTTTGGGGAGATCAGACAGACAGACAGACAGACAGACAGACACACACACACACACACACACACACACACACACACACACACCTCACCTTGCCACACTTCCATTTTGTTATCTTGCTTTGTGTCTGCTGCTGAAGGTATGATCCCTCTGCTTCTTCCTGCTCCAGTTGCCTGCTTCTTCCTTGCCATTATGGACTCACTCTGGAGCCCTAGCAAAAATTAACTCTTTCTTCCATAAACTGCTTTTGGTCATGGTATCTCATCACAGCAACAGAAGAGTAGCTAACACACCCACACACACAGCTTCAAACTAAATAAAACTTTTTGTTCGCCCATGACTCATCTTAACCATTGTCATAACAAAGCAAGCTGACCAATGCACCAAATAAAAATCTTTTGAAAGCCAACCATGGTAGCTCCCATCTGTAATCCCTGCATTTGGGAGGCTACACAGAGGATTATCAGGAGTTTGAAGTCATCTGAGCTACACAGTGAGACTCTACTTCAAAAACAAAAACCGATGTTTCTTTTCCAAGCGCCATGAAGGTAGACAACACCAAACATTTTAACAAGGATGGAGCTGGCCAGGAGGAACACACACCATCCCCCACCCGACTTAGTGTTCCCTTGGCTTGTATCCACTGCACTGATTTCCACCCACAGTTAGCAGAACGCTTCTCCAAAGCCATATGGACCAAGACGATGACTCATCTGTCATCCAGAATTCCTTCTTCTAAGACAGGCCTGTACACATCCAATCACCTTCAGCACACTCAGCAAGCACACCCTCTGCTAAGCACAAGCATGTGCCCTGCAACATAAGGGGTCTGAAGTAGAGCACAGAACATGGGGCCCAGGCAGCCCTGACACCCGCACAGTGCCAAATGGACACATTCCAGAGCTTTGAAGAAAAATCAAAACCGAAAATGACCAGATGGGTTTTCAGGAGATGAAAACTGAAGCAGTTGGGAGACTGACTCACTTCACTAAAACAGGCTGGTGGTGATGGAAGAGGACTAGCTAGTCTCAGAGAACAGCTAAGACAAAAGCAAGCAGGAAAAGAGACGTAAGAGTCCACAGATGACTGACTCTGCCACAAGGCTAAATCTTTAAAGCCTTTTTTCTGTTATTTTTTTTTTATACTTCACAGGTTTCTGACCTCCTTGAGATCCACCTGCCTCTGCCTCCCAGTGCTGGGATTAAAGGCGTGCACTGCCAGCAGCTTAAAACTATTTTTGAACTTCATACTTCATGTAATAACCTACAAAAAAACCCAGGCCCTGTACCCTAGCCATGCCAAATACATAAACCCTCATGGCATTTTCTCAAATTTTCTAAGCATTTTTACATCCAGTCATTTATTTCATCCTTAAACTCTTTCCTAATCCATTGTCCACAATGAATCAAATGCACAGAACAGCATGGTGACCTGCCCAAGGTTACAGACACACTGTCTGGGAGGAGAAGAGTTAAGATTCAAGAGGAGCCGGGAGGCGGTGGCGCACGCCTTTAACCCCAGCACTAAGGAGGCAGAGCCAGGCGGATCTCTGTGAGTTCGAGGCCAGCCTGGTCTCCAAAGCGAGTTCCAGGAAAGGCGCAAAAATACACAAAAAAAACCTTGTCTCGGGGAAAAAAAAAAAAAAAGATTCAAGAGGAGCAGCCTGGCCCCAATACCCATTAGCCACCTCTTGAGGGGAACTTAATAGAGATAATGACTCCTAAAAGTACACAAATTTTATTCCACAAGGCATGAGCCCTTATGATTAAAGAACTTTAAAGGAATTACTGACAGGTATCAGCAAATCTAGAGCTCATCCCAAATACACACAAGAGAAAGTATTTGGGAAATGAGTACAATAGTGTACACCACAGTAGTGCCACTGCTGGAGGTGAAGTGTCACTCAGCTGTAAACCCTGCACGGACTTGCCAGGCGAACTATGCCAACCAACTGATACAATAGTGGTAGCCCTGCTTTGGGGGATAATAACCAACTGCTTTCTGATTGGATCTGAGGTTCAACCCACAGAAAGAAATTCACCTCAGGTACTGTAAACTTGTTCACAAGCCTAGTGGGAAAGCAACTGCTGCTGTTTCGCTAAGTGGACATGATGGGTCCTGTCTGTCAAACTGACTTCTTCTAAGTACTTATGTTTATGACCACAGGTTAGTGCCGCCATCAGGACTGGTCAGAGAAGCTTCTGTTTGCCATGGGCGGCAGTTAAAGCTGTTAACTGTTCACAGTGCTAAAAATAAGTGACTATTTAGAATTCATCCCTAAACAGGGCATCTGTGTTACCAACCTCTCCACACCCATGACCACATCCACCGAGGCTTAGAAGACACCACAGAACTGCAGTGTGTGCTGGCTACTTTTATGTCAACTTGACACAAAGCCAGTATCTGATAGGAAGGAACCTCAACTGAGAAACTGTCTCCATTCGGACTGTAGGCAGGCCTGTAGGTCATTTTCTTAATTAGTGATTGATGTGGCCCAGCCCACTGTGGGTGGGGCCACTCCTGGCCGGGGACGATGGTCCTGGGTGCTACAAGAAAACAGGCTGAACATGCAAGTAAATCCACTAGCTCCTGCCTCCAGGTTCCTACCCTAACTTCCTTCTTCTATGATGAACTGTGATGTGAAAATGTAAGCAAATCACTCTTGGTTGTGGTGTTTAATCACAGCAACGGGAACACTAATTAAAACAGGGTGAGAGCCAGAAGAAAGAGGTGTGGAATGCCGTCTTCTAGGCATGACATGGCCTCTGCGCTTTTGAACTCTCTCAGCAGTTGTTATTACTCACACAAGACCTGCCTAAAACTGGGCCCACTGGCATTCTGTCCTGGAAAGGTTCACAAGGGTCTGCCACTCCCTGCAGACTCACAGGCAATTTAGTGGGGCTGCTCCAGGAGAAAGACATTTTCTTCAGTGGCGCAGCGGCTGGGAAGTCGCCCGGTCTCCTGTAAATAAGCCCTCACCCACGCTCCTTAGTTAAACTCACGGGGCACACATTAAAGAAAGTACAAATGAAACAGAAAAATAGAATGGGGACTAGTTGGGGAAAGGGGAGCTCAGCTGGAGTGAGACAACAGATGAAGAGCAAATATGATCAAAACATGTATTTATGTACGAAATTTCATGATGAAACTCATGTAAGTAATATATAGCAATAAAGATATTTTATTTATTTATTTTTTTTTGGTTTTTCGAGACAAGGTTTCTCTGTGTAGCTTTGCGCCTTTCCTGGAACTCACTTGGTAGCCCAGGCTGGCCTCGAACTCACAGAGATCCGCCTGGCTCTGCCTCCCGAGTGCTGGGATTAAAGGCGTGCGCCACCACCGCCCGGCGCAATAAAGATATTTTAAGTACTAATATTAAGATGCTTTTCTTGGTTATTTGATCACAGTGACGTACAATTTGAGTAACAGACACAAAAATCAAAAGGATTTTCTTTGCCTTTTTCTTCAAAGCTCAGCAAATGCCAGGCTGAGTCATGCCCCACTTGCTCTGTATCCACCCTCCCACTCAAATCCGTATTTTCTAAACCACATTTTTCTACCTGGGGAACATCCATCTTCAACTACATTTTATGTGTGTGAATGTTTGCCTGCATATCTGCATGTGTGCCGTGTACATGCCTGGTGCCCCAGGAGGACAGAAGTTCCTGGATCCCCCAGAATTGGAGCTACCATGTGTGTGTGCTGGTAAGCAAACCCAGGTTCCCTGTAAGAGCAGCAAATGCTCTTTAACCACTGAGCAGACCCCCACTTACCTCCAAAAAATTAATCTAACCCTTTCTTTCATCAGGAAAACAATGTTCTCCCCTGTGTCCTCGGAGAACCATAAAACTTAGGTTTTCTCCTACAGTATTTTTTTTTAAAACATTTCTTTACACAGCTTACTCCTTTCCTGAGACAGCTATTAGCACCTTAAAAAAAAAGTGCCTTAAACTATTTACCAAAAAGGAGGTCAAATAAATATCCTTGAAGACACATCCCAGGGCAGAAATTCAGAATGGAATGTAGTTGGTTATTTTACTCTTTGCTCGTTGGGGGCCCCCAATGACACCCAGCTCCCAGATAATACCTGGAGAGTTACTACTTATGAATCCTTGGCCCTAAGCTTGGCTTGTTTCTAGCCAGCTTTTCTTAACTTACATGAGCCTGTCTATCTTTTGCCTCTGGGCTTTTACCTTTCTCCAATCTCTATACCTTTCTTTCTTCTTCCTCCATAGCTAGCTGTGTGGGCTGGCCCCTGGTGTCCTCGCTCCTCCCCTCCCTCTCTCATTCTTCGCCTATTTATTCTCTCTGCCTGGCAGCTCCGCCTATTGATGGCCGTTCAGCTCTTTATGAGGCCAATCAGGTGTTTTAGGCAGGCAAGGTAACAGCTTTACATAGTTAAACAAATGCAACATAAGAATGCAACACATCTTTGCATCCTTAAACAAATATTTCACAGCATAAAAGAATAGAATACATCTTTAACTAATATTTCCCAACAATGGAACGGCTGGATCCTAAGAACACACAGCACATCACTGCCCCCAAAAGGCCCCACTCTATAATCCATTGGCCTAGAACTCACTATGATAGCCCAGGCTGGCTTACAACTTGCTGTAAATCCCCTGCCTCAGCCTTCCAAGTGCAGGGATAAGAGGTACACACACACACACACACACACACACACACACACACACACACATTCAGCTAAGGCTACCATTTTTATAATCACCTTCCTCTATAACCAATATAGGATATCTAGACAACCCCGGTGAATGAAAACACCTCTTAATTTAAGATGGTACACCCAGTGTGACCTCATCACAGACACCGTGGAACTAAGGCAATGGCTGCGGCTTCCCTCAGGTCAAAGCTTTCACAGTAATGGTCAGCGGGCAGAAACTTCTGAAGAGGTGTCACCACACTGGGTTTCCATGTTGCCAAATGATAATGTGAAATGGACGACAGGTCTGGGAGAGGGGCCGCTGTAAAAACTATGAGAACCATCAAGGGTGCTAAAAGCCCAGCCTGCCCATGACCCACTTACCGTCTAGCAGCCAGTGTTCGGAGCTCCGGGTCTCCAGTTCTGACACCATTAGGCGTGTGATCACATGATCTGGAACCAAAAGACCTTTTTCTAGGTACTGCTTTGCCGTGTCACCAACTTCTGTTTAAAAGAGAAGGGGGAAAAAAAACACTCAAGAAGGCTTCCAAGACGGGTGTGTTGGCACGAGCGCTCAGCACTCAGGAGGCAGAGAGGCAGGAGGGTCAGAAGTTCAATGTCACCCTCAGCTCCCAGCAAGTTCTGGGCCAACCTGGGCTCTATGAGATCTGTTTCCCAAACCGTGGGAGAAGTTAAAACACTCTTGACAGTTTTTAGCCTTTTGGCTCCTCATCCATGACACGGCAGCGAAGTTGAAAGGAGGTGTAACAGTGTTTTAATATTGGTTCTTACAACGGGACTCTGTTGATTATTTAATGCCTGTAGACTATAAAAAGCAACTCTTAGAGATATCACAGGCAAAAATACAAGAAGAAGAATGGCCAAGATTAAAATGAGGAGAGAGATGAGACACAAAGAAGAAGCACTGGAGGTAAGCCACAGCCTGGGCACCAAGGAACCAACAAAGACAAAAACAGGAACAAGTGTTCACCAAGCATAGTGCTGCATGCCTTAATCCCAGCACTTGGGAGGTAGAGGCAGGTGGATCTCTGTGAGTCCCCGAGGCCAGCCTGGTCTACAGAGTGAGTTCCAGGACAGCCAGAGCTACATCGTAAGACACTGTCTTGAAAAAAAGCTCAAAAATCCACCCACCCCACCCCATCCCACCCTGTTCACCCTCCCCCCTTAAAAAAAAAAAAAACACAACCAGGTGTTCATCAGGCAGTGCAGGAAGACTGGAGAAGGCTCAACCACTCCCTGGGCGATCACAGGGCAAGAAACCACTCCAGCTGGTGCATGACTTTAACCACAGCACTGGGGAGACAGAAGCAGGCAGATCTCTGAAAATGAGGTTGGTCTGATCTACAAAGCAAATTCCAGGCTGGTTAGGGTTACCGTTAGACCCTGTCTTAAAAAAACAAAACAAACGAACAAACAAAAAACACTACATAGGTAGTAGGCATGATAGTCCACACCTATTATCCCAACACTCAAGGTAGAAGGATCAAGGGTTTAAAATAAGGCTATGTTAGAAAGACCCTGTCTCTAAACGATAACACACACACACACACACACACACACACACACACACACACACACAAATTTGGTTTTATTAGTGGAAAGGATGTGCGTTTTAAAACATACTTCAGAGAAAAACAGCTTCTTATATGTAGGAACCATTACATAAGACTAGCAGACAAAGGACTAGTTAGGTTAAACCTACACATTTCTAAGAACTGAACATTTTTCTACAAAAATGAAGTCCTCTGCTGACCAGGGATCTGAACTAACAGCCACATACCCACAGGCAGGAAGTTCTTACAAAAACACAAAAGCATGCAGGCGAGACGGCTCAGTGGGGAAAGGTGCCTGCTGCCAAACCTGACCACCTGAGACTTCAACACCCTGGGACCCACGGGGTGGAGAGAACTGACTCCAGCAAACTGTCCCCTTACCTCCACTCATGCTATGGTACATACCTGCACACTAGGATGGATGGGCAGGTGGGCAGGTAGGTAGATAGGTAGATATTTAATATTAGCAGTGGGGGAAATGCCTAAGAAGTACAGACAGATATTTATAGACAGACAAAAGAAGTAGAATATCTGAGGATATTACGAGGAAAATGCCTGAGAAGTATGAACAGATAGACAGAATAAGTAGACTATCCAAGAATATTACTAGGACAACGCCTGGGAAGTATTTTGGCCCCGCTCTCCCCTCGAATTTGTGCAGACCGGTTGCCTCCCCAGCTGGAGTCTATACTCATTCCCATCCTCAAGTGAAGCACCAACCACAGGCTGTGGAAGTCTCCATGTCACTCAATCCTACTAATGTAGGTTGGCTAAAAACACAGGTCCATGTGGGCTACCCAGCCCCAGCTGATACATCTACAACACAACCCCTCCACCTGAGACTCGGGGAACATCTCAGGAGAGGGAAGACAGCTAAGAGCCAAAGGAGCAGAAGTCTGCTGTAAGATTGTGCCTTCCAACGTGACAAGGAAGCCACACCCACGAGATCTGGACAATACAGCTACCTATAGGTAAGACCCGAACAGTGAGATCTCCAGTTGACTAACTCAGATGGGGAAAGCTTTTGGAGCCTCACACATAGATGAAGAGTTACAAACTTATAATGACTGATGGGAGAGGGAGAATTAAATCTTCTCCAACTGTTTATCCAATACCAAGGGGTCAGTCCCCAAAAGCAAATACATACAAACAACACTAAAATAGAGTCAGTGGTTCTATTTGTATATTCACTCATTCTTGTTTTTTATTTACAAAGGAGACAGGGTGTCTCTATGCAGCCCAGCTGTCCTATAACTCACTACATAGACCAAGCTGGCCTCAACTAGAACTCAGAGATCCACCTGCCTCTGCCTCCTGAGTACACCACCGCTCCTGACCGTGTATTTGTGTGCATGTGTGTGTGACAATAATAAAGAGGCCATGAATTTGAGGGGGTGATGAGAGAGATTAAAGGTGACAGAGGGATGGAGTAAATGATTAAATTATATTAATTTAAAAAGAAAACACAGGTCCAAGCCAGGTATGGTGGCATATGTCTATAACCACAGCTGTTGGAGGATTAAGGCAGGAAGAAGACAACATGGAGGAAGAAGACAACATGGAGGCTACCCGGGCTACAGAGACCCTAAGATTTGTAGCTATGGGCATCTGAGATGGCTCAGTGGGTAAAGGTACTTGCTGTCAGGCTTAACCAGCAGGGAGATCTGAGGATCCTTAGGACCAAAATGGTGGGAGAAAAGTGATCCCCACAGGTTGTCCTCAGACACACTTCGCCACGGCACGTATACGCACCTGTGCACATACAAATTTTGAAGGAATCACATTTATTCAACAAGTATTACTATGTGGTGGGCAGTACTTTGGATATACAGCAATGAAGAAAAGCTCCAACTTATTGATAACAACATGGAGAAGTTTCCCTGAGAACAATGACATCTGTTAGCTGAGTACCTAACACACCACAGCACTATGCTTCAGGGAGTCTTCCTGCTCTCTGTCCTAAGATCCTCACCTCCAGAGATGAGATGTGATGGCTTCATTGGCATAATTCACACACCATAAAATTTCCATTTCATGACACACCACCCTGTGACTTTTAGTACATTCTTAATGTTGTACAACTGTCACCAGAGCTGAATTAAGGCTTCTGTTGCTGCTGCTACTGCTCTTTGCAACTGAACACATCCATGACCTTGTGTCTGAAAGGTGAGCAATCCACCACGGGTGAGCATTGGCGGCAGTTCCTAATTTCAGAAAGTTTTATATCCCAGAAACAAGTTCTATGCCCATTAGCAAGCCCAACTCCCTCCTTCCAGCACTGCCTCCCTCTATAACAAATCCTTTCTGACTCCGTATACACGCACTCACGTGCACACACGTGTGCCACATAGTGAGGAGAGAAGAGGAAGAATTAGTTAGGGGAGAGGAAGGGGCAGAAAGACAAAGACGACAGACTGGAATTTAATTCAATACCGTATCTTCATGGTGCACGTATGAATGCACAAAAACCCTGGGAAAAGTAAATTTTACTCTAACAAAACAGAGCTCCTATCCCAAAGACAAGGCTGAGGCAGGAGGATCATGAGTTCGGTGAAGAGGGGCGGGGAGAATGATGCTAACAGGGTTGGGGATCAAATTCAGTTGGCAGAATGTTTGCTCAGCACACACAAGTCCCTGGATACTATCACACTGGGGTGTAACACCTAGTGTGGTGGTGCACGCAGGAACCTCAATACTGAGTGGGCAGAGACAGAAGATAAGTTCAAGGTCATCCTTGGCCATGGAAGAGACTGTAGGTCCGTCTGGGCTACCCGAGACCCTCTTAAAGAGCTATTGTCACATATCCCAGATAGCATCTTGTTCAGAGGAGTTGAAACAATGAGAACGACTAAGAATAAACGGCTGGCTAGATGACTGCCGTGTATGTAAATACTGGCAGTGCTAGGGGTGAACCCAGAGCTGTAGCCAGAAGTTTTCCTGTGTCCCGCCTGGCCCACAGTTGGGACAAATCTCTCCCCGTTAGCTCGGGTTTATTACTGACTAGCTCTTACACTTAAATTAACCCATAATTCTTATTTGTGTTTAGCCATGTGGCTTTGTACCTTTTCTCAGTTCTGCCTTGCCATCTTGCTCCCTCTGTGTCTGGCTGGTGACTCCTGACTCAGCTCTTCCTCTCCCCAGAATTCTCCTGTTTTCCCCACTGGCCAATCAGTGTTTTATTTATCAACCAAATCAGAACAACACATATTCACAGCATGCAGAACGACATCCCACAGCACAGAGCCTCACAGATGTGGGCAAGTACACTATCACTGGGGATTTTACGCCCCACCACTGGCCTAGTCCTAAAGAGAAGAAAGAGGGAAGGAACAGAGAAGGCACATGGGGGGCACATGGCAGGTATTCGAGGCACCCAGCATACATGGAGAAACTTCAAGCACCCAAAATGGAAAGCATACCAGTAAGACATGGGACCACATTTGGAGGTGACTCTGAAGGACATGGCATTAACAAAGGTCACTCCCAGACCCAAGACCAGCTACTTCAACTGAGGGACTTGGTACAAACTCAAGTGTGGGGAGGGCCCTCCGTAGAAAACAAAGAACTTCAGGGAAGCATGGCAGAGCCCTCAACAAAGAAGGTGCATGTCACAGAACAGGACAATGACAAAGGAATGGGAGGCTGTGCCAGCCAAGCATAAGACAAAGGCCTGGCACAAGATGCAGAAGGGAAGGAAGCAGCCCTTCGTCTGTCCCTTGAGAGAGTACCTTGGCTTGGTCCAAACCAAGCTTAAAATAACCCTGTGGAGACTTTAGCACTCACTCCAACACGCAACTGACAGAAGGGTCCAAGTGCAGCACACTTCCCCAACTATTTCAGACATTGTGGCCTCCCTCTGAAGGATGACAGGCAACATGTCCACTGCCCTGACACAACACATGACCCGTCTCTCAACCTCCACCCACCACAAAGACCCACCACCTTCAGAATCTGCCCATGAAGAAAGTGCATGAGAGCAGAACACCTTGTCACAAGACAGGTCACCCCAAGAACTGTCCCTGCACCTGACCTAGTCAGGTAACTTAGAATAAAAAGTACTCATTAAAAAGCTAATGACAAGCCAGGCGGTGGTGGCGCACGCCTTTAATCCCAGCACTCAGGAGGCAGAGCCAGGAGGATCTCTATGAGTTCGAGGCCAGCCTGGGCTACCAAGTGAGTTCCAGGAAAGGTACAAAACTACAGAGATACCCTGTCTCGAACCCCTCCCCCCAAAAAAAGCTAATGCCAGCATTTTAGATGAATTACAGAGCTGATCCAACTTCCCAAGGAGTCCAAAGATTGCTTGCAGGCGCTCTCACTCTCTCTTCCCTCCCTCCCCCCCCCTCCACACTAGGGGGGATGCCAGATAGATAGAGATGGGGTATCTCTAACACAGACTGGCCTCTAACTAGAAATCTATGTACTTCATTCAACCTTTTCATGTGTCAGGATTAGAGGCTGTGTATCACCTTCCTGGCATTTTTTTTTTTTTTAACTTCAAATCTACAGAGCTTAAGCCAAGTGGCTCATCCTTCCAAAGTTCATACTTCCAAGAAAATTTCGTTAGCTCATGTGTTTGGGGTTTTAAGGCTGCCCACATTCATGGAAGCAACTAGTAGATTATTGTGGTTGAGTATACCACCACACAGCCAGCTGCAAATGGGCAGCATGCAGGACTCATTGTGAATATTCCTAAAATGAAAAGAAAATGCCTTTTTGGAACTAGGGAAGGCGGTGTATAGGGGGCACTCTTCAGAAGGAGCTTGAGAAACACAGAAACTCGGGAAGCTCACCCCACAACTACCTTTTTAATACTGTCACCTAAAACACCGCAGAGTCACTCAACACTCAGGGAAGAAATGAGTTCCGAATAATAGGAGTAATTTCAGAAGGATGTGGCAGTCAAGGGAACCCATACTGTCTGGGGCTGGTTGCAGTTGTTGGTCTTATTGCTTGAATAACATGTGATTGCACTAAGAACTCATTGAGCTGGGATGTGATGGATGCCAGGCCCTGCACCAGCCTACTACTCTGTCCCAGTGCTTCAAACTTTCAACAGCAAAATGCCATGGCAATGACTGTCAATGGGCAGAAAATTTAAGCCAGTGATTACCGCAATTAAATTACAAAGGCCATATATAGTGACACACACCTATAACTCTAATACTTCTGAGGCAAAGTCAGGAAGAATTGCCATAAGTTCAAAGTCAGCCTAGTATATATACATGGCGAGTTCCAGGCACCTAAGGCTACACAGCAAAACCCTGTCTCAAAAAGACAAGGACTGGCAAGATGGCTCAACCACTAAAAGCACTTGCCACTGAGCCTGACAACCTGAGTTAGATGCCCGGGATCTACAGAGTGGAGAGAACTGATTCCCTCTAGTTATCCTCCATCATAGCCCCTCCAAACTTGGGGGTGTGGTTTTGGAAGATTTAGGTAACACATCCTTGCTGTAGGAAAGAAGTATGTCACGGAGCGCACGTGTGCACTGGGAGTGGGGAGCAGACATTACAAGTTAAAAAGCTCACCTACTTCCAGTTTACTCTCTGAGTATGCCTGTGGCGGAGGATGTGAGTTCTCAGCTTCACGCTTCCACCATGCCTGCAGCTTACTGGCCATGCCTCCTCGCCACAGACTCTCATCTCAATAGAACCTTCTAGAAGATACCTTGGTCATGTTTTCTCACAGCAACGGAAAAGTAAACCAATACAATGCTCACTTGTCTTTTATTGGCAAAATCCACTTTTCTTCCTAAAGAACCTGGCCAGTTACACAAAAGTTAAAAACCACACAAAATTATTGTAATGATGAGTAACATCTGGCAAAATTTTATGGAAAACCAAGATTATAAGACATAGGGCAGTTGCTAGCAGGAACAGGGGTGGAAAGGGGACATTTAAGAGTTACCTAATGTTCTATTTCTTGGACTAGAAAAGAATACATAACTGCTGCCCCCTCCTCTCTCTGTCTTTGTTCTGACCAAGTGAGAGCAGACTGGCTTCAGGAGACAAGCTAGTCAAATGTCTACCAGGCAGCAACTTCCCACGATGCCTGGCTGGGTCCCCAAAGACAAACTTTCTGAGCCCATTCAATGCCTCTGGGAAAAGATTTGGCAAGGAACCAATTCCTTCCCAAGGCTGCACACCCTCTAAGTACCAAACACAATGTGGAAGGGACAGAACTAGAAGAAACTGGGGTCCCCAAACTATAGCTTTGTGGTCCTAAAGACTAAATTCTTCCTCTTTCCATGTGCAAGAATATTTAAGCATTACTCGAAAATTACTGAGTCCTCCTATAAACTGTCCTTCATATTACTTTGCTAAATCTCTTCCAATAAGAAAATACACTTAGCCAAGCATGGTGACACATGCCTTTAAACCCAGCACTCAAGAGTCAGAGGCTGGAGGAAAGCCAGCCTGGTCTACATAGAGAGTTTCATGACTACACAGAGAGCCTGCCTCAAAAAATTAAAAACACTTAAAAAGTGGGTCACGAGGAGGGAAATGCTCATCATATAATATATACATGTCTGAAAGCGTTAGAAAAAGATATTTTAGAAAATCTTGGATTGAAGGGGTTTATTGCCAAGCCTGATGACCTGGGTGTGATCCATGGAACCCATGTGATGGAGAGAACTGGCTCATATAAACTGTCTCTGACTGCCACAGTACCCAAGTGCATACAGAACCAACCACAAATAAATAATGCCAAGCTGAAGAGAAGTTCACTCATGGGGGGGAAAAAAAACAAGCATGGCAGCATGTGTCAGTAATCTCATTGCTGAGGAGGTGGTGACCAGAGGCTTCCTGGAGTTTGCTGTCCAGCCCATTTAGTTTTAATAAACCAGCCCTAGGTCCAAGTCAGAGATTCCGTCTCACAAAACAAGGTGGACTACTTACTCTTGTGAAATGACACCCACACTGACCCCCAACCACCCTTGTACAACACACAGAAATACTGCATGTCCAGGACCAAGGATGTACTCCATCTGCGGAGAGCTTGCCTGGCAGGCAGAGGCCTGAGTTCTATCTCCCAGGACAAGCAAGACATGGTAGTGCATACCTGTAGTCCCAGCTTCAAAGGTGCATGTGGGAGGATCAATCACAAGTTCAAGGTCGTACTTCACTACAGAATTTCAGGCTAGCCAGGGCTACGTGAGCCCCTGACTCTAAGAAAGGCTGTCAAGGCTGGGGAGATGGTCTAGTGGATAGAGCGCTCACCACGCAAGTGTGAAGAGCAGAGTTCCGATCCAAGCATCCGCATAAATGGCTGGATGTGGTGGCCAGCCTGTGACTGCCGAGCTCATCAAGAGACAAGACATCCCTGGAGAATTTGGCTAGACCAACCCTCATCAGGAAGCTCTGGGTTCATTCAATTTGAAGGCCTGACTCAAGTAAAGATGGCTAGAAATCAACACTCCTTGTGACACCTTCATGCACGTCTACACACGTGAAGAGGCACACATTTTACCTACACACGCGCGCACACAGTCAGGTTGGGCATGGGGTGACCCATACCTCCAATTCAATCACTCAGAAGGCTGAGGCAGGAGATCATCATGAGTTTGAGGACAGCCTGGACTACAAAGTAAGACCCTGTGTCAAAAACAAGATAAACAAGCCCAAGTCCTTTAGAGGTAGAAATTCTTAAGTCATTTTGGCACTTAACCCAAATGAGTCTTTTTTTTTTTTTTTTTTTTTTTGGGTTTTTCGAGACAGGGTTTCTCTGTATAGCTTTGCGCCTTTCCTGGAACTCGCTTTGGAGACCAGGCTGGCCTCGAACTCACAGAGATCCGCCTGCCTCTGCCTCCCGAGTGCTGGGATTAAAGGCGTGCACCACCACCGCCCGGCCAAATGAGTCTTTTGAGACATCCAGGACGCAAGCTTTGGTCGGCCTCGCTTAAGAGAAGGCTTTCCTTCCTTGGTACCACAAAGACTTTAAATTGCCCCCCGACACTTGCTACTGAAAGCTATGAATAAAATTCTGAGTCTACTGCAATGTTCAACAAAGAACATACACCCTATAGCCAGACTGCCTGAGTTCAAGTCTCAGCTCACTGCATAAGGGTATTAAGACACTTGCTCCTGAGTGCCAGTGGGGGCTCAATCCAACTTACAAGAACTCACTGAATCACAAATAATTCTCAGTCAGCACTATTCCTAGCCTCTTGTTTTTAAGGAAGAAACTGAAAAAAGTAACTTGCCCGGGGGGGCTAAGTAGCTAAGAGTACTTGCTGGGCAATCATGAGGACTGGAGTTTGGATCCCAGCACCCCTATAACAAATCAAGAATCCCACAAATGCCTTTAACTCCAAAGTCCTCTTCTTGCCTTCAACGTGTGCATGTGTGTGAGCCAATGAAATGGCTCAGCAGGTAAAGGCATATACCAAGCCTGATGACCTTTGTTCGATTCCCAGTACCCACATGGTAGGAGAGAAGAACCAACTCCTGTAAGCTGTCCTCTGATCTCCACGTACACTGTGACACAAAACAGGGCCATACGCATGTAATTTTAAAACCTTTTTTTGAAACAAAATCTTTAAAAAAAATAACTTGCTCAATCAAAACAATTCAGTCAATAAATAGCAAAGACGAGACTCCAACTCAGGCAGGTTGGCACGTTTTTTTTGTTTGTCTATCTTTAAACCTTTGAAAAGGTCCCCAGTCTATCTGAGATAGTCTCCCATTGCCTAGACTGCAGACTAGATGGTTTTGGAAGTCACTGTTCAAGTAGAAGGGATACAACCATGTCAGCTCCTTGGTTTCTCATTTCCACTTGTCCAAATCACTGTCACTCCCCAAAGCCTCCACTGAAAACCCTACCTGCAAGGCTTCCCCTCACCCTCCTCTTCTACTTCAAACTAGGAGCACCCTCATCCTGCTGGGCATGGTAGCACATTTAGAAGGCAGATGCAGGTAAATCTACATATCAAGTGCCAGGCCAGCCAGGACTACAAAAGAAAAGAAAAGAAAGAGTACCCTCATCAACTCCTGGCTAAGCCTAGTCCCTAGGGAGACTAGAAAGAAGGATGTTCCAGCCGGGCGGTGGTAGCACACGCCTTTAATCCCAGCACTCAGGAGGCAGAGCCAGGCGGATCTCTGTGAGTTCGAGGCCAGCCTGGTCTACAAAGCGAGTTCCAGGAAAGGCGCAAAGCTACACAGAGAAACCCTGTCTCGAAAAGAACCAAAAAAAAAAAAAAAAAAAAAGAAGATGATGTTCCATTGGGCTAAGTGGATGGGCAGTCCAAGCTGCAGTACACGCCCCACCCCTCAGCCCCACATAGGTCTGTGAACCCACCTGCCAGTGTCTGTAGTCTGCACACTTGCCTGCCACCACAGTACACCTGCCAGGACCACAGTTGACTCAAATATTATGACTGGCCAACAAACCCTAAGGGTCCTCCTCTCCAGCACAGGGATGAGGGTGCATGCCACCATACCTAGCTTTTCATGTAGATCCTGGGGATCCAAACTCAGGTCCTCCTGCTTACATAACAAACACTTTACACCACCCAACCCACAGCTGACTTACGTCAACAGTTCAGAGCTGCCTCATCTGCACACAAAGAATGAAACATTTTATCTATGACAAAGCTTTCTTTAAACACCATCTTCTAACCCAATTCTTTGGCAAGCTCTGAGATTACTGAATTAAGCATTCTTTCACCCACGTAGATGACATAAAAGGGCATTAAGTGCATTCTGTCAATCTCACAAACACTATTTCAGGCCTGTACAAACTAATGTGGAAGATTACCACAGGTTACCCACATCTAGAGCCGGACCACAAGAAGCTCTTCTTGGAGCTGACATTCACCAACACCCACAAAGTGTTTGTGTCCACTCTTAAAGATCCTAAACTCTTTTTTGGTTTTTTGAATCTCTGTGTAGCTTTGGTGCCTGTCCTGGATCTCGCTCTGTAGACCAGGCTGGCCTCGAACTCACAGAGATCCGCCTGGCTCTGCCTCCTGAGTGCTGGGATTAAAGGCGTGCGCCACCACCGCCCGGCGATCCTAAACTCTTAGGACTCCCATGTATCGTCCTAAAGATACACCTACCACTCCCAAACTAACATGTAGTTGCCCAGGGTTCTATTTGACAGCACAAAGAAAGCCCAGCTGCCTCTCTCCGGCCTGTGCCGCCTTCTTCTTGGTGTCTGCAAGACACAGATAAGGTTTACCTACAAAATCCCATGCCAGGAGACTCTCGGGCTTTTCTAAAAGAACATGACAGAGGTTGATTTATAAATTACAATTTTTAAAACTTAGAACTCAAGAATTTAATCCTCTTCATTCTTATTTTAGGACATCATGTTATGTTAAAGATCCCTGTGGGACCGAGTCATGCCTCCGTACCTTCCCATTGAGGTACAGGCTTAGGTGACATTATTTAGGCTCACTGAGGGGGTAGGGGTAAGAACACTGGTATTTAGCCAAAGAAAGCTATTGGACTGTGTTGCCTGTATGGTAAAATATTCAGTTATCTGAATCTATTCAATCATTTATTCCTCAAAATCAGGTCAATGATAAAAGAAAATTTGTTTTTTAACCTACATTTAAGCCAAAATATATGAAATCACTATATCACTTAAAATTAAAAGAGAAAAACTTGTGATTCGCATCCCACCAATGCCTTTTCAAAGATCGGGATGATTTCAGAATGCTCAAAGGAGCAAAAATGACCCAAGGACTGTCCAGCTGAGAGCAGCAGGCATCTGGGTACATGATTCTGATTCCAACTCTCTGCCCAAATGGTCAGAGTAGATACTGTCACTCATTAGATCCTCAGATTTTCCCATCTACCTGACACATTGATTATGGAAATTTAGATCCTTGGACATTGAATGAAAGTTGCAGGGTACTACCCACTTCCACCCAAATAATTCCTCAAAGTACACCAGCTTCCTTTTATCCACCGAGGTTCCCACGATGTGAGAATGAATTTAATGACTAAAGAGTCTGTTTTCATGGGCAGACAGGCACCAACCACTGTAGCCTTCTGGATTCATGGCGTGGAGTTGATTAGAACTCAGGCCTCACACAACTGGTGTCTCTTTAAAGTTCTTCCCACTGCCTGGAGAGTTTAGGGCTGGTGCTTTGCTGGGCCCCTCCCCTCTTCCTCTCCAATCAGAATGGAAATTTTCATGCACTTGAAATAAGTATTTTGTAGTCTGGGCCCAAAAATGTGTCAGCAAAGAGTATGTTCCTCTAACAGCCAAGGCATCAAGACACAGGGAAAACAGCCAGGATTCTGGACAGTCCATGGCAGACCATGACTGAGAAGGGATCCAACACCAAGCACAAGAGGCTCCTCTGCAGAGCCTCCTCCCATAGCACATCAACCATTTGACCTTCCCTATCAATTTGATGAACACAACAGTACAAGCCCTCATTTTTAAAAAACTTAATAAATCATAAAGATGATAGAATTGCATAAGCCAAGCAAATGCAGATGTCGATGTCCTGAGTATTTCTTGGCCCAGGACCAGAACACGTGTCTTCATAAAACACAACATGAACATCTGGTGCGGTACCACACGCTGCCTCTCAGGCAGTCAAGAAAAACAGAGGCAGCAGCAGACTGCAAGGAAAAAGATAAGGACAAACACCCTGGAAGTCAGCCAGAACGTGAAGATGTGTATGTAGGTCCACAGTACTGAAGCATCTTTTCAGGCTCACGCCTGCACATCAGCCTGGTCCCCATCACACCAGGCACGACAGTCCTGAGAAGTGGGATTATACTTCCTGGCCCTCTCGGTTTTCTTGGTTCTTTGGCAAAAAACCAAAGAACAGCCTCCCCTGTGTGTAACCTGATCCCAGTCCAATGACTACCCCCATTCAGAGGACACTGAGGAATTTCATTTTTAATCTGACCCAAAGTCATTCCTGGCCATGGCAGCAGGCTGACAAACAGTTGGCAGGGCCACCCCCTGAGCAGGGCACATCTTGGCTGTGGATCAGCAAGAGAAGCCACTGTTCTCCCAGCCATCTGCGCAGGTGGTACAAGCGGCCACAGCTGCCGAGGCATGACTTTTCCCCCCTCTCTGTCCTTCAATTTTCTCATCATAACCTAGTGGAGAACTGAAATCACAAACCAGAAGTGTGCCCAGCACAGCCTCTCAAAGCAGGCTGAAAGGGCAGGCAAAAGCTGATGTTGAGGACTTTCCACAGGATGTCCTCAGCCACTGAGGTACTCTCGCAGGCCGACCAGCAGCCAGCCTTCCACAAAAGCGGTTGGCAGCAACGGCAACCAGCAGCAGTCACTGAGCACTGGAGAGATGGCCCTGCAGCTAGGAGCTGTTGAGAACTGTTGCTGGCCTTGCAGAAGACCTGGGTTCAGTTCCCAGCATTCATGTCAGGCACTTCCAATAATTCCACCTCTAGGGAATTAATTTGAGACATCCACAGGCGTCTGCTTAAAGGGCAAAGGGATTTAAGAAAGGAAAATAAGACAGAACAGAGGAATTGTCACAGGGTCCTGGAAAAGGTGAGGAACGGCCCCGCACTGTTCTTCCACACCTGAGACTGTCCCAGCATCCAAGTCCCAAGAGGGAGCAGAGAGAGCTGCATTCATGCATCTCAGGTCTTAAGGGTCGCTGCAAGGCCACGCCTCAGGGGCATGTACTTCAATGTCATAGGCAGGTAGAGCGGTTAGTTACCTGCTGGTCTCTAGAGCTATGCTTCAGGGTCATAGAACAAGTATCCGCCACAGGGAATCTAATGCCCTCTTCTGGCTTCTGTAGGTACCCGCATACATGTGGCACACAGCCAAACAGATATATACATGAATAAAATAAATATAAGATCTTTTAAAATAAACAACAAAACAAAATATTCAAGACTGACCAGTGGACGTCTCTCTATGGCAAAGGCTACTATGATTTTTCTAAATGTGTTAGCTGGGCATGGTGGTACACAACTGTAATCCCGACACTGAGGCAGGTGTGTTACAAGTTTGAGGTCAGCCTAGGCTACATAGTGAGATCCTATCCCTGGGGGAAAAAAATTTTACATAAAAACCTATACCTTTATATTATGCTGGATTCCCCTCCTTTTTTCTTCTTGTTTTGTTTTACTCTGTTGAGACAGGGTCCTGGTCTTGCTGTATAGGCCTGGAGGGCCTCGAACCATAGTCCATGCTGGTGTCAAACTCAGCCCGTCAAATGCTGCCATCTTAATTTCTAAGTGAAGCTATTTCTCTTGGGGGGAGACTGTGATGCCTAGGCCGTTCTGGGTTACAGGCATGGTCAGGTCTAAGAGTCCTTTCCTGTTGGGCGGTTGTGGCGCACACCTTTAATCCCAGCACTCACTCACTCAGAGGCAGAGGCAGGTGGATCTCTTGAGTTCGTAGCCAACCTGGTCTACAGAGTGAGTTCCAGAACAGTCAAGGCCACGCCACATAGAGAAACTTGGGGGAGGGGGTGGAGACAGCCTGCTCCTAACCCCTAAACCTGGCTACAGTTTCCTTTCCTTCTGTAAGATCTAGGCTACCAGTTACACTATTCCCAGTTTGCAGTTTCAAAAGTAGAGATAGAACATGTTTGCAAACGCTTGGCTTCCACATAAAGGATCCCAGAGTCTACACTAGTGACATGTCACTAGAGCAAAGCTTTCAAAAGGTCTTCCCTGCCTACTTCCTCATACAACTGACTCTCTCCAGTTCCAGTCTGTAGTCTCGCTTCACACAAGCACTCCTTTCCTGTTCTCAGGGGAAGAGCTTCACTCAGCTGAGTCACTTAAAGCCTCATGGAACCAGATGTCCCATCATTATTTTTTTTAGTTAGTTATTATTTTATGTGTATGAGTGTTTTGCCTGTACTTTATTATGTCTGTGAACTATGTATGTGCCTAGTGCCCACAGAGACTAGAAGACAGCATGGGATCTCCTGGAACTGGAGTTACAGTTGTGAGTGATCATGTGGGTGCCAGGAATTGAACCTGGGCCCTCTGCAAGTGCAGCCAGTGCTCTTAACCACTGAGCCACCTCTCCAGCCCCCATCATCTTTTTTAAAACAAAGATCTTGTTTGTATATGCCCTTTTAGGATGGCCTGAAACTAGCTAGTGGTCCTCCTGCCTCAGCCTCCCAAGTGCTGGGATTATAGGCACACACCACCATGCTTGACCCATCAATATTTTTCAACGGTGTGAATAAAGAGCAAGAAAAGGAAGTAAGAATGAGACGATGTGGATGTGGTGGTGGTGGTGGTGGTGGTGATAAATATAAACTAACAATGCAAAATGATGATGATGATGATGATGATGATGATAAATATAAATTAACAATGCAAAATCTACCCCAGGCAAAAAGAGAAAGGTAAACCTTGAAGCTAGCAAATATATCTGAAGGTAAAGGTGCTTGCCACCAAGACTGACAACCTTAGTTAGATCTCTGGGACCCACAGGGTGGAAGTAGAGAACTGGGCCCCACAAGTTCACACACAATAAGTAATAAATATGAAAACAAACGACAACAAAAAAGAAACTCAATATTTGTAAGGGTCCTTTCTTTCTTAGAGACCCTTATGGGGAGAATAGCTCTATCTAAAATTTTAATGCAGTTTTTAAAATGCAAGTGTCAAGGCTCCCACCTCCTTCTGCTTCCTCTAGTCTAGCTGTTCAAGGAACACAATCAGATGGGTGTCTGAAGCAGCGGACAGAGGCAGGGTTTACTGGGGGAGCCTGGGAGAGGGGAAAGGGCTCTGGGTAAGAAACCAGCAGATACCGGAAGCCTGGAAGTGAGATGCACAAAGAGCAGCGCCTCCAGCAGGGGAGAGCAAGACAGCCATGTGCAAACCTCTGGGGCAGGCGGGGCAGGGCATGCCTACCGGGTGTGCTAGCCGTGGTGGACGGCTGTCTGTCTAACAGACCGTGCCGGAATGCTGCTGGTAACAGGCTCAAACCCCCACTGCCCTAAACCTTCGATACAAACATTTCATTATCAAGGTGCTTTGAGGGAAGGAAGTTACAAAAACAGTGTCCAACATAGGATGAAGCCACGCAGGAAAGAAAGACTGGAAAATAGAAGTAAGTAAATGCCCAGGCAACAAGGAAATCTGAAGGAAAAAAAAGGGGGGGGGGGTAAAGCAGTGGTTCTCAACCTTCCTAATGCTGCGACCCTTTAATACAGTTCCTTATGTTGTGGTGACCCCAACCATAAAATTATTTCATTGCTACTTCATAACTGTAATTTTGCTACTGTTATAAAATGTAAGCATCTGTATTTTCTGATGGTTTTGGGCAACCTCTGTGAAAGGGTCTTTTGATCCCCAAAGGGATCTCATCTCGACCCACGGGACTAAAGCTACCTCGTGAGGGATGGGCCTGAGTCATAGGGGATGGATATGAGTCCTGTCTTTTCTTTGAGCTCCATGCTAAAGAATTCTTCCACTAGCTATATCCCTGACCCTTCAAAGTTGACTAGGTCAACCTTGTCCTTGAACTAGTTAAGCAGTCATGGTAGGCCTTTAGCTTGTCATCCTCCTGCCTCAGCCACCCAAGCAGCTGATATTACGGGCATGTACCACCATGTATTTTAAGATTTATTGGGGTGGGGAGGGGTGTGTGCATGTGAGTGTCAGGTGCCCATTGGACGCCGGGTGTTAGATCCCCCAAAAGCTGATAATATAGGATATAGGCAAGTGTGATCCACTCAGTGCGGTTACAGGGAATTGAACTCAGGTCCTGTGGAATAATCTGCGCTCTTAACCACTGAGTCAGCCTGACTTGCATCTTTTCAGTGTCAACAGACAATGCTGGAGGACCTGAGAACAGTCCATGCTCTGTTAGGACCAGGCTGGGTCACCACTCACATCTCTTCCCTTCATATCACTTCCTATTATGCCTCGTCAGAATGACTCAACATGTGACCAGGATTTGTACTGTGATTTACTAATCTCTTGAAATCTCAGACTAAACTGGCCCGGAAGCAAAGGGAGGAGGAGGGGAAAAAAGCACCGGATTTCATCTTGAAACTGTCAATCTCACCTCACTGACTATCTAAAGATGGATTGGGAAAATGCCCGGTATGACCCAGTAAACCCGGTGCTGGAGAGACTGCCCCGTGGTCAAGAGCACTAGGTGTTCTTGCAGAGGATACAGGTTTGATTCCAGCACCCACACAGCGGCTCACCACCAACACCTTAACTCCAGTTCCAAAGGACCCAACGCCCTCTTCTGGCTTTCTCAGGCACCCGGCATCCAAGTGGTAGACAGACAGACAGACATGCAGATGAAACACTCATATGCATGAAATAAAATTAAACAAAAAAAAGTAACAGTTAACTGCCAGCCTGCTCTCTGAGGGACCATCCATTCCCATGGTTATGTCTATTCCAAAAGGCTCCTACTAGAGATCCCAAAGTGCTTCCCGCGCTAACAGATGGCCTGTGGGGTACCAGCCCCTTGACTTCAAGCCGTGAGCTTACTCTAAACAAGTCTCTGGTCTCCGAATCCGCATTGTTCTTTCGAAAAGAGCACATACCTGAAGCCGCATGCTCTACCAGGGAGACTAACTTTGGAGACACTTCAGAGTGTTCACACTTACTCCACTCCCGGAGAAAGGAGGAGACAACACAGACACACAATTCAGAACTGCCCGGGCTGCTCTCCAAAGGGTGCGTGAAGAGAGTGACATGGTCACTACTGTGACTTCCCCCTTTTCCTTATTATAAACCAGGACACCTAAGAGCCTCTGGAGATGACTACAGCCCAGGCAGTGCACGTGCCTCACCAGCCAAGGCAGCGACTGATAAAGCCGCCAATAAAATCAGTTGTTCTAGAGCCACTCCACCTCATGGGTATAAATAGACTCCACTGCACTGCAGCTTAAAATGACAAACAAGTCACACAGCCGTCCTCTGATCTCCACACATGTGCTGCAGCGTGCACATACATGTGCCAATGTGCACAAGTTTAAATTTTTTCATCGTAAGAGGCTAAAGATATGGCTCGATGTTTAAGGGCGCTGCTGCTCTCTGGAGAATTTGGGTTCAATTCCCAGCACCCAGCTGGAAGCTAACAAGTATCTGTAACTCTAGTCAGTTCCAGGGGATCCAATGCCGTCTTCTTATCCCTGGGGCACCATGGAACACATGCTGCAAACATACATGCAAGCAAAACACCCGTACTCATAAAATAAATAACGATACCATTTTTATGCCCACTTTGGTGAGGTTTAGTCTGTTTCTCCCTTTGTCATTTGTATGACCTTCTAAGAGCAGCAACTACACTTACGTTGTGTAGATATCAATAAAATAAATCTGTACTTGAAAAGTATAGAGTTGGGTGTAGTAACACATATCTACAATCCTAGCAACTTGGGGAGGCTGAACCAGAAGACAAATGGGTTCTAGGCCAGCCTGGTCTACACAGCAAGATCTTGTCTCAAAGAGGAGGAGATAGTGTCGCAATGAGACCATGATAGCAGAGACTGGGTCCTCAGAGGGAGCAGCCATGATGGGGTCCTAAACAGACCACTGGTCTGCACGGCCTAACACGTGGGCCTTGCATAGCAGAGTGTTGAGGAGCTGATTCCACACCTTCTTTCCTTCGGTCTCCCTTCAGTGGCCACTCATCACTAGACAACCAGAAGTGCCAGCCATGGTGACAGGCTGGCATTCAGCGCTAGCCTAGCCTACGTAGCTGAGTTCCGGGCCAAACTCAGCTACAGAGACGACCTCCAAAACAGTAAGAAAGAAGCCAACAGCCGCAGAACCAGAACTACAAAAATATTCTCTCGGAAGGTCCTGAAACAAGCGTGCCAGCTCCAGTGCGTTCCTGGCTTCTGTCCCTAGAACATCCTGCAGCCGCCAGGAGCTCCAGCTCGAGCTCAGCCACCATCTGTGACTGCCTTTCAGAGCCACAGCACAGAAGGGAGAGCAGTTTCAGGCAGCAGGCTGGGCTTGGCAAGGCTCCTCTGCACATCAGCCAGGATAGTCAGGGCTGCAACACGACATTCAAAACACCTCTAGTGGAAGACGAGGATTCACAGCCTCCTGCCTTAGCCCCTGCTAGCCAGACAGATGGCAATGATGGGATATATTACAATTTTCCACTGAGGTCTGTGTGACAAATACACTCTACACCCCAGACAGACCTTGAGTTCAGGTTTATTTCAAACTCCCAGCAATCCTGAGCTTCTGTAATAATAACTAGGCCCACGACAGATACCAGATGCACACTCAGCAGGCCCATTTATTGAAATATTTTTCAATATGAAAAGAAATACCAAAAAGCTACAAAAATCCTAACTCAAAATAGGGCTTAACCTTGCACTTCAACTCTCTCAAGTTTCTTGGGTCTGGTCTTTATTTAAAATTTTAACTTCTAGAGCCTTTGAGATGATTTGGTGGGTGAAGGTCCTTGCCCCCAGGTACCACATGGAGGAAGGAGAAAACTCCCAAAAGTTGTTCTCTGGCCTCCATACATGAGCCGTGGCTCATGCATGCTCCATAACCCAGGCTGTCCTGAAACTTCCCATTTCTCTCTTGACTCAGCCCCTCAGCTGGGACCTCCTGACCTCAAACTGGTGTTTTGAGCTGGGTACAATGTATGCACACAACAGAACCAGCTACCTGCCCTATGGGCTGACATGAAGGATTTCTTGAGCCCTGAAGCTCAAAGGAATTGTGTACTGTACTGACCTGTGTCTGTGCTAGGTACCAATAGTGTCTCTCTATCTGAAGAGCCTCCTACCTCCAAGTGCCCCAGCCTGGTGTGGCAAAAAGACTTCTCTCTTAAAAAGTAAACAAAACTCTTGGCATTCTGCTCGTAATGAGCAGAATTATGTCATTGAAGGGTTTTTTTGTTTTGTTTTGTTTTCTTTTCTTTTCTTTTTTAGACAAGGTCTTACTCTGTAGTCCAGGCTGTCTTGGAATTTATTATATAGACTGGAATTATGTAATAATAAGTTATTATATAATTTATTGTATAGGCTGGAGTTTATTCTATAGCAATCCTCCTGTTTCAGCTTTGAGTGTTAGGATTACAGGCATGAGCCACCACACTGGCTATAAAACAAACAAACAACAACAACAAAGCCTGTTTTATAGGTGCTGAAGAGATGGCTCAGCAGTTCAGAACAAGTACTGTTCTTACAGGACTCAAGTTTAGTTCCCAGCTCAAGTCAGGCAGATCACAACTGCCTCTTAAAATCAGCTACAAATAACCTGATGCCCTCTTCTGGCCTTCTTGGGTACCTGCACTCATGTGCACATACCCTCACACAGACACATACATACATAGAATTTTTAAAAAGTAGCAAATCGTTTTTTAAAACTTTACTGGGGCCAGAGAGACAGCTCAGTAGTTAAGATTCTTTGCTATTCTCACAAAGATCAGATCTCAGGATCTACATCAGGCAGTTCACAACTGCCTCTCCCTCCAGAGACATAGGCTCCAATATCCTTTCTTCTAACCTCTGCAGGTATCCACACACATGTATATACATGCACATATATGTGTACACACAGAGATGGACATACATGCATGTGAGTGCAAGCACACATACAAACATAAATTAAAAATGAAATATTAAAAAGAAAAATATGTCCGGGCAGTGGTGGCACATGCCTTTGATCCCAGCACTCGGGAGGCAGAGCCAGGCGGATCTCTGAGTTCAAGGCCAGCCTGGGCTACAGAGCGAGATCCAGGAAAGGCGCAAAGCTACACAGAGAAACCCTGTCTCGAAAAATCAAAAAAAAATAAAAATAAAAAAAAAGATTCAATTCCTAACACCCACATGGAAGCTCACAAATAAAAATCTTAAATTTGGGTTTGTTTTTTTTTTTTTTAATGATGCAAAGCGATTAAATTTCTCAGTATCTGTCACATTTCCACCAACAGTGCCTGACTTGCCTCACTCTGGTCCTAACCTAACCTCGCCAACACAAGAAAGCCTCCAAGATAGCTCTGCCATTGCTCTAGCTGTGCAAACACTCAATGGTTGGCTACCTAAAGTCACAGAGCTGGGGTGGGTGTTACTGAGAGCTCTACATCATAAAATGGTTAGCTTGCCGGAAGGTGCTTAATCCCAGCACTCAGGAGGCAGAGCCAGGCAGATCTCTGTGAGTTCAAGGCCAGCCCGGTCTACAGAGCAAGATCCAGGACAGGCACCAAAGCAACACAGAGAAGCACCAAAACAACACAGAGAAATGCCGTCTCAAAATAATAATAATAATAATAATAATAATGATGATAATAATAATAATAATGGTTAGCTTAAACAAGTACAGCTTTGGAATTTAGAGAGTTAACAATACAGGGTTTGTCATGAAGCATGAGAAACTGAGTTCAATACACAGTAGCCATGTTAAAAAAAACATCACCATGGTGGCTTGCACTTGTGATGCCAGCACTGGCAAGACAGGAGGACCCCTGGGCTCCATAACCAGTGAACTTAGCTTAAGTGAGTGAGGAGTTTCAAGAAAGTAGGAGACTGAACCAGGCGGTAGTGGTGCACACCATTAATCCCAGCACTTGGGAGGCAGAGGCAGGTAGATGTCTGTGAGTTCGGGGCCAGCCTGGTCTACAGAGAGTTCCAGGACAGGCTCCAAAGCTACAGAGAAACCATCTTGAAAAAAACAAAAAGAAAAAGAAAGTAGGAGACTGTCTCAAAAAATAACACGGAAAGCTAGAGATGGCTCTGCGTACGGTTCACTGCCTATAATTCATTACAAAGCATCCAGCACCCTCTTCTGACCTCTAAGGGCCCCAGGTACACAGGTGGTGCTCACACACACAAGCAGGCACTCGCCTATACTCATAAAGTCTTTAAAAAAAAAAAGGGGGGAGCCAAGTGTGGTGGCACATGACTTTAATCCCAGCACTTGGGAGGCAGAGGCAGGTGGATCTGAGTTTGAGGCCAGCCTGGTCTACAGAGCGAGTTCCAGGACAACTGGGGCTGTTACACAGAGAAACCCAAACAAAAAGATGAACGAAGCCTGATGTGAAGACTGACACCCAAGGCTGACTTGGCCCCCATACACAATACATGGGTTCAAACACACATATACATACAAAAAATAAAAATACAGAAAAAAGTAATAATATGTGTAATACATGGAAAACAATGCAAACAAACTACAATTACAGATAACTGGGCAAATGTAATCTTCAGTTGTTTGTTGCTGATCAATGCTCTGCAATATTTAAGCTGGGTGATTCTTGCCATGGATTCTACACAGTCATCCTAACTCTTGACCTGGTCAAGGGGGGGAGGAAGGATTTCAAAGGGCAGAACAAAATGAGTACCCTGGTGCCTTACATTTAGGTTCTCATGACCCTCACAGAATACTAAAGCTCAAATATGTAGCTAGAGTTTTCCTGCCTGGCCCACAGTCAGGTCAAATCTGTCACCCGCCAGTCCCACAGCCGCTCAGACCCAACCAAGTAAACACAGAGACTTATATTGCTTGTATGGCCGTATCAGGCTTCTTGCTAACTGTTCTTACAGCTTAAATTAATCCATTTCTATAAATCTATACCTTGCCATGTGGCTCGTGGCTTACTGGCATCTTCACATGCTGCTTGTCATGGCGGCGGCTGGCAGTGTCTTCCCCCCTCCTTCCTGTTGTCTCAATTCTCCTCTCTGTTAATCCCGCCTATACTTCCTGCCTGGCCACTGGCCAATCAGCGTTTTATTTATTGACCAATCAGAGCACACACAGACCATCCCACAGCACCAATACTATGAGCTTTAGTCAGGAGAGACAGGGCGTGACAGCACCTCACCATGGATCTCTTTCGGGCAGACAGACCTGGGACTCACTCTGCAGACTAGGCTGGACTTGACTTGCATTCACTGGGCCTCTACCTCTGCTTCCCGAGTACAAGAACGCAAGTGTGAGCCACCAGAGTTAGTTATACTAGGAGCTTTCACAAGGCTACGCAGGCCAGGAGAGTCTTCAGAATGCACGAAATAACACGAAAATTGAGAGAAAGTAGACCACAATGGAAGCCCTCAACAGCTAAAATGGTCCCATTTAGCCATTGGTGGTGGTGATGGCCATCAAAATGGAGTCATAGTAAATGGGCTTAAATTAAAAAAAAAAAATCTAGCAGGGTATGGTGGCACACATTTCACATTTGTAATCCCAGCACTCAGCGGCAGGAGTTGTTCAAGCCCAGCCACCCTAGGCTGCATAGGAGTCCCAAGTCTATATACAGCCAAAACAGGTCTCAAAAAACTTTAGTTGATGAAAGTCTGGTCTACATAGTGAGAGCCTGTATTAAAAATCAAAAGGAAAAAGAATCTAAGAGCTAGGTAGATAATAATAGCTCGATCAGTCGCCACAAGCACGAGACCTTCGACTCAACCCCACTACATGCATAAAAAGCTTGGCATGATGACAAATGCTTGCAATCATAGCACTAGAGGCAGAGACAGCTGGATTCCTGAGGCTCCCTGGCCAATTGGTGAGCCCCAGATCCCAGAGAGACCCCGTCTTAAAGACAAAAACAACTGCATAGCTCCTGAGGAACAACACCCAAAGTTGACCTCTGAAGAGCACACACACATGCACATGTACACATACACAACCTCTGGAGAGCACACACACATGCACATGTACACATACACAACCTCTGGAGAGCACACACATGCATACGTACACATACACAACTCTGGAGAGCACACACACATGCACACGTACACATACATAGGTATACTACAGCTACGTTGGCAAACTGTCCTGTGCTGTTTGGGCTAACTGCTCTGGAAGAGAAGCTTCCCTCCCCTCCACTCCGTGCCCATTTCAAATTCAAGGCTCCTTTTCTGGGGATAGATTGGTTCCCCTAATACTAACAGGAAGGGATAAGAACACCATAGCGGCCCACGGGTAAAAACATCACATATGTGAGAACAGCCAGAAGGTGAACCATTTCCACCAGATGTTTTCTGCTGTCTATTCCATAATAAAGCAGTTACGGTGGGAAAGAGAAGTCAGCAGTTCAGCCCCAGGAAGCTCAGCCATGGAGAGAAAGCTCAGTAGGGAACTAACTCCAACTGACTTTCTCAGCTTCCCGGGTCGATCTCGGCTGGAGGTTGTGAGTCTCTGATTTGATGGTGTTAGCTCTGTTTGCTCAATCAGGCTATACCAGGCATCTCCACTGGATACTGAGTTTGAGCTCCTGACCTGTCTTGTTATCTGTCCGCTGCTTCTTTGTTACTTGTTAGTTACTCCTTTGCTCTGCTACATTCTTAAGGAATTCACTCATTCAAAATCCAAAGCACAGCTTTTCTACTGACTGTACAGAACACAGACCCGCACCGACATACCTGTGTGTACATGTACACATACACATACACACATATACACACACAGGAAGAAGGAAGGACAAACGGATAGAGCGATGGACAATGGAAGGGAGAGAGGGTGGGAGGGAGGGAGGAAGGGAGGGTGGGAGGGACTGAGGGAGCAAGCAAGCTAGGTCAGCCCAGATATATAACCACAGGAAAAACAGTGCGGGAAAGTAGGGCTATTTTTCTCAGAGGTGCCTTGAAACTATTCAATTATCTGAGGAGCCAGTGGATGTAATTTATGTGACACTGAAGACAGAAGCTAGACAAATGGATGGCAGCTTCCTGATGATCATTTCAAGGACTTAGCTTTCATCTCTGTATGAGGGGAAAAAAAAAATCTCCCAACAATTAGACTCATGCAGCATTGGAGGAGCCCACTCTCAGTGCCTGGGGGATGAGCTGTCAGCTGCCACTGTAGGGAACAGGCGTAAAACGGCCAATTGGGCACAATGACCCAAAATCCCTTTCAATTCTTAGACATTTTAGAAACTGAATAATTAAAACTTACCAGGTTCATTGGTATGCATGGCGTTTAGTCCTAAGAACTCTGGAAAACCAAAACAAAACTGTGGAAAAGGGATTTTGTGCTTCCTCCAAGCTGCAGACTTCATTTCCCTAAAACGGAGGGACTGGGGTTGGTGCAAGTCAAAAAACCAACCTTTTGGAAAAAAAGAAAGCATGTCCTGCGATGTATCCACTGAAGGAAAAACCCGGGAACTCTATCACAGGTTCCATCTACACCTGCTATTCTAACCAAGCACCAGCTACTGTCTTTAAGAAGATGAATATCCAAAATAAGAACCGAATAAAAAGACCAATGAGCCCATTTTCACCCAGGGGAGAGATCTGACCTGACGGTTTCCAGTGAAGACAGACAGACTGTCATCTGCACAGGAACAGAAGCAGCTCCACAAACTGGGAAGTGCTGAGACCAACGGCTGAGAAAACTCCCCCTGTACCCCAGGCTGGCCTTGAACTCACAATCCTTCTGCCTCAGCCTCTGAAGAGGCTGGATTGTAGCCTATGCCACAACGCTTAGCTTGATTTGTACAGTTATTTGTGTTAGGTAGTAGTGGTGGGTACCTGGAACATGCGGCCTTGAAAGTGTCTTGGCTTATGTGTGGATGTCAGAGGTCGGTTTCCCGCTTCCATCCTGTTTTGGGGCAGGGTCTCTCTTGTTTCCTGTGCATGTGTTACAGTTCCACAAGCTTCTAGGTGAGTTTCCCACCTGTCTATAGGAGTGCTGGAACTAGAGATGCATGCCAGCCACCACACACAGCTTTTTACCTGGCTTCCTGGGTCCCGGGAATTGAACTCAAGTCATCAAGCTTGAGTGGCAAGCACTTTTACCCACTGAGCCCATTGGAACATTTTTAAAGGGCCAATTTTACTTTGTGCAAATTTTATCTCAGTAAAGCTGGTTTATATATTAACAGCAACAGAAAAGCATTTCTCTAATAATGAATCTGACCACTCAGAAAACCCTAAGTCCACTGTTCTCCATCCGTATCATGAACAGAATGGACTAGGTTCTTCTCCCTTTTCCACTGTAAGTTCACTCTACCCAGAACACCAGACCGCACCTCCACCTGGAGCTCAGTTCAAACATCTCCTCAGAGACCGGACTTCAGTCTGATCTCACTATAGCTCTGTGGTAGAGAGCTTGCCCACCTCGCATCAAGTGGCCTTCCAGTGACCAGTCATCGCTGTGGTATGCAACCTTCTTGATATACTTACACAGGACATAAAACATAAGAAATGTCACACTTTACCCTGTTTGTTGAGCTTATGTCCAAAGCCTCTGAACTCAACTCCTGATAAATTTACTATGTAAATGGTGAGAGACTATGGTTGAAGTCATTTACAACCAAAGGGAACCTGTCACTGAGGAGAAAATGAACGCCCAACTGAAGGTACAGATGGCATGAAGAAGTCCACAAAAGAGCCACCTGCAGTGGGAACAGTGTGGAAGAGCTTCAAAGCCAAGGCTGCCAACAGATTCAGAAAATGAAAGGCGCTCCAGGGGAAAGTTACATCTGAGCCATGTCCCCCACCCACCCGGGCTCTGACTTCAATGCTCCACCCACACACGGACACCTCACTGGAACATCATGAGACCTACAACCTGAACCCTGAGCCGTAAGGGCCTCAAGGTCAGAGAACAAGCTTTGCTCGCATGCCTCCCCATGCCTCCCATTGGCACAGAAACTGCTTGTCAAATGCCTACTGAAGAACACTGGGCTCCGGCAGTATTCCAAACCTCACACTGTTACAATGAAGGCTCATTTCTACCTCCTTACCACCACAGATGGTTTCTATTTTAGACCTTTTCGGCCCTTTTTGGGATTGGGGGTGGTGCTTCCTCTCCATAGATGTGTTGTTAAAAAAATGTTTTGAGGGCAGAGCTTCAAAACCCAAACCCCACAAACCTCTCTAGCCTACCCAACTTGTTTCCTGTGACAACAGCCCAGACTGGCCTGGAATTCTCAATCCTCCTGCCTCAGCTTTCCCGAGTGCTAGCATTTGGAGGATGTGCCACCCTGCCCTCCCAACTTAAAGTGTCTTTTGCACCCCCGACACGTGGAGGATGTGCCACCCTGCCCTCCCAACTTAAAGTGTCTTTTGCACCCCCGACACGTGTGGAGAGCTAAGTTCCCAGGGTTTCCTACCACCTGGGATGCTCCTGTCAAACGTGTCCCCTACACCTAAAGATTTCGGGTAACCGCGGTGATAGTACTAAAAGGTGAAGCTTTTAAAGGTTTTAGCTCCTGAGGCTCCCTGATCTCCCTTGAGAATGGGGTTACTTCCCCGGTTACAAAAGGTACAAGGCTGGGTATAGCTTAGTTATAAGTTTATAGTATAGTTCATCCGTCGGTACAGTTAGAGCATACGGGTGGGAGAACAACTTACAAGTTGGGCATGGCGGCAAAGCCAGTAAGTAATCCCAGCACTCAGTGGGAAGTCGAGGCAGAAGGATAAATCATGACTAGAAAGCTTACCTGGGGCTACACCGTCAGACAGCATGTCAAAAGGGCGGTGGTCAGCATGATGACTCAAGACAGAAAAGGCACTTGCTGCCAAGCCTGATGACCTATCAGTGCTCGACAAGAGTCCCCACAGCAGAACTGACTCCTATAAATTGTCCTGTGTCCTTGAGGACACAACCACCCCACATAAATGTACTTAATACATTTTCAAAACCAGCAGCAACAAAAAGCTTTAAGCAGCCCTTAACCCTCTCCTCCCTTTGACCTCTTTAGCTCATTGTCAGTGCTCAGGGAGCCAGCACGGAACCAAAGATCCTTAGGACTGCGTTGATCTTGGAGAATGCCAGTCTTCCGGAATGTGCGAAATGACCAGGCAAGGTGGCAAGCACCCGTGATTCCAGCATGTTAAAGAGGCTGAGGCAGGAAGATCACGTTCACAGCCAGCCTGGGCTACACACTGAGTTACAGGCCAGGCCAGTCAGTCAGGACTTCACAGAAAAGATTCTCTCTCTGTCTACTTGCTCCAAAAAATGTTGAAATGAATTTCTGTTGCTTTAAACAACAGTGTGAAACACTCTGTCTTAGCAGACAAACAGATTAAGATACACTATCTCAAAACGCATTTTTAAGCAGTTCCAGGACAGCCTGGGCTACAGACAATCTCAAACTGGCCCAGGCTATGTGGCAAGTGATCAAAAAAAAAAAAAAAAAGTGCTCAAGAACTTGAGGCAAACAAACATATTCTCCTAGATTCCCCCAGGACCAGAACAGTACATGACATCATGAGTTTGAATCCAGCTAAAGAATCCCGGGTTTGAATGTCAGTTTATCTAGCTGTCTGACCTAGGGCAAGTTGCTCAACCTCTGGGGCCATTTACTTGTTTTTAAAATTATACAACAAGAACTGCTACTGTGTAGATAGGCATGCAGATTATAACTAATAGGAACAGAAGAGGACATCCAGAGTCTGGCAGATGCTACACTCACTGCAAACTTAGGGCCAAGTCCCAAGAATTACAGAGTGCCAGGCAGGGTCCCTGGTTAGTGATGCAAATAAAAAAATGTAAAAAGTGACGTCTATTAAAGTGCAAAGTCTAGAAAATAATTAATCGTTAGCTTCTTCAGAACCTGATGATCGGGACTAATGCGGCAGCGTTTCCGCGTGAAGCGAATGCTTGCTGCCCAGTCATTTCCCTAGTACAAAAGTTCTCAGGCCTGGAGGTGAGGCTGTTAAAATGTAACACAAACCACCCAAAATGGACTTTATGGTGCTGTACAAATGAGACCTTTTGTACTGTGTCTGAAAGGCCAAACAGAACTAAATATCAGTGCAGGGGGAGGAGGGGTCAGAGCAACCCTAAAAACTCTCTAGCACCTAATACTTTTAAAAAAAGACCAAACTCAATTTGCTAAAGGAAGCTCATGTTTGAACGCCTGACCCAGGAGAAAGCCCAGAAACTTCACGAGGAAGACATCATTTCCAATGCTACACAGAGAGAACAATACAGCAGAATACAGCACCATTTAATAACGTAGCCAACAGACCATCACAAACTGTCTATTTCTAGTAGTTTGAACCCCAACTTACCAGCTTCATGTTCATTAGCCATCACTTGAACTCTAGAAAGCTCAAAGTTTCATAAACCACATTATACCACAGAGAGAGAGAGAGAGAGAGAGAGAGAGAGAGAGAGAGAGAGAGAGAGAGAGAGAGAGAGAGTGTTTTCAAGGAACACGCCCCAACAGAAGGCAGGTATCAGACCCTCCCAGAGCTGAAATTAAAAGCAGTTGCAGTTAGGAACTGTCCATGGATACTATGAAATTGGACTCAGGTCCTCTACAAAAGTACTATGTGCTCTTACCTGCTGAGGCACCTCTCCAGCCCGATACATTATTTTATGTGTATCTTAAGACATAAGCAATGGGAGCTGGAGCAAGGGGCACTGAGCAGATGTGTAACAACCTGCCTTAGACTTGGTGCAGCTCAGCAGCCATGCTTAGGTGTGGCCTGTGCAAAACACCATAATGCTAAAATAACCCTTTGCTTTAACAGTAGAGATATTAATGAAGAATAAAATGATGCTCTGTACATGTGTTCATGAGTTCTAGTGGACAACAGTTCTAGAGAGAGTATCCAGTTATGTTATAACAATTAAGCCCATCTCCTCACCTGATAACTGGTATCATCTACCAAATTCTAAGTTTAAGAAACACCTTGTGCTGGCTAGTTCTCCGTCAACTTGACACAAGCTAGAGTCATTGGAGAGGAGGGAACCTCAATTGAGAAAATGCTTCCAGAAGATCTGGCTGTAGGCAAGCCTGTTGGACATTTTCTTAATCAGTGATTGATCTGGGAGGGCCCAGTCCATTGTGGTAGTGCCGCTCCTAGGATGGTGGTCTTGGGTGCTATAAGAAAGCAAGCAGGCTGAGCAAGCCATGCAGAGCAAGCCAGTAAGCAGCCCTCCTTCATCAGCCCCTGCCTCCAGGTTCCTGATCTGCTTGAGCCCCTGTCCTGACTTCCTTCAGAACAGGATGATGGAAAAAGTGATGTGGAAGTGTAAGTCAAACAAACCTTTCCTCCTCGAGTTGCTTTAGGTCATGGTGTGTCATCCCAGCAATAGTAACCCAAAGTACACACTTCCTCTGAAAGTGCTCCCCAACAAGGGCTAGCGAGATGGCCCAGTGGGTGAAGGGCCTGCCACAAGCCTGACAATGAGTTTGACTCCCAGAACCCAAATTAAGTTGGAGGAGGGAAAAAAAACAAATCTTGAAAGTTGTCCTCTGACCTACACACACACACACACACACACACACAGACACACACACACAGACACACACACAAATAATGATAAGCAATTTTTAAAAGGAGTCCCAATACTCACAAGACTGATGCAGTGAGACTGAAGCCATCTTAGACTACAGTGTGAGTTACAGGTCAGCCTTACATCCAGAGCAAGCAAGACCCTATTAAAAAGGGTCCCCCACGCCATCATCCTTTCCCTGTGGCCCCCAGAGCCAGGCATGCACTCTTGCAACTCTTCAGTCGCTTGCCTGCTTCTCTTGCAGCTCAGCAGCCCTTTCAGAGAACACACCATGTTTCACTATGTACTTCACAAGCCGCACTGTCCAGATCATAACACTCACTGCAAGACACTCCAGCATTCAGTACCGACTGCTTGCCTACAAGAAGACTCTAAATAACCCCAACCCCCAACAACAGAAGACTAGCTATAGCCACAGGTCTCAAAGTGCAGCCTGAGGAGAGCTGAGCACCCAGGAGATGTCTCCAGGGTCCATGAGGTCCTCCTTCAACTACTTATCTGTGTGAAGTCAGCCTTCAAGCACTGTACCACAAACTGAAAGAGCCAAAGACAATCTTGTGTTCTTCCACAAAGACATTAAAGACTGGAGAGCTGGGTCTGGAAGCCAAGCATGATAGCACACACACACCTATAATCCCAGCACGCAAAAGGCTAAAACAGAAAAGTCAACAATTCAAGGCCAGAATGGGCTATACAAGCAGGCCCTGTCTCCAAAAAAAAAAAAAAGAGTTGTGAAAGATTTAAAAAAATTAATAAAATTAAGGGAAAAAAAGAAAAGAAAAAAAGGAAACTAAACTCTGAGATTACAGGTGACAAAGAAGATTTAGTGACTCAATGAAATGTGCACTTATTTAAACTGGATCTTAGAAAACGCATGAACAGACAAGCAAATGCTATTCAGAGAATATCTGCAAATTAGGTTTTAATTTTACTACAATGTTTGCATCTGGAAATAACCTGTGGAAACAATTTAAACCATATACCTCAGCTGCTCCACAGCTTCCCTAGCATGCAGACGCTCTGACTTCGATCCCAAGCAACACATAAAACTGGGCATGGGGCTGGAGAGCTGGCTCAGCAGTTAAGAGCACTGGTTGCTCTTCCAGAGGACCTGGGTTCATTGCCCAGCACCCACATGGCAGGCAGTTCACACCTGTCTGTAACTCTAGTTCCAGAGCTTCTGACATCCTCACACAGACATGCATGCAGGCAAAATACTAATAAACGTTTAAAAAAAAAAAAACTGGGCAATCGAGGGTGGTGACGCACACCTTTAATCCCAGCATTCGAGATGCAGAGGCAGGTGGATCTCGTGAGTTCCAGGACAGCCTGGTCTACAGAGTTGACCATGTAGGCTCCAAAGCTACATAAAGAAACCCTGTCTCAAAAAAAAACAGCAAAAAAAAAACTAGGCATGGCCGGGGTGGTGGTGGCGCACGCCTTTAATCCCAGCACTCGGGAGGCAGAGCCAGGCGGATCTCTGTGAGTTCGAGGCCAGCCTGGGCTACCAAGTGAGTTCCAGGAAAGGCGCAAAGCTACACAAAGAAACCCTGTCTCGAAAAACCAAAAAAAAAAAAAAAAAAAAAAAAACCTGGGCATGGTGGCCCCTGCTTACAATGCCAGCACACTCAGGAGGTTACAGCAAGACCAGAAGATGACCATGGGGGTTTGGGAGAGGGCTCAGTGGGTCAAGTACCTGCTGTGCAAGAGTATAAAAGCCTTGAGTTCAGAGGCCCAGAACCCAGGCTAGACTCAATGAGAAGTCTTACTCTGTGTCCACAGAGCACGGATCAAACCAAGGGCTTCCTGCATGCTAGGCAGGCTACCAACTGAGCTAGATCCACAGTCCAAGAGACTGTCCAGCCCTTCATTGACTTGGGCTTGTTCCTGGGTCTCACCAAATGGGAAACCAGAACGTAGCATACACTAGAAATCCTGGAATGAGCCAAGACCCTGGATGAACCAGGGAATGTTAACCATTTAAAGATGCTTTAGATGCAATACTGAACTCTGACTCAGGCCTCCAAACCCCTCTATCCTCAATTCTCAGGAAATTTCTTACATAAGTTGCACATTTATGACTTAATGAGTACCCAAAAGCCTGAGCCCTTTGAACGAGGTCATCCTTTCAGAGAGGAGCAGCTCACAGCCTCATTTGAAATGCTAGGCCATCTGTAAAACCCTGGCAAGAACGGCAGTTAATATTAAGAGTAGAAACAGGTTCCTTCTTGAACATCTTTTCTGTAGTCAAGTCCAAGATGCTTCCACATGGAACTTCTCCAACTCCCTACCCTTGAGCTACTAGACTCCGATATTAAAGGGGGCCTGTTCTCTGATACCACTATCTGTCAGACCCTTAAAATGATAAAACCTAGCAAAGAAAGCTATCACAAAATATCAGAGTTCTGGGGGGGCGGGGTTGTTGTTCCTTCTGAGACATATTTTCCTTATATAACCCTCGCCCAGGTTAATCTTGACCTACCTACTTCAACCTTCCACGTAGCAACATTACAAGTGTGTACCACCGAGCATTCATGTGCTAGGACTCTGTCAGTGCTGGGCAAGCACTCTACCAACTGAACTCATTCCCACCACAAATAGAACTTTTGATGGGACATACTCTATAGCGGACCACCTTTGTATGTACACATATATACATACACGTGTATGGGTAGTGGGGGGGAGGGGGGCTAACGTTCCCTGTGAGAGAATGTAAGGCTCAGCTCCTTGCAATTTAAGGCAAGTCTTTCTATTTCTTCACAGTGGGTGCTAAGAAAATACAAGCCCAAGACCTGGAGGCGGGTCCTGAAATAAGGTATTTGATAAGCCTCAGCCTGCATGGCTCCAGGCAGCCAAGGAAAGGCCAAGGGAAAAACACCTATCACGAAGCTAATCTCAAGTCCTTTGTAAGCCTCGCTCTCACCATAATTCAAAACTAATCAAACTGAAGCAGGCTGCGTGTGCAACTGCTGGTAACACACACACACACACACACACACACACACACACACATACACACAATTTATGACTGGACTTGTCCCTTTAATATAGACAACATGAACCCTTTTTGCTGCATTACAATTTGCCAGACCCCAATTTCAGGGGTAAAGCACATGCCACAGGGAGAAGATACACTAAGAGGCACACCTAAGCTGCTCCTACTGGCACATGCCTATCATCCTAGCACCTCGTACCTGGGCAGAGACTGGAGTTCAAGAGATCAAGTTCAGCCTAGGCTACTTAGGGAGTTAAAGACCAACACAGTTCATATACAGTCTTGTCTCAAAAAGGTAACTTTTTAGGAAAAAAAAATTTAAGGCACATCCTTTTCTTAAGCAATGTGATCACCTCCAGCACCAGGGGTACCGACGCAGTGGATATGCAGCCAGCGGATAAAGCAGACAGCTACCGGCCTTCACTGTACTGTATTCACCGAACAGCTGATACAATCAACATGGTAAGTGTAGAGGCGGGAGGTGGATTCTGCAGGGCAGTGAGAAGACTTCTTCCTTCTCCAGAGCAGTGAGGTCACATAGGCAGCTTTTCGCCAGACTGTGGCTGCAGGAGGCCAAGCCATGTAGTCAAGAGCCTGGCCAAATCCAGGCTGGAGCAGATGGCCTGAGCTACTTTCCAAATGAAATTGCTACTGACTTCCTGGGTTTGCCATGTTTCACCACCACCTTCAAACATAACTCTAAACTGTATTTTCAGAAGGGTTCCTGCCTTCACTAGGAGGTTCAAAGCAAGCAGCAGGTGACAGGAAAATAAATACTGTGTTCTTACAAGACAGTGGCCCCTAAGACTCTCACATAGACCTCTAGAGAGAGAGAGTGACATCACACGCGCCAAGTTCACTAGGAACAAGCCACTCTCAAAACAAATCACAGTCTTTTATTTCTCTTCTTTCCCTGGTCAAGTTTTTTAATTAGTTCATGGGAGGAAAAAAAGGGGGGGAGGGGTGTCCCAAAAACATTTAAGTCACTTTTACTGGGTGGAGAAAAGAAGGCATTTAATCCTAGCACTCAAGAGGCAGAGGCAGGCGGATCTGAGCTCAAGACCAGCCTAGTCTACAGAGTGAGTTCCAGGACAGTCAAGGCTACACAGAGAAACCCTGTCTCTAAGAAAAAATTATAGAAACCAAACTTCAGAACAGGGCAGAGTGTGGTGGAGCATGCCTAATCCCAGCCCTAAGCAGGCAGAGGTAGGTAGATCTGCATTGCGGGCCAGTCTGTCTACAGTGAGACGCCGTCTTAAAAGAAAATTTAAAATGAAAAATGAAAAATGACAGGGGATCGGACAGGTGGCTCAGTGGTTTGGAGCACTGGATGCTCAAGAGGACCTGGATCCAGTTTCCAGTACCCATATGTCTCAATCATCTGTTAATGCTAGTTTAATGGGATCTGATGCCCTCATTTGACCATTGTGGGTACCAGGCATGAACATGGTTCATATACAGATAAAATATTCATTGATTTTTAAGTCTGGTAGGTGCAAGAGGTTAAGGATATGTCACTTAGCAGGAACCTTACTTATGAATTGACAAACCACATACAGCAGAGGGTGGATATGATAAATCCATGTCTTCTAAGCTAACCAGTATGTTTATAAGGAGGCCATTAACTATGCATGCATGCAGATTCCCTTTACACCCGATGTGGGTTTTTTTTGGGGGGGGGGCAGTTCGGAGACAGGGTTTTTTTTGTGTAATTTTGGTGCCTGCCCTGGATCTCGCTCTGTAGCCCAGGCTGGCCTTGAACTCAGAGGTCTGCCTGGCTCTGCCTCCCGAGTGCTGGGATTAAAGGCCACCACCGCCAGGCTCTGGTGTGGTTTATGTATAAGTCTTAAGCTGCTGATACCGACAATGGTGGTAATACCCTGGGGCAAACAGTGGCTGTGATGTTCTACACTACTGAAAACCCACCAGCCTTCTGTATCTGTTTTTGATAGTTGTTTCCATCCCCCAATGGACCAGAGGGGAGCAGAGAAGTGGACTTGAAGCTGGATCCCCTGCCATCAATCTGATGGGTGTAAAAGTGGAAGAGACGTGTGAGGCCAAAGAATGGAGTCCAAGACTGCTGACTTCCGAGAACCGCCATATTCTCTACCTTGGGAAAAAAGAACATGACACACTGTCTCAGCTCCAGACAACCTTAGGTGTCTCCATTTCAGAGACTGTCAGTCCAAGTAAGGCAACTCTAGAGACTAGAGGTGACCAGGCTGACCTCCTCATTGAAGAAGTGACGACTGTGTGAGGTTCAGGAAGAAGTGGCAAGGAAAAAAAAAAAGGAGAAAAGTCTTTGAGGCTTGTTAGCTGAGTAATTAAATGCATATTAGGGTAAAAGCTCTTACTGGGCATTGTGGCACACACCTTTCCGCCCAGCACCTTCAAGGTGAATCTGTGAGTTCCAGGCCAGCCAGGGCTATATAGTGACTGTCTCAAATAAATAAATGAAAATTAAAAGAGAAAAAAAATTCATACATGTGAATAAATTAAATTTTTTAAAATGAGAACACAAGACAGCCAAGTAAAAAGTCTTCAAAACTCCTAAGTAAAGAAAACAGCTACCTCCTCTTTTTTTTTTCCCCCCCGAAACAGGGTTTCTCTGTGTAGCTTTGCACCTTTCCTGGAACTCACTTGGTAGCCCAGGCTGGCCTCGAACTCACAGAGATCCACCTGGCTCTGCCTCCTGAGTGCTGGGATTAAAGGCATGCGCCACCACCGCCCGGCTGCTCTTAATGCTCTTTTAAAAGGTAGAAAAGGAGCCAGGTGTGAAGAGAGGTACAGGCCTTTAAACTCAGGAAGCAGAGGCAGCTGGATCTGCGTTTGAGGACTACACTTATACAATTATCAGACTTAAGGCTGACTGAAGAGCAATCAGACATCTTTGCCCTCATGTGCAAAAGCAAGGCCAGCAGAGCCTGGGAGACAGAGCACCAGGAGCTTGCCTTCTTCTCCAGCCTAAGAGGAGCATCATGGAGGTATGTATCTCCTCAACTAGGCTGACCTGACCAGCAAGATGCCAAATTTCCCCCCAACTACCTCAGCATGAAGGCCATCAACTATCCGGCAGTAAATGGTGACTTCGGAGTCAAGTGCATGGACTTTGAGTGAAGCCAGGCAGCCTAAAGCCACCAATACAGGTGGCTACCCCTACTGCCCATCTGAAAAAGGAAAGGGCCACTAGTCCATCCACAGAGGCCAGGTGTAAAAAAAAAACTCTTTCATTCCAGAAGTAAAGGGCAGAGGATGTTATGAAATGGGCTGGTAATTATGCTGGCTTTGTCTCTGCCAGCTTTCTCCATAGCCTCACCTGGAAGAAGCCGGATCCTACACACAAACCCTCAGGTTGCCCCCCTCCCAAACTGTATTCCAAATACGGGAAGAGTACATTAGAGGAGACGGGGATGTACGTAGCTCAGGAGTATTGGGCTTGCCTAGCCTTCAAATCGGCATGAAGTTCGAACCTAACTGAGGGTTGTGGTGCACCTACAACCCCAGCTCCTGAGACAGAGGAATGACTAGTAACTTAATAAAGCCCTATCTCAAATCTAAGGGCTGGTGAGAAGGCTCAAAGTATAAAGGCACTTGACTCTTACACTGAGGACCTGAGTTCCACATGCACAATGATAGGACCATACTCACATACAAAAAAAGATTTTAAATTTTAATTTAAAACCGGTGTTGAGTGACGTTCCTTGGTGCGATACCTGCCTAGCCTTGGTGCGATACTTGCCTATGTTTCAATCCAGTGGTGGGGCCAAGCCCCCCCCCCGCCCCCCGCCCCCCGCGCGCGCGGCCTGAGGTAACAAAATACAATCTGGTACACATAAACGCTTCTGTATCAGACACAGGTGTGAGGAAGGAATCCAAAGAAAGGCTGGCTTTTATTAACCGGCTTCAGAAGAATAAGCAGCCTTTCAGATGCTTAAAGGCTTTCCAACATTGTCCGCCACCCACCTGTTCACACTTGCAGATGCTTCTGAAATGCAGATTCGTGAACAATTAGCCCACAAGAAGCAATAACCACTTGGACACACATGACAATAGAAATAGGGAGGGACCTCCCGGGTAACACATTTCATGAGCGAGTTGCTAATTACCCTCAACTGCATCCTAGAAGGGTATGCGCCCCGCAGTTCCTCGCAGTTGCTTCGCCTTCTCATGCTCATTTATTCCTTTGGAACCGGGAGCCAAGGAAGAGGGGAGAAGGGAGGAATTTGCCATACTAGGGAGATGGGGCAATCTAGACCCCCAACTTTACCGCGCCCGCCGAGGGACAGTCTCAAGAGGCCATCTGCAGCAAGGCTGAAGTCAAAATGCAATTTATCAAAACGAGTCTCCGGGTCTCCAGGCGGCCAAGCCGGGCTGGAGGAGGAGGGGAGCTGGCGGGGACAGTTTGCGGCGGACGCCAGCAGCGACCACAGGCCTTTCACCACCGCCATGCAGCGCTCGGCTCCAGGCCGGAGCGCGCGCGAGGGGCCGTGGGGGAGCGCGCCGCAGAGTCCCAGCGCGCCGGCCGGCCGCCGCGACTCCCACAGGTGGGAGGCGAGCGGTCCCCAGCTCCTCGCCGGGAAAGGGGACGCGCGGCTCGGCAGGACCGCAACAGGGGACCCAGGGACTCTGCATTACGGGAGGCGCGGCGTGAGAAGCCAGTTCGGGTTCCCGCCGAGCGGCTCGCCTAGGTTCCCTGGGCCCGGAGCGCAAGGTCCCCCCACCCCCCACCCCTTACGCGCGAGCGACCGGTGCAGTCGGAGACGCTGCCCGCCAGCCTCGGCCTCCTCCGGGCGCGGTTAAGCCGCGCGGGCGGGCGGCTGGTTGCATGCGCCGCGGCACGTACGAGCCCGCACGGGCACACGCGGGCGGGGGCAGGGCGCCGGAGCCGAGGGGACCGGTGCCCGCGACTGCCCCGCTCCCGGCCCTACCACCCACCGGGCTCGTCTCCACCCTCGCTCCCCTGCTCCCCCGGGCCCCTCACCCGTGCTGGCCTTGAGGTTCTCCCGCAAGAAGTGGCCGCTGGAGAGATGCTGGAGGCCAAAGTTCTGGGCGATCCTCTGGCATACGGTGCCCTTACCCGAGCCGGGCGGCCCGAGGATGACCGCACGCAGGAGTTTGGAAGCCATGGCTTTGGCGGGGAGGGGGGTGGCCTGGACCGCAGCCCGCGCACTTTGCCCGACAGCCCCTGCCTCGGCACCCTCCGCAAGCGGGGATTCGCCTGCCACCCCTATAGGGGAAGGAGAGGCTTTTTAAGACGGCCCCGCCCCTCAGCCCCGCCCTCCGCCACCTCCTCGCCCCGTGCCACGCCGGTGCAGCGCTGCGGGAGACCCCGCCCGGCCGGCGAGCTCGGCCCGCTGGGGTCAGAGGTCAGTTAGACCCACCGGGGTCCTTCCCTGCACCCCAGCCCGGGCGCGCGATCCCGGGGATCCCCTGCCGGTCCCCGCACGTGGGCTGAGCGGGAGCCGTTCGCCGGCCGCTTCTCGGTGACTGTCGCATCCCCAGAGTGGCCGCTGCCTGAAACTAGGGGGGGGCCCACCTCCGCCCCGAGCAGCCGAAGAGAGACACACCTCGGCGGAAAGGAGCGCGGCCAGACTTAGCCAGGATCTCGCTGGGCGGCGCCGCCTCTGCCCGGCCGGCCGCGCGGGACTCGCTTCTTACGTAAGCCGGGAGCCGGCTCCCCGCTACAGCCGCCGCGCCCCCTCCTCTCCCCTCCCCTCCCGGCGCGTCCGGGGCCAGGCTGAGGCTGCGGGGGCGAACGGAGATGGAGACGCCCTGAGAGAAAGGAACCGCCTGGGGACCCAGTCTATTGTCAAGGGGACGGAAAAACACAACTTGTTGAGCGCCTACTCGGCGTCCAATTCTAGGCTGTGTGATATTATTATGCAACCTTTGCAGGTACGGATGGAGGAAGGCTTGGTATAGAAACCATTCATTTATATACTTAGCAGTGTTATTTGTTTTCATCCATATGGGGGGATCGAACCCCCTGAGACTATCCCTTAAGCCAGGTTATCCACAGCAGGTCCTGGCAAGAGAATAAAAAGTTGTGGGCGGGCCTGAACTACATATTGATACCCGCTCTAAAAAAAGAAAAAAAAGAAACACCAAAGCTGGGTGGTGGTGGCGCACACCTTCAATCCCAGCAGAGGCAGGTAGGGATCTCAGAGTTCCAGGCCAGCAAGGTCTACTGAGCGAGTTCCAGGACAGTTAGGGCTACACAAAGAAACGTGTCTCGAAAAACCGAAAAGAAACACTTTATTGTGTGCCCAACGCTGTTTTGTGTGCTTGATATACAGCAACGACAAGTGATCGAATCCTGCCCCCATAGTTGCAGCCGCAGTATTGAATCCTTGACTGGCTCCAAAGCCCAGCGCCCTGGAAATGGGGAATAAAAGGTTGCCTTTCGCTTGTACTCCGACCTATAGCCAGATGATTCCAGGACGTCTTGTGCCCAGGATGTGTTATTCCCAACTCTCTGTTCACCAACTCAAATGGAGGTTTTCTTTTCCTTGCCCCTCCCATATACGAACCCATACTGCAACATGCCTCTGCCTTTGTTTTGTTTTGAATCAGGGTTTCGCTTTGTAGCCTAGGCTGGTCTTGAACTCACGATGCTCTTGCCACAGCTTTCTTAATATCAGGATTACAGGAATGGGTCACTAAGCCCTTCTGCCTCCTCTCTCAATTCTGTTTCCAAGTTACAATGAAAGCTCTCAGATTCCCACCCCAACTACTGGGATAATCACCTCTGCAGTTACTAGAAATACGGCTGAAGTAGAATCCCATTTCCATTACTTGCCCACTTCGGTGTGTCCTGCTTCCCTTCCTAAGGTTCCTGCCTGCCTTGCAAGACTCCTTTACAGACCTCTCACCAATGCTGCCCATAACTGAGAGTGCGGACACTGTAGGAAAGAGCCTCCTCTGGATTCCTGGCTGTTGGGTGTTGGAGGCAGGAGACAGAGCCTGGGATGGTGTCTTGCCAACCCAGCTCCCCTCGTTGCCATTCCACACCCAGCCTTGACAAGACACCACACTCAGGCCACCAACCGCCGTGCCAACATTTGTTCCATAGAGTCGTTTCCTAAAGTATCCCGAGGTGCTGTAGACTTTATTCAGAGCTCCTTAGGTGAGTCTTTGCTGAAGAACAAGGGAAACACAAAGCCGGGGTGGTGAGGGGGCTTAAGTCTCTCAGGTTCCTACTCTGTAATAAACAGCTGATGGTTCTTTACGGTGATTGTGAGACAAGAGCACACACCAGATCCACCTGGAGAGCTTGTTAAAGCACGTGGCTGAGGGCCAGGGAAGTGGCTCACTTACACAGTGCTTGCCACAGAAGCATGAGGACCTGAGTTCAGTCCCCAGCACCCGAGTGTAAAAGGTTGGGTACAGTGCTGGGAGGTGGTGACAGGAGATGCCCTGGGACTTACTGGCCAGCCAGTCCAGTCAGATTGGTGAGTTTCCGGGTCCAATGAGAGACCCCATCTCAGAATATAAGGGGAGCCACCTTCCTTTGGTCCTCCATTCAACAGGAGGACTCTGATAGTTCACCACGGTGATAGTGGTGTCATTGGTGGGAAATTTAGCTGCTTGTCTTCAGGGAACTTTGAAAAGGCAGTCGGCAAACAGAAGTGCATTTTGGGGAAAACAACCTGAAGCTATTCACCTTGGCATGATTTCGAAGATACACAAACCTGACTTTATCTCTTTAAAAAGCCCAGTAGGGCTCGGCATGGTGGCTCACAACTTTAATCCTAGCGCTGGGAGGAAGGAGCAATTGGGTCTCTGAGTTCCAAGACTAGCCTGGTCTAGAGTGCCTTCCAGGACAGCCAGGGCTACATAGACATAGTGAGATCTGTCTCTTTCTCTCTCTCTCTCTCTCTCTCTCTCTCTCACTCACACACACACACACACACACACACACACACACACACACACAGCCCGGTATAGGGGTGGAGAGATGGCTCAGCAGCAGTTAAGAGTACTGGCTGCTCTTGCAGAGGACCCAGGTTCCATTCCCTACACCCACATGACAGCTCACAACCATCTGTAACTCCAGTTCCAAGAGGGCTAGCCTCCTCAGGTGTGGGAGCCCGTTCTCGGGTTCCTCGTGGCTTTACCCAGCAGGTCCGCATAGAGGATGATCAGGACCACGGGCCTGAGTGCAGGTGTCTGAGATGGTCTGCACTTGGCTGTGCTGGGGGGGGGGGGGGGGGTCTTTTGCTCCACCCCTTGGCATCTCTATAAAAACCCTGGGGCAGAGACAGTCAGGGCCCATTAGAAAAGGTTCCAGGCCCTCTCGAGGCTATCCTTTATTTTCTATCTGTTTATCTCTGCAATATTCTCGGCAATAAATCCTTCGATCTAATATTTCCTGCTGCTCGCACTCAAGAAAACTCTGGGGAACTGTGGGGGTGGTTGGGTAAACGCCCCACACTCAGGTACCAGGAATGCATGTCGTACACAGACGTATATGGAGGCAAAATACCCATCCACATAAAATAAAGTTAAAATAAAACTGTAAAACCTATAGGAAATTTACTTTTTGTTGTTCCTTTGAGACAGGGTCTCTATGTAGCCCTGGATAGCCTGGACTCCATATGTAGACCAAGCTGGCGTGGAACTCACAGAGATCCACCTGCCTGTGCTTCCAAGTGCTAGGATAAATATTGGATTTGTACTTATGTTGTTAAAGTTAGAAGTGTGGGGGCAGTGGTGGCACACACCTTTAATTCCAGCACTTGGGAGGCAGAAGCAGGTCAATCTCTTGAGTTTGAGGCCAGCCTGTTCTACAAAGCAAGCTCTAGGTCAGCCAGGACTATTACACAGGACTGTCTCGAGAAACAACAGAGAGAAAGAGAAAGAGAGAAAGAAAGGAAGGAAGGATGGATGAGGCTGAGGAGATGGCTTAGTGGTTATGAGCACTGGTTGGTCTTCCAGAGGACTCACGTTCGATTACCAGCACCCACGTGGCGCTCACAACCATTTGTAGCTCTAGTTCCAGGAGATCTATCCAATATCCTCCTCTGACCTCTATGGATACACGCACACAGAGTAAATAAATAATTTTTTTTAAAACTTTGTAAGAGTGGATGAGTGTAGTGGTGCACACCTTTAATCCTGACACCAGAGAGGCAGAGGCAGGCAGATCTCTGAGTTCAAGGACAGCCAGGGCTACATAGTGAGACTCTTGTCTCCAAAACAAGGGAGGGAGGGTGGCAGGTAAAATTCTTTAAAGTTTTTTTCTTTTACTATGTGTGTGAATGTATGTATGTGTAACATATGTGTGCAGGTGCCCTCAGATGCCGGAAGAGAGTATTGGATTCCCCAGGAATTAGAATTCAAAGCAATTGTGAGCCATCCAACTTAGGTCCTGGGAACCAAATCCAGGTCCTCTGTAAGAGTAGCAAGTGCTTTTAACTGCTGAACCATCTCTCTAGTCCCAGAAGAAGCAAGTACATTGTTAATGGATGGTAAATATGTTGCTTAAACTGTTAAAAATAATAAGGCAGAGTGTATTTCTTAAAGATAGCCAGCTTCAGCTTCGGGTTTTCACATGCATGTACACACACACTCATGAATACACAACAAGTGTAGTGATTATACCATGCAGACCCATTCATTCCACTATTTGCTGAGGAGTCTCAGGACTCTCCTGATTTGTTTTTTGCACAAAGACCACGTATTTCAAAATGATCATCTTGTACCACTGAAACTTTGCCATTTTAAACTTATTTTCTTATTTTGTGTGCCTGTGTTTTTGTAGGGGATGTCTGTCCATGCATGCTATGCACATGTGTTAAGTCAGAGGAACAGCCTGCAGGAGTCAACCTTTTCCTGCCCCAGGGACAGAATCCCATTGTCAGCTTCTGTAGCAAACACCTTAACCATAATGGTCTGAACCAGCTTTTTTTTTTTTATTTTTTGAGACAGGGTCTCACTATGTAGCACAGGCTAACTTAGATCTCACTATGTAGACCAGGCTGACCTCAAACTCACAGATATCCTCCTGCCTCAGTCTCAAAAGTGCTGGGATCAAAGGTGTACACCACCATACCCAGCTACCATATCTTCTTCGTGCTAAATATTCTGAGTCGCTGTCCTTATATGATGGAGTACCCTGCTGGAAAGGGGCACAGCCATTCTTTTGTTATGACAACTACCAGAAGGTGCTCCATATTATTTACAGAGTTCTCCCTTAATGGTATAGTAACAGTGCCCACCTTACATCCTGTATTACTATGTTTTGCCATAGACCTCACTGTGAACTCTCGAAGTCCCCAAGGCTCTCCCAGTGACCCAAAGTGACACCCATGACATCTGTTTTGGTTTGGGATTCCTTGATGTTTTTGAAACAGTCTCAGCCTGACATTGCCTACTAGATCCCCATGCCTTTTTCTGGGGGCTAGGATTACAGGCTTGGGCCACCACACCTAACTGACGGTTCTGTGCTTTGTAAGGCAACAGCAGGAAGACAATAGGAAGATGATCACTAACATCAGGTCATGTGGGGTCACTTCATCTGTGTAAGGGTTAAACCTGAGGGCTCTTGATTATCACCCTGATAGGAATTGGTTTATCTGGAAGATTGGCCTGTATTGTTCTAATCCTGATTTCTCAGAAGGTCAGATGAACAGGTGAGCTTCAGCCTGGAGACATGGAATTTAGCACGGGTAACTCTAGTTCGATTCTTTGCTTAATCCATATGGGCCTGAGGCAGGGGCATCAGTTCGAGATATGGCCTGCCCTAATTTTTGACTTATTAAAGGCATTTTTTAAAGATGTATTTAATTTTATGTGTATGAATGTTTTGCCTCCCTGTATGTCTGTCCACCATTCTTGTGCCTGGTGCCCACTGAGGCCAGAAGAGGGTGTCAGATCCCCTAGAACTTGAGTTAGAACGATTATGAGCCATTGTGTGGATGCTAAGACTCAAACCCAGGTCCTAGCAGCTAGACCATCTCCCCAGTCCCTCGTTTACTTTCTTGTGTTATTACTGGGTTTGCCGGAAGAGCAACTTCGTTGGGTTTTTGTTTTGTTTTGTTTTTTGGGGGGTGTCGAGACAGGGTTTCCCTGTGCAGCTTTTGGAGTCTGTCCTGGAACTCACTTTGTAGACCAGGCTGGCCTGGAACTCACAGAGATCCACCTGCCTGGGCCTCCCCAGTGCTGGGATTAAAGGCTTGTGCCACCACTGTCCAGTGCAACTTTGTTTTAAATGATCCTGGTGTGGCCATTTGATTTTGAGGCTGTGAGTCCTTGGGGACACACCCTCATTCTCCCTTCTCTAAAATCCTAGCTGAGCTTTGCTGACCGAGAAGATAAAGAGCAGGTTAATAGGTCAAGGACACCAGAGACGGAACATCTGGAACCCAGGTTCCGATCTTTACATTAAAACTACCTTTCTGGCTGGGTGGCAAAGTTTGAGGCCTAGCCTGGTCTCAGAGCGAGATCCAGGACAGGCACCAAAACTACACAGAGAAACCCTGTCTGGAAAAGGAAAAGAAAAAAAAAAAAAAAAACTACCTTTCTGAAGAAAAGTCTCATTTGCCTGTCTTGTCAGGAACCATATTTAGAAACCTAAAATTGTCTTTCTCGTTCCAGAAGACACCTGTCCCCATGGGCTCTCTTCACTGTGGTGTCAACTTTCTCCCCTCTAATCTGAACAGCTACATCCATTTTTTTCCTCCAAGACATTGAGCAGTGTCTGAAGCCACAGGCTCTGGGTCCTCTTGATAAGATCAGAGTCTTGTGTTTGGTTAATCCCACCAATGGAGAATAAGACCACTACCACAGGTTAAAGCCAAATTTGAAGTAAGCTTTAATTAAATGCTGGCCAGGTGGATGGGCTCTGGCCAGGTCTGTACCCAGGTTCCTGGGAAATGACCCAGAATCAAGTATGGCAAGGGCTTAAGAAGGAAAACCCATAATTCATTGCCTTTCCCATGAGGTACAATAAGGGGCAAGCATATATCCTGACGTTATTTCCTGCCCACATACCTCCTGCCCACATGTGATCAAGCACATCTGGTACAGATGGGTCAAACAAATTGTTTAGTGGAGTGAAAACTTAGGACTTGTTATCTCCCATAAACAGTAGCCTCCAGCATTTCAGAAACTATCTGTCCTTGGGCAAGGGGCTTGCAGATCAGAGGCATTTTTGTTTCACAGATCTCTAAGGCATAGTAATTAAAACTTAAAATGTAACTTTGGCTCTCATAGTTTCTTGAAGCCCAGAAGTCACCCAGAACAACTTTAAGTTTAGATTATATAAAATTTCAGCAGAAAAAAATATTAGCCCTTCTATGGCATATATATATATATATATATATATATATATATATATATAAATGTAACTTAAATTTTTCTCTAGGATTTACTTTTAGCATCCGATCAGTCTGTGAGGTACTTCCAATGCAGTCATGAAGACTTGAGTTCAGTCCCCAGCACTCCTGTAAATGTATTTATGGGAAGTGGGATCCTCAGCACTGGCTAATATAAGTCAAAACATTGATCATTGATCATCTCGGAAAGGCATTGATGGTGTTCTGCGTCCTAGTCTGTTCCCCTAAGAAAGTCCTTCTCCCAAGGTCAGGCATTCAGACAAAAGCCACCATTCCCTCAGGGGCTTGAAGAAAGTTCCTGCTTGCTAAAAGGGAAACATTCTCCTTATCTCTGGTGAGAGGAACATGTGGCTTTCCATTAACATATGACTGTGGTGCCTATTAACTTGTCCAAGGCAATGCTAGCCTCTAGGCTCCCTCAGCCCCTTTCTCTGGTTCCCATTTAACTCTGGAAATCTTCCCCCTTCCTTGCCTTCCGGGAAGACAGCCTCAGCAGTTTGGAATAAACCTTTCCCTTTTCCACCCATGGAGCAGTTATTTTGGTTTCTTTACTGCACCCATTTTATTTAGTTCTGAAGTAGCAACTATTCAGAAAGAATTTCATTCTTTGGTTAGTTGGCTATTTGTTTGTTTTTGAAACAGGCTCACTTAGTCAAGCACCACCACACCTAACCAAGATTGAATTCTTTATGGAAAAATAATCATGTCTATCTCATTAGTATGCGAATTTTCCTTCCTCTTTAATAAAGATTATAAAATGATACGTATGCCAAGGAATTATTTTAAAATTAGTATCTCTGTTATTCATTACCATTAAATGATTGATTTGTATGTCTAGTATGTAGGGAATCAATGGAAAACATTTAAGCAATCCTGACTTGGGTGAGTTACTTGACTGCCAACTGATTCTGGCACATTTGTTCATTTAATAATGCACATGGAGGCCCTACAGCATGTGGGCACTGAGCCAACCTTGAGCCTACAGGTGGGCAGGGGGCCATGCGTCAGATGTGGAGTAACACCAGTAGTCCCAGTACTCAGAGGCAGTTGCCAATGAATGAGAGTAAGAACATTTGACTCAACAGAAACTACAAACATAAATTGTCTCATCTCTACTGGTTGATGTGGAGGGGCCCCAAAACAGCTTGACCACACAGCAGCCATGACAGGCTTAGGGGCCTAGACACAGCTTCTGTGAAAGGCTTATTGGCAGGCAATACCCAGATCCAGGAAAAGCCTTAAGCTGATACCACCCAGGGATCCACCCAGGGATGAGGAAGTACCTGACATCCCAAACATTCCAACCATTAGATAAGGTGGCCAGATGTCCATGAGTCTAGCACATACCTATTTCTGTTTTACAGATACCCCTAGATACTAGTCAGCCAATCAGGGTCCTGGACCCTGGAAATCCCCTCACCCCAACTTCTGCTATGGTAAAAATCCCACCCTGCCTGAGCTCAGGGCTCTCTGCTCTCACCCTGCGTCGGACAGACCCAGAGACCAAGCTCGGACCTTGAAATAAAGGCTCTTTGCTTTTACATGCAGGATTTGGTCTCCATGGTGGTCTTTTGGGGGTCCCCATGATCTGGGCATAACAGTATTCAATGTGGGTACATTAGGAAGAGGTTTAACTAGAAGGCAAGCAGTATGGATAACTAAACATATGGATAACTAAGCAGTCACGGTTGTGGGGGGCATTCACCAAAGACGACTGCTCAGACATGGGTTTAAGCCCATAAAAAGTCTTTATTAGCCAGTCAGTGATTACGTTGGGTTTTCAGGATCCCAGTGTACACCTGAGTCTTCCTCAGAGTGAGCTTTTAAGCAAAAAACAAACAAACACACGTTCTGAGTTGACATCCTTCAGTTCACAAGAACAGTTACAGAAGCGGAACTACAGAACCAAAAAGCAAGGTTAGCACATTTAGAGACTTCCCCAGAACTGTGGGCTTTGACGGATTAGGTCTCTGTTTTCATTATGGCAGGTGGTGCTGTCCGTGTGCTGAGTTTTACAGCCTGAATGGTACATCATGGAGTCAGTCGTGCTAAGGTCTGGGGCCCTGTGACAGTGGTCAAGGTACAGTCCTGTCCATCTCTGATGCATCATCTCAGCTCCATTCTCCTGTAAGGTGGTCCTTTCTTTCACAGGATAAGATTCCTAAGGGAGTTTTAATGTCTTGGTGTCTGTTCTTTCAATAATCTGATAGTCAATTGAAGGTCACAACTAGCTCTGCAGTATATGCTCATTCCTGCTAGGCAGGGTCTTCGCAGTTTCAAGGGTGCTGTTTACTTTAAAGGGACAGAAACTGGTCCCTGTAGAGTTCACCCTTAAGATAATCTGGAGTCTGAAGTCTTGCAAAATGTGTTCTTTCAATTTACTTCTTTTTTTTTTTTTTTTTTTTTGTTTTGTTTTGTTTTTTTTCGAGACAGGGTTTCTCCATGTAGCTTTGCACCTTTCCTGGAACTCACTTGGTAGCCCAGGCTAACCTCGAACTCACAGAGATCCGCCTGTCTCTGCCTCCCAAGTGCTGGGATTAAAGGCGTGCGCCACCACCGCCCGGCCCTCATTTTACTTCTAAGTCCTTCAATAAAAAACATTTTTTTGTTCTTTGTTTTGTTTTGTTTTTCCAGATCTCATTACAGATGGTTGTGAGCCACCATGTGGGTGCTGGGAATTGAACTCAGGACCTCTTGAAGAGCAATAGATGTTCTTAACCTCTGAGCCATCTCTCCAGCCCTAAAAACATTTTAAAAGTTGGACATGGTGGGATACACTTTCAATTCCAGTATTCAGGGGGAAAGGTAGACAGACCTCCATATTGAGTTCCAGGCCAGCCTGGTTTACATACTAAGTTCCAGGCCAGCCAGGGATGTACATGAGGTGAGACACACAGTGAGACCCTCTCTTAAAAGCACAAAAATTTAACAAATTAGAAACTGCCTGGGCTACAGAATGAGCTCAAAATAAGTCTGAGTAAAATCCTATCTACAAAAAATGGTAGCAGGGGGTGGGGTGCTAAGGGCGAGGGATGCTTAGCATGGGAGATACAAAAGCTTCAATCCCTTGTTCAGCAAACAAAAAGTAAGAAGAACTCCACCCTACCCTATGGGCAGGGTGTCCCAGACCTGTACTCCTAGCTTGGGAGTGGAGGAACATGGTCAGGAGTTCAAGATCATCCTGAACAAGCTTTGTAACAAACATCAAACAAACAAACCAACATCCAACAACAAAAAGAACTCCACCCCTTGCCAATAGAATCAAGAGGACATGGGAAATGTCCTTGAGAAGAAATCCCATGAAGAAGTCTGTTCAATTTGGCAGACAGTGGACTACTCTCTGATGGGACAGAGGGCAAAGTCTCACCCCTATCCCTTCTATTTGACTGTTTGACTTAGGAAGTTTGCTTAACCTTCCCAGCCTTAGCTTCTTTACCTAGAAAAAGCAGACAAATGTTCTCACCTCCCTCTCCCCACTTGGGACAGTAGGCCCCATAAAGAATCATGTTAAAGCCAGGAGTGACAAGGTATGCAACAACTCAGAGCCATCGTGAGTTCCAGGCCAGCCTTAGCTACATAGCAAAACCCTGTCCTGAAAAACAAACAAACAAACAAAACGGCAATCTGGAGGCAGCAACAACAGGATCACTGTGAATTCAAAGCCAGCTTGGGCTACTTGAATGAGTTCCCGGCCAGCCTGTGCTACAAAGTGAACAGAAGAGTCACATTAACATCTAATGTTCACTGAGTGCTACCCACATGATAAGGTCAGAGTTAACTCAATTGCATTCCAACACACAATCCAATCCAAGTGCGGTCCTGTCTGTTTTACAGGTCACGAAAGGGATACACAATCACTGGACTGTCAATGATTACACCATAAGTCAAGACAGGATTCAAGCCAAGCAGTCTGGCTCCAAGTTCCTACTCTCATCTCCTAGGGACCTTATTTGCCTTGTCATCCCATGTCCCAGGTCATTGATGAGGCTGACACATGGCTGCCAAAAATAACTTGGATGAATGAATCAAAACCTTTTCAGGGAGGAATGTAGGTCATTACTTATCTAGCATGCTCAAGACTCCAGAACAGGGCTGGCCAGGTGGCTCATTGGGTAAAGGTGCTCACCACCAAACCTGACCAACTGACTTCGATCCCCAAGCCCCACATGGTAGAAGAAGAGAACTGACATCCTAAACTTGTCCTCTGACCTCCACATCTTCAGAGGTATACATACCTTTCCCCCTCCCCTCAAATGAATAAACAAATGAGAAAAAGAATTTTGAGCTAACATGTGAACATGCACTCCGGAGGCAGAGGCAGGTGGATCTCTGTGAGTTCCAGGCCAGCCTGGTTAACATAGTGAGTCAGAGGACAATGAGAGACTCTATCTCAAAAATCCAAAAGTAAATTCCTAGTCAGAAAAAAAAAATGTGCCAAGGACAGTGATCTATAAGCAATCTTCAGGTAAACTGTTCTGGGGTTATTTATTCCTTGTATCCTCTTGGATGTAGCCAGCCTCTTCAGATTGAAGTTTTCCTTCTAGTGCCTTTTGTAGAGTTAATAGATATAAAATCATGAAAAGTTTTTCTTTCTCCTTCAATTAAGGTTGGTAGTTTTGCTGGGTATAGTAGTCTGGGCTGGCTATATGTTATCTTTCAGAGCTTGTAGAATGCATGTTCAGACTCTTCTGGCTTTCAGACTCTCCACTGAAAAGTCAGGTGTTATTCTAATGACCCTGTCTATATATGTGACTTCATTATTTGTCCTAGCTTTTAGTATCCTTTGTTCTGTACATGTATGTGTCCAAGGGAGTTTCTTTTGTGGTCTTATCTATTTGGTGTTCTGTATTCCTCTTGCACCTTGATAGGAATCTCTTTCCTTAGATTTGGGGGATTTCATTCTATGATTTTGTTAAAGGTATTTTCTATGGCTTGACCTGGGTTTCTTCTCCTTCCTCTGGACCTATTATTCACAGGTTTGGTCTCTTCATAGTGTCCCAGATTTCATAAATGGTTTTTTGCCCAGATTTATTTAGATTTAACATATTCTTTGACTGATTGACTCATTTCTCCTACTTGGCCTTCAAGACCTGATATTTTCTCCTTGACTTCATTCAGTCTGTTGTCTTGTCTCTGAGCTTTTTGTGTGGCTTCCTGCTTTTTTTCATTTCAAGTTCTACTTCAGCTTGACTTTCCTTTAGCCATTCTATCCTGCTGTTAAATTCTATTTTCATATCTCGAATTGTATTCATTATTTCTTTCAATTGTTTGTGTTTTCATGGTCTTCGTTCAAGCATTTTTTCATAGCCTTTTGAAGGCCACTGAACATATTCATAATTGTTCTTTTGAAGTCCTTGTCTTGTGTCACAGCTAAACTGATCTCTCTGGGAATATATAATAGGTGCTGGTTTCTGGAGGAGGTACATTGTCTTTGTTGGTCATGTTTGTGGTTTTGAGATGGGATCTTGGCATGGGTAGCTGGTATTGACTTTGTTGAGTAGGTCTTTGTTTGCTGTTACCCCAATCTGTCAGGTTGTGGATCGGCTGAATGATGCTTGGCCTTCGGTCTTGGGGCTACTCTGGGTTTCAGAGTTCAAACTCCAACTGGTCTCAGATCAGCACAGTAGGTAGGATGGCTAAAGTTCTGGTTAGGACTCTGGATTCAGACTCTAAGTAGTCCCAGATTGACACAGTGGGAGGGGCTAATGATAAGTGAGCACCTGGGGGAAGGGGACTGACTATAGAGGTCTCAAATGGAGTTTGGGGTCCAGCTCCATGTCGTCCTGGTCCCAGACCCAGTGGTTGGTAGGCTCGCTGGAAATATGAAGTGGGGTGAGGAAACTGCCTCTGTGAATCCCTTACCTTGGGTTTTGGGTGGAACTCAAGGCTCAGGACCCCTACCCTTGCCTAAAAAAGAATAAATAAATAAAAGACAAGGTCTCACTATGTAGCCTTGGCTGGTCTGGAACTTACTATGTAGAACAGACTGGCCTGGAACTCACAGACATGCCTCTGCCTCCCGAGTGCTGAGATTACAGGCCTGCCCCACCATACCGGCTTTCATGCTCTATGTCATTATTCCTGCTTGCTTCATTTCCATGAAGTTCCTCTGCCACACAAAGTGAACTGGTCCAGTGCCAAGTGAACTCATCCCCTCAGCTCTCCCCCCACCTTCATCTCTCTTCTCTACTGTCTGATTATGCACCCCAGCTCAAAACTCTCACATCACCAATAGCGTGCCTTCCTTAGCCCTTTCCCTTCTAGAAAGAATTGTGTTCATTATCTCTTACCAAAATGGCCATTCAGTCATTTAATCTGTCACTACATTTATTGAAGGCCTTCTTGGTCTAGCCCTGGGAACATATCCAGGTATTGCGTTTTGGCAGGGGTGACTGTTGGAGTTTCTAGCCACTCCCCCGTGACTGCGAGATCATGTAATCTATGCACATGCATGGCGTAGCTACATAAGCCCATATGCACATGTGCGGGGGAATCCATAAAAGTGGGCCCCACATATCCCTTCTTCCCTCTTCCTACACAATTGTTCCCACAGGCCTATCACAGCCCCTCTGCTCTCTTTCCCCTTACAGTGGGTTTTGTTGTGCCTCGTGGCTTTTCTCACATTGTAAACAGTGCCGCATAATAAGTAACAGTGATAGACAATTAATATGTAATTATTAGAAGAATCAAGTATACATTTATGTCCTGGTGAGAAATTCACTTGAATAACGAGCTAGCAAGAGATTATTAGAGTGTTAGCAAGACTATCTCAAGACCAAAATCAAAACAAACAAACGAAAGGTTGTATGGTGTGGCACACCTACAATCCCAACCCTTGGGAGGCAGAGGCAGAAGGGTCGTTATGTGTGTTAAGGTCAGTCTGGTGTACATATCAAACTCCAGGCTAGACAGGGGTACATAGTAAGACCTCTCAAAAACAAAACAAGCAAACAAAAAGGATGTGTAGTGTTGTCAACCAGCAACCCTAGCACTCAAGAGGCAGAGGCAAGACAATCAGGAGTTCACAGTCATCCTCCAATATCTAGTGAGTTTGGGGCCAGCCTGGGTTACTAAGAACTTATCTCAAAACAAATAAATAAAAAGCAAACCAAGATGTGGTGCTCGCAGTACACACTTAGAAGACTGAAAAGTCCTCAGCTGGTGCTTTACGTCTAAACCCCATTCTAACACCGGGATCCCCCTTCAGCCTGCCACAAGGTTTCCCTGGTGACTTTTCATCATCATACACCTGAAAGGGACGGGAGAGAGAGGCTGGGCTGAAGAAATCCCCTGTGACACGAACAGGTCTGTGGTGACAGCAGGGAGACCCAGGAGGCCAAGCTCTGGAACCACCCTCTGGGTATTCCGGGAAGAGTAAACGTAGGAAAAGAGGCCCCTTCCTGCTCTAGGCTCGGAGTCAAAAGAGCTGCTAGTTGAATCGGAATTTTTTCACGGCAAAGGAAGAGGAAAAATCAGATCACATCTCCCACTGGCAGAGCCTATTTGTTCAGGAAGATCTTGGGGCTCTAGCCGTTCTTGACAGGAGGGTATTCACGAAGACATTCCTTGATTATGACTGTTTAAGTACCCCCCAACACTCCTGTTTTTCTTCCCTTCATGGTGCAGAACCTCCAGCTGGCTGGGCAAGCCTTCCATCACCCAACCACATGCCCAGCTCGTCCTTCTTCCCTTTGCCTTCAAGTTTGAAGTCATTCCTCTCAAAATTAAAATACCCTGGGGGAGCTCCAGGTATGGCCATCATGAGACAAAGTGAGGAACCATTGGCTCAGCAAGGAAAGTTATTCCTTCTAGAGTAAGTGAGTGTTCCTTTCACACCTCATAAAACCCTGCAGCTTCTGGGAAAAGGAATCTGGGGACCCACAGAAGCTGTCCTGCCATCCCAGCCCCGTGGGAGTTGCTGGTAATAGTTAATTATTGTCTCTGTCATCTCATGCAACTCATAACCTCCCTCAGAGGGAGGGGCTGCATTTCCCCTGGTTACAGATGACGAAATGGACATAGGAACTTGCCTGAAGTCACCCTAGGGGTGAGTTCTTATGAACAGGCCATCAACCATGAGCCCACATGCTTTTTGTCCCGGCTCCACAGTGTCTCTGAATAGCACCCCTGAAATGTGAGCAGCCTCTTGTGGGACACCTAGAGCAATGAGGACCGCTGGTTTTAGAGGCAGTCTATTGGCAACTATGAGAATAATTTCCTTCAATGCTGGCTGTTTTCTGCCACTGATCACATTCACAACTTTAAATGACAAGTGCGTCTAATCTCGAGGTCTCTGTCACCATCTTTGTGCATGTCAGCTGGTCCTTCCCATGTTCTCACCTCCTGTTCCTTTTTTCTGATACACTATCGTGTTTGTCAAAAACCCAACTTAATTGCTTTGGCCAGAACTTCAACAATAACTATTCAGATGTAAACTCTGTGACAGCAGAGGCAGTGACTGTCCAGGCCACCAAATTCTTAGAACTGGCATAAAGTATGCACTTGAAGCATTTGCTGAATGTGTGATTAAGTCTCCTAGATGAAGGTTCAGTAGAGAACAGGGCAGGACTCTCCCCTTCCCACTCAGGATGCTTTCACAGTTGGCTGATGCACTCTTGCTCAGTGACAGATCTATTGACGGCCCAACGCTGAAAGCTCAAGGCCATATCATCACGCTTTGGGTTTTGAGAGACTCTGTCTCAGTAAAGAGTAGCAAACAGGATGGTTATAGATATGAACTTCAGGCTGCCACATGCTCAAGCACACTTGGGTGCCCGTACACACCCAAAACAAGCATGCATGTGTACACACTTGCATAGGACACACACATATACATGAAATGGAAAAAAATAGTAGGGGCCCACAGACTGGCAGTTCCTCCTCATCCTGATGTTGTAAAAGGGACTGCTTCCATCTATCTGCTGTAGAGGCAGTATGCACAAGAGAATGAGCATAATCCTTGGCTAGTATGTGCCAGGGCAAGCATCTCAGCTCTACTACACACTGGCTCTGCAGCCTTTCCCCAGTTACTCTCTCATCCCTCATTGTCAATGTCCGTAAAGTAGGGATAAAAACATCTTTGTGGCTGGGATGCTTTGAGGTTGAAAGGAGACAGTGGGCCCTGGGGAGAAGGGTACATCAATAAAGTACCTGGTGAACAAGCCTGAAGACCTGAGTTTAGGTCTCAAGCAGCCACATAAAACATGGGTCTGGGGGCATGTCTGTAACCCTGGTACTGGGAGTGTAGGGCTTAGTTAGGAGGATCCCAGGGCCTTGCTGGACAATCATCCTAGCCAATCAGTGATCTCTGGCCTCAATGAGCAAGCATGTTAAAAATAAGGTAGGGAGCACTCAAGGAAGGTACCATACATCAACCTCTGGTCTTCATACATATGTGTACACATATACACACACACACAAAAAATGTACTCCCACATACATTACACACTCAAAATTGATAGTGGATATAAGATGCTTAAAACATGAAAAATTCTTGATTGTTAATTTACTCAAAGAAAATTAATGACTGCTGGGGCTAGCGAGAAGGTTCAGTGGATAAAGGGTTTTCCTGAAAGCCTAACCACCTAAATTCAATCCCTAGAAACCTTGTAAAGATGGAGAACCACCTCCACAGTTTCCCTTCGATTTTCACATACAGACTGTGACATGTGCACTCACACACTTGTATCCTATGTGTAATATAATAATAATAATAATAATAATAATAATAATAATAATAATAAATAGTTAAAAAAATAATGACTGTAGCCGGAAGTTTATTCAGTCCCACCAGATCCTGAGGTCCTGATGAGTCTCTCCCATCCGCGAACCTGGAGCCACCTATAAAATAATCATTCAGAGGCTTAATATTAATTACAAACTGTATGGCCTATGGCTCAGGCTTCTTGCTAGCTAGGCTCTTATAACTTAATTCAACCCATTTCTATTCATCTATATATCGCCACGTGTTCTGTGACTTTATCTGTGTTCCATTAAATGTTGTTCCTTGGATGGCAGGTTGGCGTCTCTCCCCACTCTGCCTTTCTTGTCTCCCTATCTCTTTTGGATTTTCCCATCTGGCTCCACCCTGCCCTGCCATAGGCCAATGAAGCTTTATTTATTATCCAATGGGAACCACACATATTCATAGCATACAGAAAGACATCCCACAGCATATGACTACCACTGTAAGTTCATATATATGCAGTTTAAGCACTCAAGAGTACAGCATGCAATCAGATCCTCTACAAGAGCAACAAGCACTCTCAACCACTGAGCCATCTCCTCCACCTCCCTAAATGTCTCAAAAGATTTGCAATAAAATCTAATTCACAATGAGCATTATAAACTAAGCGTTTTTTCTTTCTTATGAAGAAAACATCTAGAAAAATAGCTGTAGAAGAGTAACCGTGCAGGGGCAGAGCAGGCAGCACACAGCCTTCCATTATGAAACCTGATGCCACAGAGAGATTCAAGCAAGGCAGGTACCATCTTGATGGCTCCAGAGCCAGGCTTCCTCTGGGTTTCAGAAAGGCAGATCCAAAGCAACAAAGCACTGGAAATCAATATCACCCATCTACTCACTCAGTAAGCACTGGAAAGCCTATCACATATTCCAGGGACTGTGATAAGACCCTGCCAGTACAGCCAAGAGAGACACAGTGGCTGCCCAGGAGCTGTTCACAGCCCAGCAGGGAAAGGTGAGAAGGTAAATATTGACAGGACAATGGGACCAGGGCACAGATAGTATGAACAAAACATAGTGGAGGGCTGGTGTGATAGCCCATCAGGTAAAGTCCTTGCTGCAAAAGCCTAGAGACCTGAATTTGATTCTTGGAAACCATGTGAAAGGAAAAAACAGATTGCACAAAGTTGTTCTCTGTTTCCTGCATATGTACCTGTTCTCCACATCAAGCTGCCATCAATGACAAATGATAGAGATATGATGGATGGATGATAGACTAATAGATAGATAGATAGATAGATAGATAGATAGATAGATAGATAGATAGACAGATAGATAGACAGACAGACACAAAAGATGGGAGAATTTAACAAAGAAATTAGCCTCTTGACTTTAAAGACATATTTGAGCAATAGGTAAGATATTAGCCTAAAAAGCAATGAGCTGGAGCCAGAGAGATGGCTGAGTAGTTAAGAGTACTTAAAGCTCTTTGTTGTTCATTTTTTGAGACAGGTCCTAATGCTATAGCCCTGGCTATCCTGGAACTTGTTTTATAGATCAGGCTGGCATGAAATTCACAGAGATTCTCCTTCCTCTGCTTCTACCTCCAGAGTGTTAGGATTAAAGATCTGTGTTGCTATGCCTACCATTAGAGTGCTAACTGCTTGTGGAGTTTGAAAGAAAATGGCCCCCAAAGGGAGTGGCACTAATGGGAGGTGTGTCCTTGTAGGAGTAGGTGTTCCCTTATTGGAGGAAGTGTGTCACTGTGGGGGTGGGCTTTGAGGTCTCCTATGCTCAAGCAACACCCAGTGAGACAGACCACTTCCTGTTGCCTTTGAGTCAAGATGTAGGACTCTCAGCTACTTCTCCAGCAACACGTCTGCCTGCACACCACTATGTTGCACCATGATGATAACGGACTAATCCTCTGAAACTGTAAGTCACCCCAATTAAATGTTTTACTTTATAAGAGTTGCTGTGGTCCTGGTGTCTTTTCACAGCAATAAAAACCCTAACCAAGACAGAATTTGGTACAAGAAGTAGGGTATTGCTGTGATAGGCCTGACCATGTTTTTGTTTGGAGGAATTTGGACTTTGGTACTTTGGGTGTGGAAAGCAGTTGAATGCTTTAAGTACTGCTTAATGGGCCATCCTAGTAGGAGCATGGAAGACAGTGGTGCTGAGAATGATTTGAACTGTGCGTAGACTGACTCAAGAGGTTTCAAGGGAGGGGAGTTTCAGTGTGTTGCCTAGAGATCATTCTTGTGATATTTTGTTGAAGAATGTGGTTGCTTTTTGCCCTTATCCCATAAGTTTGCTTGAGGCTAACATAAAGAGTTTTGGATTATGCCAGGCAATGGTGGTGCACGCCTTTAATCCCAGCACTCGGGAGGCAGAGCCAGGCAGATCTCTGTGAGTTCAAGGCCAGCCTGGGCTACAGAGTGAGTTCCAGGACAGGCTCCAAAACTACACAGAAAACAAAAAAAAAGTTTTGGATTAATTCCTTTGGCAGAGGAAATCTCAAAACAGCCTAGTATAGACTCTGTTGAGTGGTTACCATTATTAACTCTAATGAAGATATATAATGAAAAGGAGCAAGCTGAGCAAGAAAAAATATTTGAGGAGAAAAGGAGCACCAGGAAGTGGACTGGAGCTAAGTCCTGTATTTAAGGAGATAAACATTAAGAAATGGAATAAAGGAAGTGGTGACCTCAGAGCAAGATCTCACTCAGCTAAGTTTCCAACTTGTGAAAAGGAATTAAAGAAAAGCTTAGAGCCAGGTGTGGTGGTGCACACCTTTAATCCCAACACTCAAAGGCAGAGACTGACAGATCTCTGAGTTTGAGGTGAGCCTGGTCTATAGAACAAGTTTCAGGACAGCCAAGCTTAGGCAGTGAAAGGCAGAAATCTGAAGATGTAATTGAACAAGGGGACCATGTTCTAGTCCCAGTAAGCAGCAGAAATTGGCAGCTTCAGCCACATGGTTCTGGCTTTAGAGTTAAGGATAGAAAAAAATGGGTTATTGAATTTGCCTCCATGCCTAAAGAAAGCTACTGAGGCCAGGCATGTGTCAAGGGTGTCCCTGAATGGAGGCCTGGTAGAGAGGCCATTGTGTGAAGCTGTGAAGTTGAAGCCTAGATTGCCTTGGAGACCCCAAGATGTTGGAGATGCTGGAGTCATGGGATACCTGCTACCAGGGAGTGGAAACAGCCCAAGAGAAAGAAGTGTGTTGCAATAAACAAAGCTGAATGGAGTTGGAGATCTGAAGAACATTTTAACATCGGACATGGAGGTGCAGAGTTTGGAATTTGCTCAGCTGGTTTTTGGTCTTAGTTTGGTCCAGTATTTCCTCACTATGCTCCCTTCCCGGCATTTTCAAATGGTAATCTATATCCCGTGCCATTATATGTTAGAAGTATGTGATCTGCTTTTATATTTTGATTTTATAGGGGATTACAGTTAAGAGATTACATGAATCTTATAAGAGATTTTCAATTTTAGACTTTTAAATAAGTTTGAGTCTGTTACAGACTATGGGTACAGTTGAACTGAATGCATTTTTGCATTATGATATGGCTACAGGCCTTTTCTCCTCAGCTTGCTCCTTTTCATTATAAATCTTTATAAGCACGAACACTAGTAAGCACATGACAAATTCTATAGTAGGCTGTTTTGAGATTTCTTCTGCCAAAGGAATTAATCCAGATCTCTTCAACGTTAGCCTCAGGCAGACTCTTCAGACAAGGGCAAAAGGCAGCCATATTCTTCACCAAAATATCACAAGACTGATCTCTAGGCCACATGCTAACATTCTCCTCCTCTGAAACCTCTTGATCCAGGCACGCACAGTTCAAATCACACTCTGCACTGTCTTCCATGCTCCTACTAGGATGGTCCATTAAACAGCAGTTAAAGCATTCAACTGCTTTTCTAATCTACAGTCCCAAGATCCATATCCCTTCAAACAACAGCATGGTCAGGTATTGGGGGATAGTCAATGACGCTGTGAACCCTGAGTATGCATTTGTGTTTGTTAAATAAAATTAACCTTCGATCAGGAGGCTAAGTTAGCAACTAGTTGACAGAGAGTAGTCATAGAGCATCAAAGGGCATCTGGGGGAGATAGACACAGGAAGTAGTATGGAGGGATTTGGAGTGGCACAGCTTTTTCTACTTTGGCGAAGAGGAATCATGGGTCTTTCAGAGATGCCAGCAAAGAGAGAGGGTTAGCTAGTTGCAACCCAGCCTCTCTGAGCTAGCAGGTTTTCACCCCAGCCTTTGAATCTTGAGTCTCATTTATAAATAGAATGATAGAGATTTAGTTAAAGCTAACTTTAGTGGCAATGACAGAGCCAGTGCCCGCAGGAACAGAATTCCAGACAGGCTGTGGCCTGAGTAGCAGGGCCCCTGCTAGAGAAGAAGGCCAGTAACTGTGGAGTTGCAATTGCTGGCTGAAATAGCAGTAGATTAAGGTCCAGCCACTGTGCTGGAGTTGTAAAACAATAGTCAGGCCTATCACAGCAATACCCCACTCCTGGTACCAACTTCTATCTTAGAGTTTCTATAGCTGTGAAGAGATATGACCACAGCAACTCTTATAAAGGAAAACATTTAATTGAGGTGGCAACTTACAGTTTCAGAGGTTTATCCATTATCATGGTGGCTGGGAGTATGGCGGCATGCAGGCAGACATGATGTTAGAGAAGTCTACATCTTGATCCAAAGGCAACAGGGAGTGAACTGTCTCACTGGGCATGGCTTGAGCATATATGAGACTTCAAAGCCCGCCTCCACAGTGACACATTTCCTCCAACAAGGCCACACCCAATCCAACAGACCACAACTCCCAATAGTGCCACTCCCTTTGGGTCTATTTTCCTTCAAATCACAACAATGTGCCTTTGCTGTTCTATCTACTACCATGAAAGGAAGCTGCACTGGTGCTATGCCCCTGAATTTCCCAATCTCAGAACTGTGGGACAAAAGAACCCTCTTATCTCAATTGCCCAGTCACAGGCATCTTGTTATAACAACAAAAGAAGACAAATATAAGAGTTTTATAAAGGTGCCTGTAAAAGTACTTACAATAAGGGCTGACAAGGTGGCTCAGAAGGTAAAGGTGCTTGCTGCCATGCCGGACAGCCTGGGTTGTATCCCCAGGACCCATATGATGAAAAGAGAGAACTGACACAGTTGTCCTCTGACTTCTACATGTGTGTCATGCGTGGCACATGCACTATAGCATGTGTCTGAACACTCCCATATGCCCCCACAAAATGAATAAATATACATAAAGCTTTAAAAATATTTACTATTTTATTTTACATGTGAATAATTTCCCTGAGGGTATGTATGTGCACTCTGTACTCACAGAGCTCAGAAGAGGGTGTTGGATCCCCTGGAACTGGACATACGGATGGCTGTGAACCATGATGTGGGTGCTGGGTGCTGAACTAGGAACCTCTTCAGGAGCAGCAAGTGCTCTTCACCACCACCCATCACCCCAGACCCTGAAGATGTTTTTAAGGCATTTTTAATAATACCTAATTCTCAATAAGCACTATAATGTAAATACATCTTGACTTTTTTTTTTCAATTGTCTGCTTTAAACCTTTAGTGAAAGAAACTAAAAGATTTCCTTTTTTTTTTTTTTTTTTTTTGGTTTTTTGAGACAGGGTTTCTCTGTGTAGCTTTGCGCCTTTCCTGGAACTCACGTGGTAGCCCAGGCTGGCCTCGAACTCACAGAGATCCGCCTGCCTCTGCCTCCCGAGTGCTGGGATTAAAGGCGTGCACCACCACCGCCCGGCTAAAAGATTTCCTAAGCATCCAAAAGAGCCTTTAGGAACTCTTGTATGATCAGCCGATACTCCCCACCAATCTCATTTCTGCATTCCTCCACCTACATCAGGGCCCAGAGTTAACACATGAGTTGATGCAACGGTGTGCCCAGCACCCTTCCTCTCATGGTCCCTCCTCATCTTCACCCTGCCAGCGATCCCACTACCACAGCCTCTTCACAGTCTTCCCTCCCTGCAAAGCCATCTGCCCGGTTCACACTCAAGTGACTTCTTTGTGCTTACTTAGGGAATTCCTAGTTCATATGGAGCTATTTATAAAATACAGGTTTTTAAATATGTCTTTGGTTTTCCTTATAAAGGGACTCGATGAGTCATAAAGCAGTAGGCTGGAAAAAAAAAACAACCCAGCTAATTACGAATGAAAGGAACCAATTTCATCCCTAAAACAAACATTTCTTTTTCCTTTCCTTTTTTTGTTTGTTTGTTTTGTTTTGAGACAGAGCCTCTCTACGCAGGCCTAGCTATCCCCTGGAACTCATTATGTAGACCAGGCTGGCCTATCCTCAAACTCACAGAGATCCACTGGTCTCTGCCTCAGAGTACAGGATTACAGGTGTGCCACCATGCCTACCTAGCTCAAGCATTTCATTTTTAATGTTTGTATTTATTTTTTAAATTTATTTTTAATTATGCCTATATGTGGGTGAGTTATATGAATGTAGGTGCCCGCAAAGGCTAGAGATGTTGAGTGAGTTATAGGTGGTTGTGAACTGCTTGATGTAGATACTGAAAACTGAATTCAGGTCCTCTGCAAGAGCAATCTCTCCAACTCCCGAACTCCCTCCCTCACTTTATTTTTATGCTTCTTGTTGTTTTATGTAGCCCTGGCTGTCAGTCTGGAAATTGCTAGGTAGACCAGGGTGGCCTCCAACTCAAAGGTATCTGCCAGCCTCTGCCTTCCAGTTCGGGAATTAAAGGTGTGTACCACCACACCTGGGTATTTTTATGGTCCTTAAAATGGCACTCCTTGGCAAGTAAACAGATGATTCATATTGAACATTAAATGGATGAGTAGCATGGACCTAGCCTTCACTGAGTAGCTGAAGAAGAATCTCCTCTTCTGGTGTGATGGCACAGGACTTTCATTCCAGCATGTGGGACACAGGGGCAGGGATTGTGAGTTCCAGATCGGCCCAGGATATTTAAAGAGACCCTGTCTCAAAAGCCTAAAAACTGCAACAGAACGTGAGGGCAGACTGGGGAGATGACTTGGTTGGTAAAGGACTTGTCATGCAATTATGAGGATCCGAGTTCTGTGTCCAGCACCCATGTAGAAAGCTGAATGTTGTAGTACATTAGTAATTCCAGAGCTAAGAGGTAGAGGCAGCCTATTGGAGAGCCCCAGGTCCCAGTGAGGGAATCTGTCTCAATAAAAAAATACGGTGACATGCTCCTGAGGACCAACCCCTGAAGTTAACCTGTGTCCTCTATTGGCATCTTTGTCATGCTGGTTCACTTCACGCCTGTAACACACAGAAGGACATCACTTCCTGACAGCTTAGAAGCTGCTCCACAAGGGAGGGACCGCTTGTCTTGTTCCCGCTGACACCCTGCGGTCTAACCTAGCACCTGGAACACACAGGAGACCACACATGCACACTCTTCCACATAAACTCCACATATATCCACTTACACACACACACACACACACACACACACACACACACACACACACACACACACACAGTGAGAGAGTGAGAAAGAGAGAGAGAGTTATGTATGTCTCCAAAAAGTCTATTTTTGAGCTTATGGGTGTTTTGTCTACAGGCATGTTTCTTTTTATCACATGAATGCCTGGTGCCTGCAGAGTCCAGAAGTGTGTCAGATCTCCTGGAAGTGGAGTTATACATGGTTGTGAGCTGCCATAGAGGTGCTGAGAACTGAATGTGGGTCCTATGCAAGAGCAACAAGCAATCTTAATCATTGAGCCAACTCGCCAATCCCAGTTTTTATTTCTTATGGCATCAGGGGGAAAAAAGGCTATTAAAATGTAAATAAAGCTGTAGCAGGAATTTTAAATGGTCTTATTAATAAGATCAAACCTGGGCCAGGTATTGGGGTGAATGCTGGAATATCAGAGAGACAGAACAAGCCACAGCTAACCTCATCTGGCCAACTTCTCAGCTGGTCTTGTTTCCTCAGACTGGAAGCCTCTGTGTCCTCATATCCGAATGGCTCTCAGCTGAACTGTGCTGCTCAAAACCTAAAAGCTTAACCAGCCAAATGCTTCTAGTTTCTGGTCCTCACGCCTTATATACCTTTCTGCTTTCTGCTACCACTCCCTGGGATTAAAGGCATGTGTCACCATGCCTGGCCATTTTCAATGTGGCCTTGAACTCACAGAGATCCAGAGGGATTTCTACCTCTGGAGTGCTAAGATTAAAGGTGTGAGTGCCACCATTTTCTAGCCTTTGTATCTAGTGGCTGTTCTGTCTTTGACCCCAGATAAATTTATTAGGGTGCACAATATTTTGGGGAACACAATACCACCACATTTCCCCTTATTTTGTCTAAAATTTAAAAAAGCTTATAACTGATACAAGAAAAACTATCCAATAAGTATATACAATATATACAGTCAAAAATTACATTAACAATGTCTAGTCCATTAACAGTCTTTGGCTCTTTTGGGGGCCTGCCCCCCAGCTCCCAAATAAATCACACATGAAGGCTTAATTATAAATGCCCAGACATAGCTTGGCTTGTATCTTGCCACCTTTTCTTAACTTTAAATTATCCCATCTAGCTTTTGCCTCTGGGCTTTTACCTTTCTCTTACTTCTGTATGTTACTTTCACTCTTACTCTGTGGCTGGCTGTGTGGCTGGCCCTAGCATCCTCCTCTCCTTGTTCTCTTGCCCTTTCTTCTTTTTCTCCCAGATTTCTCCTTCTTGTTCTCTTTGCCTGCCAGCCCTGACTATCCTTTCTCCTGCCTCACTGTTCAGTTCTTTATTAGACCATGAGGTGTTTTAGACAGGAATAATAACACAGCTTCACAGAGTTAAACAAATATAACATAAATAAAAGTAACACACCGTAAAGTAATATTCTACAACAGTGGATCGTGACCCCTTTTGGAATCAAATGACCCTTTCTTAGGAGTCACATATCAGATATCTTGCATATCAGATATTTACATTAAGATTCATAACTGTAGCAAAATTGCAGTTATGAAGTAGCAATGAAAATAATGTTATGGTTGGGAGTCACCACAGCGTGAGGAACTGTATTAAGGTCACAGCATCAGGAAGCTGGAGAACCAATGATCTAGACAGAGCTGCCCTCTCTAATTTCAGCTGTAGGTCTTCTGGAATCTGATACTCTGGGGTAGGCTGTTTTCTGAATCTCCGTCCCTGTTTCTTGGGGCTATCTGAGGACAAAATGAAGTACAATGGGCAGACTTAGGTCCAGATACAGCTGCAGAGGCAGGGAGACAAATGGAGACGTTCAAGGAACATGAGCTTCCTTCCCAGGCTTTACCCACACAGCCTTCTGGAGGCCTCTCTGCCTAGACCCTTCCACATTTCCCCAGCCTATGCCATCCCCTTCTCCCATTGCTTTACTCCCTTACCATTTTGTCCTTGCATGAACCAAGTGGCAGAGCCAGCTGAGATCACAGCACAATCTCGTGTTTGAACAATCCTCTCCCCTTGCTTTCTTCTTCTTTGATGTTCCTACAATTCTGCTCCCAAACATCTGTGGTATTCAAATTTGATCTGAGGATCAAAAACAGTAGTATCACTTGGAAGCTTTGTATAAATGCATAATATGGCTGGGCATGTTGACTCATGTATAATCCCAATCTCAAAATTCAGGAGGCTGAGGCAGGAAGATCACTACTACTTCAAGACTAACCTGGATTAGATAGTGAGACACCCATCTCAAAAAAAAAAAAGAAAAGGAAAAGAAAAAAAAAAGAAATGTATGATGTAGTACTGCATTCAAGAGATGGAGATCTTGAATTTTAATAAGACCTCCAGTGGTCTGTAAGGAGTTTGGAAAGTGAAGCTCTTCTAGATTATTCTGTAGAAAAATGCAGAGTCTTCAACTCTATGAGAGTTTCATAAACATCCTTATCTAACTTTCCCACTCATCTCCATTAAGGCATCACTATTTACTCTGCCTTCCAAGCTCCCATCCATCCAACTGCTTGTTCATCCATCAACATATATACCCCACTGATCCCTCTACTCATCCATCCATTTACCCATCCATCCATCCATCCATCCATCCCACTGACGTGTTCACTCAATTAATCCATTGTCCAGTCATTCACCATCTACACATACAACTATTTCTTTATCCATCTACCCACCTATCCTTGAACTTGTAAATACTCAGTGAGTACTCACCATGGCAATACATTCTCCTCAGTGATGGAGAGAAGAAAGATGAGCCCTCCTTGTCCACCTCTTCCCTCACAAAGTACCAATCTTATGAAAGAAGTGACTGGATTTAAACAATTACATCATGTAGCTAAGTGCTATTTATTGAGTAGTCAGAAATATTTCATGTTGCCAGGACAAAGGAGCATGCAGGAAGCCTAGCCCATTCAGCCAATGAAGTAAAGAAGGATAACCTGAGACAGTATTCAAGCTTAGGCTACTCCTTCAAGTCTGTTCCTACATCCTTCCCCCAGGAAGTTTGCTGTCCCAATACTGGGTTAGGGATTCCTATGCTATGGTTCTATCCCACAGCAGCAGCATGTCAAAGAGCTAGGAAAACATTCCTACCAGGAGCAGCATGTTCAAAAGTCTCAAGCACAGAAAAAAAATTTCTGAAACCAGGCATGGTGACAGACACTTATAATCCCAGCAGTTGGAAGGTAAAGGCAGGAGATTCAGGAGTCCAAGATTATAGTGAGTTCAAAGCCAGTTTGGGATACATACAATTCTGTCTCACAATTTTTTTTAAAGATCTATTTATTTATTATGTATACAGTGGTCTGCATGTATCCCTGCAGGCCAGAAGAGGGCACCAGATCTCATTACAGATGGTTATGAGCCACCATGTGGTTACTGGGAATTGAACTCAGGACCTTTGAAAGAGCAAGCAGTGCTCTTAACCTCTGAGCCATCTCTCCAGCCCAAATGAATGCTTGTTTGTTTTATTTGGTTTTTCGAGACAGGATTTCTCTGTGTAGTTTTGGTGCCTGACTTGAATCTCGCTCTGTAGACCAGGCTGGCCTTGAACTCACAGAGATCTGCCTGGCTCTGCCTCCCGAGTGCTGGGATTAAAGGTGTGTGCCACTGCCTCCAAATTCTTCAAATTAAAAAAATATATATAGGGGTTGGGGATTTAGCTCAGTGGTAGAGCGTTTGCCTAGCAAGCGCAAGGCCCTGGGTTTGGTCCTCAGCTCCGGGGAAAAAAGAAAAAAAGAAAAAAATATATATATAAAGAACCAATTAAAAGTTGGAGAGATGGCTCAGCAGTTAAGAGCACTGGGTCCTAACATTCACATAGCAGTTAACAACTGTCTGTTGTGATGAGTCTTTTTCTGTCCTGCCAGCCAGCTCCCAAATAATGACATGGAGACTTATTATTTATTATGAAAGTTTGGCCTATAGCTTAGGCTTGTTCCTAACTAGCTCTTATAACTTAAATTAATCCATTTATATTAATCTATATTCTATCACATTGCATTACCTTTCTTCCATCTTGCACCTCCTCTTTCCTCTCCGTGTCTCCTGGCATCTCCCAACAGGCCTAGATTCCTCCTCATCTTGCTCTCTCTGCCCAGAAATCCTGCCCATACCTCCTGCCTAGCTATTAGCTGTTTGGTTGTTTATTATACCAATCACAGCAATACACCTTCACACAGTGTACAAATATCCCACAACATTTCCCCCTTTTTGTCTAAATAAGGAGGAAAGGTTTTAATTCTAACATAGTAAAACTATATACAATAAGAACAATTATCAGGTAAGAATTACATTTACAATGTTCAGTCTCTCTGTATTGGGCAAATTCAAAGAAAGTATTGTATTATATATCCTATCTTAGTGAGTCCAAAGCTTTATTTATGCCTAAACCATTTTCTATAATAACTTGTATCATCCTGAAAAATTTTTTTAGACCTTAAAATATCTTCTTACATAAAAAACTTAGGCTTTTGTGCTTTTGGTTTTTGGTTTTTTGTTTTGTTTTGTTTTTTCTTCTAGAGCTGAGAACTGAACCCAGGGCCTTGAGCTTACTAGGCAAGCACTCTACCACTGAGCTAAATCCCCAACCCTATGTTTTTTAACCTATACACTTTAAATAATCCATAAAATGAAGGCAGAAAAAAAGTTATCCAGCCTTCTTATATCCAGGAGACTGGTTTATTCCATTGAAATTGTAGACATCAGTGGTCTGGAATATGCCTCAAACTTTGGGGCATGCACTCCTAGTCTTGTGGAAATAAATGCTCTAAATTAAGTTATACTCAAGGAGCATCTTTTAACACTGCTGTTACAAGGTTTCCCAATGTTGACCTTGTCTCAGAGAAAAGAAAACAAAAAAGAAAGACAGGGTGAGCCTGTGTCCACAGCAATCAGAAGGGGAATCGCTCTGTCTTTCTTGGCCCTGCCCTGTGTTTCTTGAGAAATAAAATAAAGGGGATTAGCCATGTCTCTAAGGCCCTTTTCAGCTCTGGCAGCAGAACTCACCAGCACTCAGGGGCTCTCTAAGAGTACATACAGGTACTCACAGAGGGTCTTTGCTTCATCTATAGGTAAACTTCATTCATACTTTTTTTGGTCCCAAGGTTTAGTACTCTGCATTCTAGCTCCCATTTTAGTTTTCTGTTTGTTCACTTATGTGTGTGTGTATGTGTGTGTGTGTGTGTGTGTGTGTGTGTGTGACAGGCTCTCACTAAGTTGCACAGGCTGGTCTTGCACTACAGAGTGAATTTCAAATTTTCAATCCTCTTGCATCAGCCTCCTGAGTAGTCAGGATAACAGACCTGCTCCACCTGCCCAGCACCCCCACTAGCCTTCATTTCCTCCTCCCTGTCCCCCTCTAATGTGGTGGTGCCTGCTTGGCTCTGCTGGGGAACTCTGGAAGCAATGTAGTTATCCCACAAAAGAGAGAGAAGCTGGGGGACTTAGAAGACAATGGTAGAGAGCTACTCTCCCAGGGGACATTTACAGCCTGAAGCAGTCAGTAAAGACACTGTGGCCTCAGCACCCAGAGAGTGCCCTGAGGCCAGAAGAGCCAGCTGACCTGGCCACCACCACCACCACAGGGAGAGAGGTGAGCATGGAGGCAGAAAGAACATTCAGGTCCTTCCCTTCTCACCTTTCCCAGGTCCTCAACCCCACACGGCCCAACCAGAGCTCGTACTGCCCTGAAGGCCCATGCAGCTGTGAGCTCACACTTGAGCTTGGGAAACACAGCTAAGGCTAGCAAGAAGCCCTCAGCTCTCTATGGACCCTGAACTGGGGATCAAAGGCCAAAAACAAACTTCCCGCAAGGTTGTGACAAGCCACTTGCCTTATCTATAACATGGTTTGATCAAGATAAGAGATGACCAAGTGTTTGTTTAGACTGTAGAGTGCTGTGAAAATAGAAGATAGTATCCTTGTACTGTCCGCATTCCCTGAGCGCCAGACATGCTTCGGTCAGGCCACACAACTGTTTGTGTTCCTATACACAGCACCGTGCTGGCTCATAGACAGCACTCAATACAGGCCGGGTAAACGATGGATAGTGAGAAGCTGTACCCTCAAATACAAGCCATTGGAGAACAGACGAAAGGGATGCCAGGCTTGGAGTGGGGCCAACAATATCCTTCTCGTCAACATTGGGGAACCTGTAGCAGTAGTGTTAAAAGATGCTCCTTGAGTATAACTTAATTTAGAGCATTTATTTCCACAATACTAGGAGTACATGCCCCAAAGTTTGAGGCATATTCCAGACCACCGATGTCTACAATTTCAATGTCTACCAATGCCCAAATGCCAGTGGGGCTCAGAAGCCAGTGCCATGCACTTGGGCTCCTCTCCAGCTAATGCTGCATCTCTACTGGCTGGGTGGTTCTTCCCTGGTCGCCCAGTAACCACTGCTAGGCCTGGAGTTTTCACTCTACCTGGATTAAACACGCCTGACCGTGCAGCCTTGGTGTTCCGGGCATGGCACATTAATTACACACTGTGGCAATCAGAAGGAACGTTAAAGGTCCTGGGCTTTAGACCTTAAGACTTTGTGGTCATTCTTTAAGCAACCCTCCTTTTTCTTCATCTATCAAATGGGAACAATAATATTTCACAGGGTTATTCTACATATACAAAAGAGCTAAACACTCTCTCATTAGGGTATAAACCAGTCTCCTAGACATAAGAAGGCTGGATAACTTTTTTTTTCTGCCTTCATTTTATGGACCAGCAAGTTATGACCTGGAAAAGGTAAATAAACAATCCCTAATCAATATCAAGTATCACTGATCTGAAAAACACACACGTGTGTGTGTGTGTGTGTGTGTGTGTGTGTGTGTGTGCGCGCGTGTGTGTGTGTGTGCGCGTGTATACATGCATGTACACAGCATCCATATGGAATATGGAGGCCACAGGACCACTTGCGGGAATCAAGTCTTTCCTTCTGCTTTGTGGGTCCTGGGGATTGAACTCAGGTCATCAAGCTTGGTTGCAAGCAACTTTACCTGCGGAGCCATCTTGACTGCCATCTGACCCTGCATAGGGGTCAGTATTTTTACATGGGTTCTGGGATCTAATGCAGGTCACCATGTGCATGGTGAAGCAAGAACTTTGTTGTTGTTGTTGTTGTTTTGTTTTTCAAGACAGGGTTTCTCTGTCTAGCTTTGCGCCTTTCCTGGAACTCACTCTGTAGCCCAGGTTGGCCTCGAACTCACAGAGATCCGCCTGCCTCTGCCTCCTGAGTGCTGGGATTAAATGCATGTACCACCGCTGCCCAACCACACTTTTTTTTTTAAGTCAGATAAGCCATCTTTCCTGTCTTTGAATATGTTTTGTTTTGTTTTTTAAGATTTTTAATTTTTATTTATGTATATGTGTGTGGTGCACAAATGCCCAAAGATGCCTGAAGAAGTCAACTGATGTTGTCTAGGAATGCAGGCATGGGTTCATTGTTTCTGCCAATTAAAGAATTAACAAGAAGGAAAGAAATGTTACCAGAAGTCTTGGGGCATCCCAGTAGAGCCATCATAGGATGGTTGGGAAATCAGGATCCTCTCTTGGGGTTCATTAATAAAATAATTTAAGAACATGTAAACGGAAGCTCAAGGACAGAGAAGAGGCTCAAGAGAAGCTTGGGGACCAGTTGTTAGCGTTTAGGGGAAAAAACCAGGGCAGGCAAGGTATAACTCTCGAGGCTGGAGACGAGAAGGAAGGCCAGCCAGGCTGCTTGGGATAAGAGGCATGGAGGTCAGCCATCTGTCAGCAGGCATCCACACGGCCTGGAGGGGAGCACAGAAAAAGAGAAAGAAGTCCAAAGTCTTCACTGGGGAGTTTGAGCATCATTAGGTTATGGCCAACATCTAAAAGAAGGCAGAAGAGAAGAAAAAAAAAGAAACACACTTTTCTGAGTCAGGCCTCAGAAAGGGTGGGCAGACCCAGCCAAACTGCTATCTAGATCCCTGACCTGCCCCATTGGGTTAACTGTTAAGGGAGGAGGCAGAGACATGTGCCCACCTAGAGGTAGATCCCATTCTTTACAAGATCCTCAAGAGTTAGGGGTGGGGCACGTTGTGAGCCCTCTGGCACAGTTTCTGGGAACTAAACCCCAATCCTCTGGAAGAGCAGCAAGCACCTTAACCACTGAGTCAACTTTCCAGATCCCTTAAGTATTTTGTTGTTGTTGTTGCTTATTTTTTTTTTTTTTTTGACACAGGGTCTCAATACATAGCCCTGGCTGGTCTGGAACTCGCTCTATAGACCAGGCTGGCCTCAAACTCATCCACCTGCCTCTGCCTCCCAAGTGCTGGGATTAAAGGCATGCGCCACCACACCTGGCATGCTTGATTTCTTAAAAGTGCTTTAACACTGTACATTTCAGAAAGATTTAAAGGGGGCTTTTGGTCTGGTTAGGTTTGGTTTGGTTCTTTGAGACAGAGTCTCACTCTCTAGGCCCAGCTGGTCTCCCATCTCAACCTCTTACATGCTGGGATTACAGGCATGAACCACCACTTCCAGCTACAGGAGTATTACAAATTATTTGATTGAGTTCTATATTTCACTAGTAAATTCCCTTTGAAGAGAAGACTAAGAATACAGTATTACTATGCATTGAAGTAAGTGGCTTGAGGGAATGACTGTCATGGAGGACCTCTCTGAACTAAGTGATGCTGATGCTGCCAGGCATCACACAACATATCCATGGTCATCCCCAACAAGACTGTGACCTGAACCTGTGAGATGGCTCAGCAGATGAAGACACCTGCCAACAGACCTGAGTTTGATTTCTGACACCCACACAGTGGAAGGAGAGGGCCAACTCCGACCTCCACACCTGTGCCATGGCCCATGCACACCCCCACACTAAATAAACTCAAAATGAAAAGATGGTGGCATAATAAGAAGCACAGCACTGTCTCATTCAACTTTATGCCCTCCTGCCTCCACTACTTGACATCTAATAGGTGCTCAGTCAATGTGGGTATTTTACGGCCACCCTGAAGCTGTGTCATGCCTGTTTTTGGCTTCCCTGCACATCCTTCTCTTTTCTAAGCAGACGTCTCAGTTTCTGTCTCACCCCGGGTACCAACATATTTATCATGTCTTGACTTACGTTCTCGATGGCAGTCACACAGTTTCACCCTTGCTGTGGTCACCACGCGGCATTCTACAGGTCAGTTTTCCTATTCTTACTAGACTTCAGGCTCCTCAAAGATAAAGATGTTCACCTCACAGCAAGGTTTGAGATGGTGTCGCCTCCAGCCTGTGTTTCCCATTCATGCACCCAGCCTGACTCCCGGTCAGAGAGAACAGACATCCTGTCATGATGGCTCCGCCCACCAAGAGTGCCACATAAAAAAACAACCTGTTGGGGCTGGAGAGATGGCTCAGAGAGTAGGAGCTCTTGTGCTCACCCAGCGGACCCAAGTTCAGTTCCCAGTACTAATGTCTGGCAGCTCACAGCTGCTGGAACTTCAGCTCCAAGGGATCTGACAACCTCTTCTGGCCTTCACAGGCACCTGCACACACATGACATTCACACACAGACACAGAAAAACACACATAAATAAAATTCTTTAAAAAAAAAAAACCCTCACTTTAGAGCTGGGCATGGTGGCACATGCCTTTCATTCTAGTACTGAGGAGGCAGAAGCAAGGGACTGACTCTCTGTGAGTTCAAGGCCAGCCTTGTCTACAATATGAGTTCTAGGACAACCAGACTATGTAGACAGACTGGTGAAAAGAGAGAGAGGGAGAGAGAGAGAGAGAGAGAGAGAGAGAGAGAGAGAGAGAGGAAGAAGAAGGGAAGGAAGGAAGGAAAGAAAGAAGGGAAGGAAGAAGGGAAGGAAGGAAGGAAGGAAGGAAGGAAGAAGGGAAGGAAGAAGGGAAGGAAGGAAGGAAGGAAGGAAGGAAAGAAAGAAGGGAAGGAAGGAAGGAAGGAAGGAAGGAAGGAAGGAAGAAAGGAAGGGAAGGAAGGAAGGAAGGAAGGGAGGGAGGAAAACCCAGCTTCCAGAATGGCAGAAACCAATCAATCAAACAAAATCAAACTCACCTCCTCTGGAAGCCGACTATTCCCTGGCACCTCTTGGTTGTGGAATATTGTTTTAACTGGGCAAAGATGTGTTACATTTGTGTATGTGGCAGAATATTACTTTAACTGTGTTGAGGTGTGTTACTTTTGTTTATGCTGCATTTGTTTAATGATGTGAGGATGTGTGTTTAATTATGTAAAGATGTGCTGCATCTGTTTTGCCTTGCCTGTCTCAGGCACCTGATTGGTCTAATAAAGAGCTGAATGGCCAATAGCTAGGCAGAAGAAAGGATAGGTGGGGCTGGCAGGCAGAGAGGATAAATAGGAGGAGAACTCTAGGCTCAAGAGAGAAGGGAGGAATGAGAGGAGGAGAGAATGAGGGACATGCCCAGGGCCAGAAGCCAGGCAGACAGAGACAGCAAGAAAGTAAGAGAAGGTAAAAAGCCCAAAGCAAAACATAGATAAAGAGAAACAGGTTAAGTTAAAAGAGCTAGCAAGAAAAGAGCTAAGCTAAGGCTGAGCATTCAGAACTAATAATAAGTCTCTGTCATGCTTGGGACTGGTTGGTAGCCCCAAAGAAAAATCCTGCTACACCTCTCCCTCCCCACAGTCCACCACTGACCGGGCACTGCAGACTTCTGAGGCCAAGTCTCAGGCTACATTGAAAACCTGACAAAAATGATGTATCTTTGCATGGCATTAATTAAATGGGGGATATATTGGATTATGAATGTGACTGAAAAAAATGTCTGTTTCTAGGATATGATATTATAGTAACTATTATTTAAAATAGGTGACATTGCCTAATTGTTTTACAAAAAGCATGCCTGACTTACATAATTGAAAACTGTGTAACACATTATGAACAGAACACGATGACGGTGACATTTAAGTGGGGTCCGTAAAGCATGGTCCTAATATCTGGAGGCCTTGGTGAGGTGAGATTGCCAAAACAACCAGGGGCACCCGAGCAGCTGCCTGGGAGTACTTGAGGCATTTATTGGTGCTCTGGCTACGGTTTGGTACTGTCCTGGTTAGGTTTCTGTTGCTATGATTAAAACATTACGACCAAAGGCAATACGGAAAGAAAAGAGTTAATTTCATCTTCCACCTCTCAGGTCACACTCTATCACTGGGGGAAGTCAAGGCAAGTAATGGAGGCAGGAACTTGGAGGCAGGAACTGAAGCAGATGCCATGAAGGAGTACTGCTCACTGACTTGCTGTCTCCTGGCTTGCCCAGTTTGCTTTCTTACAGCACCCAGGACATCTGCCCAGGGATGGCACTGCCCACAGTGTACCGGGCTCTTCTACACCAGTCAAGAAAATCCCCCACAGGCTTGCCTACAGGCCATTCTGATGAGGGGCATTTTGTCAATTGAGGTTCCAGTTTCCAAGATGACCCTAGCTTGTGTCAAGTCGCAAATGCTAACCAGCCTAGCCCACTAGCAGGTGTTGGCTCCACTTTAAATACTCAGGAAGGTGACTGTGTGATGCTGGGGATTATACCTAGACTCTTAGCATATTCTCAGTAAGTTTTCTTTCACTGAACCATATCCCCAGCCATACACACACACACACACACACACACACACACACACACACACACACGAGAGAGAGAGAGAGAGAGAGAGAGAGAGAGAGAGAGAGAGAGAGAGAGAGAGAGAGAGAGAGAACACAAGCGATTTAAAAACAGTAATGTTGGGAGTCAGACCTGGTGGTGCACCCCTTTGATCCTAGCACTTGAAAGGTAGAGGCAAGCAGAGCTCTGTGAGTTCAAGGACGGTCTAGTCTACATAAAAATTTCCAAGAAATCCAGGCCTGCACACACAGACCCAGCCTCAAACTAATCACCCGCCCCAAACAATAACAACAAAACAATGATAAGTCAGCAGGCTGGCTTAGTGATGAAGTACTGCCACACAGCTGGAGGAAGAATCCTGGATCCCCACTGTAAAAGCAGAAGAGAAGTGACTGCCAATTGTCCTCTGACCTCCCCTGGCTCACTGTGGCATGCGTGCCCCGGTGTATATAATAGTAATAAACTATTTTAAGTGGCAAATGAAGGCAGACAACTAGTGCTTATTGAGTACTTACCATATGCCAGCTAATATTCCCGCACTTCATATTATGGTCTAAAATTCAGGCATGTCCGTGGCTGGAGAGATGGTTCAGGAGTTAACAGCATTGGCTGCTCTTCCGGAGGATCTGGGTTTGATTCCTGGCATGCACATGGCAGCTGATAGCAGTCTGTAACTCCAGTTCAACAGGATCCATTGCCTTCTTCTGACTTCCAAGGGCCCTACACACGTGTACACAGAACATGCAGGCAAGACACCCAAACATATAAAAGACAAACAAATGAATCTAAATAATAATATTAAAATTCAGACATTTCAACTTGTGGCCTGCAGACCACATCAGTCCCAGGATAGCTATAAATGCAGCAGCCTAATTCATTTGTAGATGACCATGTAGTATCACAATGCCAAAAGGCTGAACACCCTAGAATCACTGAAATAATCCTTTTAGTAATTATATTCGTTTTTGGAAAAAGAATCAGATGAAACTTTTTTTTTTTTTTACATGAGGCCATGTGGGCCAGGCAGATGGTTCAGGAGGTAAAGGTACTTTCACCAAGCCTAATGACCCAAGTTCAATCCCTGGATCTACCTTGTGGAAGGAGAGAACCAATTCCTCAAAGTTGTCCTCGGACCTACACATGAACATCATGGCATACAAACACACACCACACACACACACACACACACACACACACACTACATACAGGTACAATTTGTTGTTGTTGTCATTGTTGGAGAGAGGTTTTCTCTGTGTAGCCTTGGCTGTCCTGGAATTCGCTCTGTTGACCAGGCTGGCCTTGAACTCACAGAGATCCACCTGCCTCTACCTCCCCAGTGCTGGGGTTAAAGGTGGGTGCCACCATTTCTGGTACATGTGCAAATTTTGAAATTTAGAGAATGTGCTGCAATGTCTTTCAAAATTTGTTGTTTGTTTTCTTTTGAGATAAGAGTCCCAAGCAGCCTAGTCTGGCGCAAACTCACTATACAGCAGAGGATGACTTTGAACTCCTGAGTTCTCTGCCTGTACCTTCTAAGCACTAGGTTTACAGGCACTAGGTTTTCCACCATACACTGTTACAGTGCAGAAGAACTGAGAATAAGAACCAGGTGTTCCACTGGGCGGTGGTGGCGCACACCTTTAATTCCAGCACTCAGGAAGCAGAGCCAGACAGATCTCTGTGAGTTTGAGGCCAGCCTGGTCTACAGAGTGAGTTCCAGGAAAGGCGCCAAAGCTACACAGAGAAACCTTGTCTCAAAAAAACAAAAAACAAAAACAAAAAAAGAACCAGGTGTTGCAATGCTTTATAACATTCACATGCATGCCAACACTCAGGAAATCTGACGTGTGACACTTAGGATGAACTACTTCAAGAAATCAAGCCTCAAAAAGAAGACTCTAAGCCTTGATGTTCAGAGGTTATAAAGCTTTTGCTTTTGAATTGTATAGTTTACAGAAATCACATATTCAGGATTCCAAATAGCTCTTCCTTCACATGTAAGGAGTACTGCGATTTGCCGAGCCCTATCTGGCCGCCACCACCGTGAGTCCTAGATCCTCAGGACAGCTAATCATAAAGGAGCAGACAATTTCCCCACCGGAAACAGCTTCGTCATTGGTTATTGCATGCCTGAGCAACAGTCTTGGCAAAATGTAAATCAAAGGAAGAAAACAGTGATAAGAACAAGTTCTCACCTGCAGAATTATTTTGAAAAGCCAAGCCACACATCACAATTTATAAAGGAGCACAGCTTTCTGAGTGTCGAGGCCCAATGCAGCAAAGTGGTTAAGGTAATGGATTGTCCAGTCAGTCTCTGAGATACTCATGATGTCTACATACTTAGGATGCAAACCTAGAACTCTAGAACACTGTAAAATCAGTCCACCCATAGACATGCGTGCACATAAACAAAAAAATAATAAAAATCCTTTAAGAGTTACGAAGGTTGGAACTGGAATAATAGCTTACTAGGTAAGCGTGTTTCCTGGGCAAGCCTGAGGACCTGAGTTCAGATCACAGCAGCCACATACAGAACTGGGAATGAGGGCTGGAGAGATGGCTCAGAGGTTAAGAGCACTGGCTGCTCTTCCAGAGGTCCTGAGTTCAATTCTCAGCAACCACATGGTGCCCTCTTCTGGCGTGCAGGGACACATGCAGACAGAACACTATATGTAATATATAAATAAATCTAAAAAAACAAAAACAAAATACAAACTGGGCATGGCTGCACACACCTGTAGCCTCGGCACTTTGTGGGGTGGAAACAGGACGATCACTGTGGTTTGCTGGCAACCAGTCTAGCTCCACATTGTGAGAGAAATCCTGTCTCAGAGGAATATTGCCAGAGTAACAGAACAAGACACCCAGTGTCTTCCTCTGGCCCCCATACATGCCCACAAGCACATATGTGCTTATATTACACACACACACACACACACACACACACACACACACACTCACAGAGTTATGAAGTACTTAGCTGACTGTAGTATAACCATAGGAATGGATGCCCATGAGGGACTCAATGGATAGCAATCTCTGTTATTGCACATGAACTCATTTTGAGACAGTGTCACCAGGTAACTCTGGCTGAATGGCAACTCGCTATGTAGACCAGGCTGGTCTCAAACTCATGGAGATCCACCTGCCTCTGCCTCCAGAGCGCTGGAATGAAAGGTGTGTGCCACGACCTCTAGCTATAGGCATCTTTTTGTTGTTGTTGTTATTTTGTTTTGTTTTTCGAGACAGGGTTTCTCTGTGTAGCTTTGCACTTTTCCTGGATCTTGCTCTGTAGCCCAGGCTGGCCTCGAACTCACAGAGATCTGCCTGCCTCTGCCTCCCAAGTGCTGGGATTAAAGGTGTGTGCCACCACTGCCCGGCTTTTTTTTTTTTATTTGCTTTGAGACCTGTCATATTCTGTAGGTTTGACTGGCCTGGAACTCATTACTGTAGACCAGGCTGTCTAGAGCAATTTTGGCTTTTCCTACCTAACTCATTACTAGTTTTATAGCTTAACTTTCAAAAGATATTCCTCTTTTTAATTTCCAAAAGATAAATGAGCCACAGCCAGTTGTGGTGGCACATGCCTGTAATCCCAGCACTCCGGAGGTGGAAGCCTGAGCTACAGAGAGAGCTGGAGACCAGGCTGGGCTACGTGAGACTGACTCTAAATAAGGAGCTGGAGAAATGGCTCTGGTTGAGCACACATACTGCTCTTTCTTAAGACCTGAGTTCGGATCCCAGCACCCTCACCAGGCAGTTTATAACTCTCTGTAACTCCAATTCCAGGGGAATTGCCTCTGAGCTCCATGGACATTTGCAGTAATAGGCACATACCCATGCATATACACACAGAATTTAAGAATAATCATGCTGGGCGGTGGTGGTGCACGCCTTTAATCCCAGCACTCAGGAGGCAGAGGCAGGCAGATCTCTGTGAGTTTGAGGCCAGCCTGGTCTACAAAGCTAGTTCCAGGACAGCCAGGGCTACACAGAGAAATTCTGTCTCAGAACTCCTCCCCCCCATCCCTGGAAAAGCTAATGTACAAACACACACAAAATAAATAAAATGTAATAAAAAATTTAAAAGCTAATGTGGGGCTGGGGAGAGGGCTCAGCGGTTAAGGGCACATACTGCTCTCTCAGAGGAACTGGCTTGGTTCCCAGCACCTCCAAGGCTGCTGTGCATGACTGTCTGAACTATAATTCCAGGGGATCAGACATCCTCTTTCAGCCTCTGTGGGCTCCAGGCGTGTGTGTGTGTGTGTGTGTGTGTGTGTGTGTGTGTGTGTGTATACATATATATGTACAGGCAAAATATTTGTACACATAAAATAAATCTTTAAAAAGAAGCGAATGTGATTCTCAGGCAACATAATCTTGTATGTAAGAAATTGTAAATAATCTATGAAAAAAGGGCTAGGTGTAGCTAAGTAATAGAACATTTGATTATAATGTACAAGGTTCTAGGTTCAATCACAATACCACCCCCTACACACACACACACACACACACACAAAACCCCAAACCTACCAAAAATAAATATATTAGAACTAATAAGTATGTTTAATGAAGTTGCAAGATCCCAAATTACCAATTACCAACATACCCCCACCTCCTGAGTAGGTGTGGCTCCAATTGCAAACCACTAAGCCCAACTTGTTTGACACTTAAAAAAAACTTAAACCCACATTTATTGCACTTAGCAATTCAACTTCTAGATAGATCCCTGAGATTTAAAAAAAAAAAAAAAAACAACTGTATGTCTACATAAAGGCTTGCTTTAAAACACTTACAGCAGTATTATTCATTATAATCCACAAATGAGAAGGGATCTCTGTCAGCTGTCAAGTTGATAAAACCTTGTATAGCGGACCCTTTGCGCAGGCGCGGAGGGCCTAGAGAGGCCAACATCCCAGTTGCCAGAAATTGGGTTTGTAGCAAAAACCTATGTGACCCATGGAGACCCTTCAAGAAATCATGTCTCAAGCCGGGCGGTGGTGGCGCATGCCTTTAATCCCAGCACTTGGGAGGCAGATCTCTGTGAGTTCGAGGCCAGCCTGGGCTACAGAGTGAGTTCTAGGACAGGCTCCAAAGCTACACAGAGAAACCTGTCTCGAAGAAAAAAAAAAAAAAATCGTGTCTCGACCAGGAACTGAAGCTGATCGGAAAGTATGGGCTCCAGAACAAACGTGAGGTGTGGAGGGTCAAATTTACCCTGGCCGAGATCGGCAAGGCCACCCAGGCTGAGCTGCTGAGGCTGTACGAAAAGGCCCCACAACGTCTGTTTGAAGGCAGTGCTCTGCTGAGGTGACTTGTTCACCCTAGGGTACTGGATGAGGGCAAGATGAAGCTGGATTACATCCTGGGCCTGGAGATTGAGGATTTCTTGGAGAGGTGGCTGCAGACCCAGGTCTTTAAGTTGGGTCTGGCTAAATCTATTCACCATGCCGCTCATCCACCAGCATCATATCAGGGTCCGCAAGCAGGTGGTGGCGCATTCCATCCTTCATTGTTCATCTGGACACTCAGAAGCACATTGACTTCTCCCTCCGTTTTCCTGATGGTGGTGGCCGCCAAGGCCGAGTGAAGAGGAAGAATGCCAAGAAGGGCCAGGGTGGTGCTGGAGCTGATGATGTTGAGGGGAAGCATTAAGTTAATGCCTCTCTGGACTGGAGGACTGTCTAGTTTTCCAGTTGACTAATAAAACAGAATTAACACTTAAAAAACAATCTTGTATAGCACTGAGTAGGGTATTATCACAATACAGCCTTGTAAGGAATGGAAAGGACCAGGACCTGTGAAAGGATGCAGCAGGTAGGGCAAATGATTGCCACAAACCCTGACAATCCGAATTCAACCCCTGGAACCCACATAGTGGAAGGAGAGAGCTGACCCTGTCGGGTGTCCTCTGACATGTGCACACCATGAAAGGCACACACACACACACACACACACACACACACACACACACACACACACAAACTAACTAACGAAATGCCAAAATAAAAAGGAAAGAATCAAGCACAAAGACTATGTACTTTACAAATCCATTTCTATAACATCTCTAGGCAGGAAGGGCTAACTCCATAGAGACAGTCAGCTCAGTGGTCCCCTAGGGCTGGGGTGGGAGCAGAGATGGGAGCAGAAATGGAGACAGGCTGGAGGGAGTCCTTCTGCTGAGGAAAACGGTATAAAACTGAATCGTAGTGGTGGTTGTGTATTCAGATAGTTACTAAAATTCAAGGCTACAGTTAAAATGGGGGGTGCGGCTCAATGGTAGAGTGCATGTTTAGCATGTACAAGGCCCTAGGTTCCATCCCTACCAATGATGTCTAAAAACAAAACTCACAGTGGAGTACCTGTCTCAGCTCACACCTCTGAAGGACCTGGAGCCTGAGTCCCTCCAGGTGCTTCTACTTAAGTGCTCCTCTCACACTCTTGGGAGGCCTGAGAGGAGACCAGAGTGAGGGGACCAGCTTGGTCTAACCCGGGAAGATCTTATTTCTCTAGGTGGAGCTTAGACAGAAAACTGAGGAACAGGAGCCCATTTAGAAAATCATGTATAGGGGCTGGAGAGATGGCTCAGTGGTTAAGAGCACTGCCTGTTCTTCCAGAGGTCCTGAGTTCAACTCCCAGCAACCACATGGTGGCTCACAATCATCTCGAGTGGGATCTGATGCCCTCTTCTGGCATAAAGTTGTACATGCAGATAAAACACTCATAAACATAAATAATAAAAATCTTGAAGAAAAAAAAAGAATTTGAGGGGTCGGGGATTTAGCTCAGTGGTAGAGCGCTTGCCTAGCAGGCACAAGGCCCTGGGTTCGGGCCTCAGCTCCAGAAAAAAAATTTTTTTACAAAAAGAATTTTAAAAAAAGAAAAAGAAAATCATGTATAGCTGGGTGGTGGCGGCACATGCCTTTAGTCCCAGCACTCGGGAGGCAGAGCCAAGAGGATCTCTGTGAGTTCGAGGCCAGCCTGGTGTACAGATCAAGATCCAGCACAGGCACCAAAACTACACAGAGAAACTCTGTCTCAAAAAACCACAAACAAAAAAACAAAACAAAATGAAAAAAAAAAGAAAAAAGAAAAACCATGTATAAACTGGTGAAGGCCTTAAATATATGACCTAAGCATTCATCCTTCTCTTTCTCGCTTCTTCCTCCTCCTCCTTCTCTCCTCCCCCACTCCACCCCCCCCACCACCACACCCCGTGCCCTCCTGCCTCATTTCCTTTCATCTCATGTCATCCAGGCTGGCCTCAAACTCACTAAGTATTATCCAAAAATGACCTTGAACTTCTTATCTCCCTGCCTCTACCTCCTGACTGCTGGGATTACAGCTTGTACCGCCACATTCGGTTTATGAAGTGCTGGAGATCAAACTCAGAGCCGTATCATGTGTGCTAGACAGTTACTCTAACCATTGCGCTATATTCCCATGATGTTCACCACTCTCTTATCAAGGAGGCTGATCTTTACCATGGTAAGTGTGGCTACACAGCAATGAACACTCCTGTCTGAGCCCTTGCCTTTTGGAGCTTCTAGTCTCACAGCATGAGGCAAACTACATGGATAAATGGTTGGATGGACAGACGGACGGACGGAAGAATGGATGGATGAGTTAGTGGATGGATTGGTAGATAGAGATATGGGTAGATGGGTGGATGGATGAACACAGATAGATAGATAGATAGATAGATAGATAGATAGACAGACAGGAATGGTAGAATAGATTATATAAAATACTAAGAAAATAAATTCTCTTTAGAGTTAAAAGAGTGACCACACCCCACACACACACACACACACACACACACACACACACACACACACACACACACACACACAGGGCTACATAGAGAAATACTGTCTTGAAAACATAACAAAACAAAGAGTGATGGCAATGAACGACTTAACCACAAGAGGGAGCCAGTCATGCAAAGACCAGAGGGAGGAGCATTTTAGACCTTTAAAAAAAAAAAAACTGTCCCAAGCATTTGAAGTCCTCCTCTATTCATCCCCTCTTCACAACACCTAAAATTTCAGGAACAATAAAACTCTCTCAGCCATTTTAATTGTGTCAGGTCTATTGACAAAACCATAATCCCAGTTAAATCCAGCTCTCCACTTTACTATTCCTACACCCTTTGCACACACACAGACACACACACACACACACACACACACACAGACACACACACAGACACACACACACACACACAGACACACACACAGACACACACACACACACACACACACACACACACACACACACACACACACACACTGGCCGCGCTCACTTTGACCATGTCATACCTGTATTGTTCTCCAGCGAACACCCTCTATTTCTCAGATCTCTTCACTTTCTTACAGGCACAATGAGTTTCACGGCTCTCTTCTCCCCATCCTCTCCTTGCAGATGACTGTGCCACTTTCCTCACTGAAAAGCCAAAACTAAGGGAAGCTCTTCTGCAGGTGTGGTTCTGTAAGCCTCTAACCCCTGGCCTGGGAAGGTGGGGTAGAAGGACTCCACCTAGGCTACACAGCCAGACCTTGTATAAATAAACAACAAACAAACAAAAAATAAGCGTGACTCAGTCTTACCATGTCTATGCAGCCATACAGGTTCACCATCTCCAACCCTGCCCCAGAACACCAGAAATCTTAGATTCCATCTTCCTTAAAAACTCAAAACCCCAGCCGAGTGGTGGTGGTGCACACACCTTTAATCCCAGCACTCAGGAGGCAGAGCCAGGCGAATCTCTGTGAGTTCGAGTCCAGCCTGGTCTACAAAGTGAGATCCAGGACAGGCACCGAAGCTACACAGAGAAACTCTGTCTCAAAAAAACAAAAACAACAACAACAACAAAAAAAAAAACCCTCAAAACCCCAAACCAGTAAGCCCTGTCTCTCTGTCACCCATGTTTTCTCTACCAGATCATTCCCCTCAGTGTAATGAAAATGTCGTCTCTCCAACCATTGGCTGATACTGGTATTTATTTATTTATTTATTTATTTATTTATTTATCTAATGTATACAGTGTTGCTTGCATGTGTCCCTGCAGGCCAGAAGAGGGCACCAGATCTCATTATAGATGGTTGTGAGCCACCATGTGGTTGCTGGGAATTGAACTCAGGACCTCTGGAAGGACAGTCAGCGCTCTTAACCTCTGAGCCATCTCTCCAGCCCAATACTGGTCTTTTAACTACCCCCCTACCAACAAAATAAAACAAAGCAAAACTTCCCAGTCAAGAAAAGAATAAGGAAGCAACTGGAATCTAGGGAATGGGTGTCAGAGTGACCCTGAACAATAGCAACTGGATGACATTCTTTTTTTTTTTTTTTTGTGGGTTTTGTTTTTGTTTTTTGTTTTGTTTTGTTGTTTTTTCAAGACAGGGTTTCTCTGTGTAGTTTTAGTGCCTGTCCTGGATCTCGCTCTGTAGACCAGGCTGGCCTCAAACTCACAGAGATCCACCTGCCTCTGCCTCCTGAGTGCTGGGATTAAAAGCATGCACCACCACCGCCCGGCCTCAACATTCGTATTTTAAGAATTCCAAATGAGTCTGCCTTCCTTCCCCTCCATCTACACCATTTTTGTCATTTTCCATTTTTGTTTTTCCTCTCAACTCTACCATCACCCAGCTTATGTAAGCAGGCCAAGTGAGTGAGTGAGTGAGTGAGTGAGTGAGTATGAGACAGACCTGTTCATCCTTTAGAAAATGTGGCAGGCCAGCCACCACTTTTATGACCCATGGTACTCTTGAGTAGGGAGACGTGAGAAATATTAGCTAGAAGGAGATACGTAGATGAGAGGAAAGACAGAAACACAGGATAGCCTCGGAGGGCCTGGGTCTGAACCCACCAGCCCAGAACTTTATTCCAAAGGGCTTTTTATCACAATGCCAAGGGGAGGAGCAAAGACCCCACCCCCCCTTGCCCAATACAGCCAAGTGTAGACCCTTCCAATCACCTGAAACTCAGACCCGTGGTCCAATCATCTTCTTTATGCAGACCTGCTGGATAAAGCCACCAGGAAACCCAGATGGGCTCCAACAAGGGAAAAGGCCAGTGAAGTGTACAGGGCTTTTTCTGTTTATTTATTATTTTTCTCAGCTTTGAAATGGACAAAATCACAAAGAACCTCACCCAAACTAGGAACCATTTGAAGAGTCAGGAGAAGAGACATTGCCAAACAAAACCCACCCCTTTTTAAGATGAAAGTCGTTGCCTGTTTGTTCTAATTTAAATATATAATTTTTATTTATATTTACTTATTTGTGAGTATATGTTACATGGCAGTACTAACTTGAGGTGTACACATGTACGCAAGTGTGTGTGTGTGTGTGTGTGTGTGTGTGTGTGTGCACCTGTGGAGGCCAGAGGTTGACCCTGGGCATCTTCCTTGGTTACTCTTGACTTTATTTTTTTGAGGCAGTGTTTCTCACTGAACCAGAAGCTCATCCATTTACATCCCTCTTACACACCCAGGGTCACAGACTCACACTCAAACCACTGTGCTTGGCATTGTACATGGGTGCTGGAGATACCAACTCAGGTCTCCCTGCTTTTGAGGCAAACCTCAGCCATCTCCCCAGCCCTGCTTGTGGTAATTTTGTAGCTATTCCATTTTATAAGTAGCCTTGCCTGGAATTACATATATTGACCTCAGGTGGCCTTGAAAGCCTGTCAATAGCACTTGTTGACTCCCATAGGGGCCACTGTGACTCAGGGAAGTGAGCTGGCTGTGTCTCTAATCACGGGCAAGGAGAGAGCACCAGATGAGGTAAATGTTTGACTACTGTCCCATCCAGTGGTTAATAGAGGACATCTCACTGGACAGTACAGATCAGTGTTTAGGAAAGCACAAGTCACAACCTGTTAGTGGGATGTGATTATTAATTTGGTCAGTTGACCAATTTATGCATACGTTACATAATGTTAGTGCACGTGTATGTCCACCCATGTGTGCGCATGTGCAGGCCAGAGAAGGACATTGGGTGTCCTCTATCACTCTCCATCTCAGTTCCCTGAGAGCCTCTCCCCGAACCTGGAGCTATACTTTCTTATCTCTGAAATCAATGAAACCTCAAAAACTACACATATCCTTCAGTCTGTTTTCTATTGCTGTGAAAAGACTACCACCAAAAGCAGCTTGGCAGAAAAAGAGTTTATTTGGCTTCATATCCTGAGCCACAGTCCATGGAAGGAAGCCTAGAGGCAAGAGCTGATGTAGGGGCCATGGAGGAATGCTGCTTACTGGCTTGCCCCCGCTGCCCCGGCTTTCTCAGTTTGCTTTCTTATACATCCTGGAATGACCTACCCAGGGTTGGCACCATCCACGGCGGATTTGGCCCTCACTCACCAATCATTAATCTAGAAAAATGCCCCCACAGGGTTGCCGACAAGCCAATCTTCTGGAGGCATTTTTCTCAAATGAAGTTTCTTCTTATTAGATGACTCTAGCTTGTGTCAAGTTGACAAACAAGCCAATAAAACACACAAAAGTAAACAGATGAGCTGAACACCTTCCACATTAAAGAAGGCAACTGAAACTTAAAACTCAAATATTTCCAACACTTAAGACTCTAGAAGGGTGCTCTGCAGGTCCTCCATCGTGAAAATGAGATGTGTCTGAACTGTGTAATGGTTTTGTAATCTTTTGATTAGGCTCCAATGTTCTTTTCTGTTACTCGAAAACAACCATGACTCCTGGCACCAATAGGGCTCCAGTGTGACATTACAGAAGTAAGAGAAGCTATAACGCCATTCAAAATTGCCTGTCACAGCCCATGTAGGAAGATCTATTGCAGAATATTATTTTAAGGTATGTTACTTTTGTTTATGTTGCATTTGTTTAACTCTGTGAAGCTGTGTTACTTTGCCTGTCTAAAACACCTGACTGGTCTAATAAAGAACTGAATGGTCAATAGCAAGGCGGGGGGGGGGGGGGGGGGGGGGGGGGGGGGGAGGCTGGCAGGCAGAAAGAATATGTAGGAGAAATCTGGGAGGTAAAAAAGAAGTAGCCAGAGAAGGAGGAGGACGTCAGGCACCAGCCATCGAGCTACACAGCAAGCCATGGAGTAAGAGTAAGATTTGCAGATGTAAGAGAATAGGAGAAGCCCAGAGGCAAAAGGTAGACAGGATAATTTAGGTTAAGGAAAGCTGGCAAGAAACAAGCCAAGCTAAGGCTGGGCATTTATAATTCAGAATAAGCCTCCATGTGTGATTTATTTGGGAGCTGGGTGGCAGGCCCCCCAAACAGTAAAGAGAAACAACAACAACAAACATCCCTTCAGTTTGCTAACAATCCAGTACCTAGATCATCTTCATTTGTCAAATAGTCAGCGTGAAATTATTTGATGATCAGATAGGTGGTGATGAGCAGGAAGCACAGATGACAGACAGCAGAGAACAGGAAATAGAGAGCACCTGGACAGGCCACTGCTGAGCCTTGGCTTGACCCGCTGCAGCTGCCGAGAAGAAGTCATTGTGCTTGTTGGGCAGGCCCCATGACTGGTCCCCATCCAATGGGAACAGATGGTCCCTCTGGGTTTAGACTAAACCTCAGTGCAGAGTTCTGGCTGCAAGTCACAAGCCACTTGGTTCCATCTCTTCTCTCCACCAACTGTACCCTTATCCCTACTGCCTCCCCAAGTGAAGTTGTAATAAATGCATAGACTGAGCAGAAGGTCTGGGGCAACAAGGCATTTCCCCCACCTCAAGAAGATTTCCCACTTTCTAACTTTTAAAAAAGTGAAATAGCCGGGCGGTGGTGGCGCACGCCTTTAATCCCAGCACTCGGGAGGCAGAGCCAGGCGGATCTCTGTGAGTTCGAGGCCAGCCTGGACTACCAAGTGAGTCCCAGGAAAGGCGCAAAGCTACACAGAGAAACCCTGTCTCGAAAAACCAAAAAAAAAAAAAATAAAATAAAAAAGTGAAATAAATGAGAAAATACCAGTCAAGCCTGATGTCTATAGTCCTACGAAGTGGGAGAGCAAGAGTTCAAAGTCATCCTCGGTTAAGAAATTTGAGATTCTATCCGAAACAAATGTGAGGCCCCATCTGAAAGACAATACAAGTGCAGGCAGGAGAGATGGGTCAGTGGTTTAAAGCAGGTACAGCTCTAGCAGAGGACCTGAGTTCAGTTCCCAGAACCCATCTCTGGCTGCTCACAACCTGTAACTCCAGCTCCAGAGGATCTTATCCCTCTGACCTCCATAGGCCTTTGCACTCACATATACACACACAATCTAAAAAGATAAAAATCTTTAAAAAGCTGCATATAATCAAGAAACAATGTAAGCATGTTTGAAAATGTCACAATGAGACCCATCATTCATAACTAATATATAATAATAAGACATTTTTTTACAATAGAAAGTATCAAAGTATATTATACGTACTCAGGATAAGACAGTGTGTGAGACTTTGGTTTCAATTGTGATGAGGTATTCCCTGGATCAAAAAATTTAACCATTAAAGCCACTCGTGCACTGATATTACCATGCCCAGGGTTGGGGAATACTGTTCACAGAGGACAGGCTGGGTATGTGGCTCAGAAGTAGAACAATCTTTATCGTCCTGGGCGATGGGGAAGGGGAGAGAGAGAGAACAATCAGAGGACATTTGGAAACTTCCATCCTCGTCAGTGTCCCTTGGCATGCAAAGAAGCAAGAGGAGCGCCAGGTCCTGTAAGGGAGGCGCTGTCACCATCAATGCCCGGAAGAGCTTGAGATTTGCCTGTAAATTAAATTGCCACACTAGCGCCATACATTTTCCAAACCACCTTCCCAGCCTAGATTGCGTTCCAGCTCTTGTCCATTGCAGCAGAAAAGAGAAGGAGCAGTCTCTGTGGTGCCTCCCACACCTTCTCATGGAGGGAAAAAAAAACAAAGTTTATTTTTAAATTATTATTATTATTATTATTATTATTATTATTATTATTACTTGTAATTTTGTGCTTTGCCTGCAAGTGTGTCTGTGCTCCATGCTCGTGCAATGCTTATGGAGGCCAAAAGAGGGGGACAGACCCCCTAGGATTGGAGTTACTAAAGGACTGCCACCATCTCTCCAGCCCCGGGGTTGGCCTTCTGAAGCATCTTTGTAGTGGGCTTCGGGAGAATGAGTTCAGAGGACAAGAACTGAGAGACCAGAACACTGTCATCAATCGCCTAGGCTTGGGTGCTGAAAACAGCTTACATGGTTCATAATTCTGCCTATCTTTGTTTGCTGTGGTAAACACTATGGCCAAAAGCGACTTGGTGAGGAAAGTGTGTGTGTGTGTGTGTGTGTGTGTGTGTGTGTGTGTGTGTGTGTGTGTGTTTGTGTGTATTTTAACTTTCTTTTTATTTATTCTTTGTGTTTTTCACATCATGCATCTCCATCCCATTTATTTCCCTGTCCCTTCATATCTGCCCTCTGCCCTTGCAACTTCTCCCCACCAAAAAATAAATAAAATTTAAGAGGAAAAAAGAAAGAAAAAAATCTTGTCATGGAAGCTGTAGTGTGACACAGTAAGTCACACAGTTTACCCTTTTATCCATATATCTTTACTTGCAATTGTTCACAGTTGGTCTGGTTCGAGGTCTCTGGTTTCTGCTACACCATCAATACTGAGACCTCAATGGGCCTCCTCTTGGATATTCTGCTGTTGCCCTGTGTCATGGAGATCCTGCAGGATTGGTCTGCAGGACTGGCCCCTTCACGTGCTCCAGCAGATCAGAGATGGGGTGGATGTTGGGGTGGGCCAACTCAACCCTGGTTCTGAGCCTGGGTAGTTGCAGAGTTGGTCAGCCCGCCAGCTTGCCCCGTCCTCACCACCAGGGTGAACTCTCTGGCACTGCCCTGGCCAGTTCACCCCTTGCAACCATGAGCAAGGGGCAGGACCGGTTCTCCGGCTTTCATGCCCTCAGGCTTGGCTCTTTCACACCTACACCAGCAGGATAGCTCTACAGTGTTGTCCAGGAGAGGTGCAGGGGCCATTCTCCCAAGTGCTGCAGCTGGTGAGGGGCAGGGACAGCTCTCCCACCCTTATGGCCTCTGGACTAGCTCTCCTACCCACCACAGGTGGCGAGGGGGTGCATCTCTCCCCGACCCACACCATCATATGGCAGACGAGAGGTAGCTCCACATCTCCCATGCTCACCTTCTTGGGGCCAGCTCACTACCACCCACCCCCATGAACAGGGTCAGCTCTACTGTGCTGCCCAGGTGAGGTGCAGGGCCTGCTTTCCCCAGTGCTACAGCTGGTAAATGGGAGGGTCAGCGCCCTTGACAGCTGGTAGTGGTAGGGGTGAGGGAGGAGGGCATCTTTCCCTTGCACCTGTTGTGGCCACGTCTCCAGACCCCCAAGCAAGACCACCAGAGCCAATATCCGATGCAAAACACACAGGGGTTTATTGATAACAAGCAAGTCCAGGCTTGGTCTGTGTCCAACACTCCGACGCAGCTGGTGGAGGAGGACGGCCCTGAGCTCTCAGGGTGAGGGGTTTTTAAAGGGAAAACCCGCAAGCAGGGTGGTATAAGCCTTTGCATCACATGATTGGGTGAGGGTGTGTAACCTTTGAATTTACTGGTTAGGGGTTATAGTTATCATTTTGGTGCAGGCCTGGACAAGTCCCATGGACAAGTCCCAGGTTTTGTCCTTGAGCTGCCATGGAGACTGGCTGGCCTAACACGTTCACATTGACCCATGCACGAAGTTCTAAGTTGGTGAGGGGTCCCAGACAGTAAACAATTGGCTGAACCTTGAGCGGTCTGAATACTGCAAAAAGGGAGCTACTGCAAGGACTATGTCTTTTGTTCCTGGCCCTCCCAGAAACTGCTTGCTCAAGTCTCAGGAAACTGAAATTGAGGCCTGATCTCTGAGAGAAGACTGAGCAGCCTGTTATGACGTCTGCTTGGTCTTTTCACACCCACCACCACACCACAGATGAGGGAGGTGGTACCAGATATCCCATTCTCATGACCTCAGGGCTGGCTCACCTGTACCCCTATCTACAGGGTCAACTCTACTGTGCTGCCCAGGTGAGGCACAGGACCTGCTTTCCCAGAATGCTGAAGCTGGTAAGGGGGAGGGTTAGCTCCCCAACCTGCCACAGCTGTTGAGAGATGAGGGGAAGAGGGCATCTTTCCCTCACCCATGCCACCACATGGCTCTCCCATTCTCAAGCCCTCAGGGCCAATTCACCCATGCTCCCTTGAACAGGGTCAGCTTTACTGTACTGCTCAGATGAGGTGTAGTACTCTCTCTCTCTCTCTCTCTCTCTCTCTCTCTCTCTCTCTCTCTCTCTTTGGTTTTTCGAGACAGCGTTTCTCTGTGTAGCTTTGGTGCCTGTCCTGGATCTCGCTCTGTGGACCAGGCTGGCCTCGAACTCACAGAGATCCGCCTGGCTCTGCCTCCCGAGTGCTGGGATCAAAGGCATGCGCCACCACCGCCCGGCGGTACTCTCTTTCCTATGTGCTGCAGTCGGTTAGGGGAAGAACCAGTTCTCCCTAGTGTTGCAGCCAGTGAGGGGCAGGGACAACTCTGTACAGCCTTATCCTTTGGGCCTTCAGTGGTATTAGGAACCACAGACATCAACACAGACCATGGCTGCAACAGAGCCATGAACCCAGACATCACCGTGGCCCTGGGTGGCAAGCAAGCCACCCACCTCCGTCTGCTCCTCACTGCTTTCACCATTTCAGATAAGCCTCTGTCCACAGGAAATGAATCTCAATCTCTCTCTCTCTCTCTCTCTCTCTCTCTCTCTCTCTCTCTCTCTCCCTCTCTCTCTCTCTCACCACTCCATACATTTGCTCACCATAACAGTGCCCAGCTGCCCAGTGCAGACTGCCCTAGGCATGCCTGTGGATCTCCGTGTCCTGCCCAGTCTGCCATGGTGCTGGGCATGCTTTCTCCTTGGAGCCCAGGACAGACTGCCCCAGGCATTTGTGTGGGTCTCCTTGTTCTACTCCGTCCATCGTGGCACTGGGCAGGACCATGCTCTCTCTTCAAAGCCCAGGAGAGACCCGAAAGGGCATATTTTTTCTTGCCAACCTACACTCTAACACAAGGGAAGCTAAGGCGGGAACTGAAGCAGAAGCCATGGAGGAGTACTGCTTTCTGGCTTGTCCCTCGTGGCTTGCTCAGTTCGCTTTCTTATACAACCCAGGGCCACTTTCCCAGGGATGGCCCTGCTCACAGCAGCCTTGGCCTGCCCACATCAACTATTGATACAGAACGTGCCCCCACAGGTTTGCCTACAGACCAGTCTGATGGGAGATTTTTCTCAGTTGAGGTTCCCTCTTCCCAAATGACCAGAGTTTGTGTCAAGTTGACAAAAAGCAAACAAACAAACAAACAAACAAAGAAGGAAAGAAAACTAGCACACTGCTACATAAGTGAGACTCCCAAATTCACTTGGGTTATAAAGATCAAACCATCCTTCCAAAGGTATTTCTGTCTTGAGAAACAAAAGCTTTAGGGAGACCTGAAAAGCCATAAATGTAGGTATGTATATATATTTTTTTCTTGCTCAGAGTCTGTGCCAGTCACACACTTTCCATTTTTATACTTCTTTACTTTCTCAGACAGGGTCTCATGTAGCCCAAACTGCTCTCAAACTCATTTTGTAGCTGAGAATAACCTTCATCTCCCGAGTCTCTCGCTTCTACCTCCGAAATGCTGGAATTACAGGTGTGGGCTGTCACCAGCCAATCACAAACTTCTTGAGGAATTTGAACAAATACGTGTGTTATTAACTTGCCATTCCCGATCGACGCAGCTCAAGGTCCTGTCCACTGCTGAATTCCCCACGGCAGACAATGACTCTATATTTGTTTAATGAAGGACGACTGGATTATGAGTTCTCACAGAGCAAAGCCCTTTCCTTCGTGAGGTTCGTTTCTTAGCACCTGACTCGGGCTGGGAACAAGTTCCTTCGAAAATGGTTCTTGATTAAACTGTTTTAATTAATTAACAACCAGAAGTGCTTCCTATTAACTACATTTCTCCAACAGCACTTCAAAGACACAAGCTGGCATACTTTTCACGGGGTGAAAGAAACCCGCTGAGAAACTGCTTTCTAAAAACCACAGAATCAAGCCAATTCGATAGAATTTCAAAGGTAAGATTCCTCGTCCTCGTCGTCGTCGTTGGTATGAAAAGTAACTTCTCATTTTTCAGAGAAGGAAGGACATCACATGTGCTCCCACAAGCTTTGTTATTGTGTGGATAGTGGTAAGTCTAGATTACTTAATTACACCTTAGGTAGGTCACCACAGTAGACAGCATTTCGTGTGTGTTTTTCCAGCCCACCGGTTTGTCTAATCACTTGTATCCATCCTTCCAAGGTAACACCATGAATGTCTCGAGGGCAGGACCTATTCTGAATTAGTTTATGTGACAGAGGTTTTCACTAATAGTAAGTGTGTTGAATTTTTCTTCTGTTTATTTGAGACGGGGCCATCCTACTGCAATATTGCCCTGGGTAGCCCTGAACTTGAGATCCTCCTGCCTCTGCTCCCAAGTGCTGGGTTTATAGCATAAGCCACTTCTGGCATAGTCACTCCTTAGTGAAGAGTGTGTCCCAAATACCATGGTCAGTGCTTTCTATGTATTTTTATTAAACTTCAATCCTAAAAATTCTCCTAATTTAAGCTAGGTGTTATGCTCATCACATGGGTAAAGAAGTGAAGACTGGTAAGTACTTTGCCCAAGAAGACACAGTTAACAGATTATCAGAGCTGAGCTCAGTGCTGATTTGTGGTGCTTTGGAAGAGAAATAAAGTCAGTCAGGTGTGGTGGTGCACACCTTTGATCCTAGCACTTGGGAGGCAGAGGCAGGTCGAGTTCTGAGTTCGAGGCCAGCCTGGTCTACAAAGTGAGTTCCAGGACACCCAGGGCTACACAAAGAAATCCTGTCTCAAGAAAACCAAGAGGCAGGGGGGATGTCCTCCATAGTCTCAGCCATTTCGACACCTGATCCCAGGGAGTGATGCTGTTTGGGGAGGTTTAGGTGGCACAGCCTTGCTGGAAGAAGTGTGTCCCTGGAGGCAGACTTTGGGAGTAGATGCTTCCAGTTTGCTTTCCCTGCTTGGTGCTTGCTGTGGAGGATGTGAGCTCTCAGCTTCCTGCATCTGCTGCCAGGTCTGCATACTGCTATGCCTCCCCTCGTGATGGACTCTTGGCCCTCTGGAACCACAATTGCAAATGAACCCTTCCTTCTATAGGTTGCCTTGATCATCGTGTTTTATCTCAGCAACACAAAAGTAATTAATGCACGCAGCAAAGCCCAGGCCCTCGCTAGGACACCAGCAATTATTATTTTTCAAGTATAAATTTGACAACTGGAAGGAGATCATTGGGATTCCTGTATTTAATTTAATCAGCGGCTATGTAGTGATCTTGAGGACTAATGTTTGACTTTCAAAATGATGTGTGAGTGCTCATATATTGATGGCAAGAGACATGGGGGGATCTCCTATAATTACATTCTTGGAGTTTTCATCCATTCTTTTCTCTTCAGCTTCACAGTTTAAAGAACAGATGATTTAGTTGTATAATGAGGCTTCTTCCCACCTCAATGAAAGCTGATGGCATTATAGCTAAGTTATGACCCTCCTCCTGTTATCTGGAATGGCACATGAGGTCCTTTAGCTATTATTTGTCCTATTCACAGACATATATAAACGCAGCTATGCAACGGAATCTTCCAGGTCCAGATATATGATCTCAACTTTAATAATACATAACGCTCCTTGGAGCTGTAAATAGAATTGGATGAAGCATTTATTCTCCAATCTGTTGTAGTTGTAAATATGGGCATCCTTTCCTGATGCTAGCGTCGTTTCAACAGCATTGGCAGCTAATTCATAGGACACCAGATCTAGAGGTTCTGTGACTCAAGGGTGCCAACCCGAGGCAGTGTTTCCATAGCATACATGAGACCCTGGGTTCCATTTCTACCTCCCAAGGTAAAACATGGAGGCTATGATTTGATTCTAGGCTCAAGAAGATTAAATCACAGCTCCAACTTCATCAAGCATTTGTAGTCTAGTCCATGAAACCAAAACGGCAGGAGTTGGCATAACTAGTTTATTTATTTGAATCAGAAAGAAGTTAAAGAAGAGGAGCCAAATATAGTTAAAAAATAAGATGGGGAAAAGCAGTTAGTTAAAAAGTTGAGAGAACAAAGTATGTTTTGCTTGGATGTGCAACTAAAGAAGCCTGCCAAGCCAAGGATGGTCGGCAAAGGTGTAAGCCCCATGAAATGTCTCCAGTGTCCACCCTTCACTGGAAACATGCAAGGAATTTCCTAGACTGGTCAGGATGGGATTGTGGGAAAGGTCTGCTTCAGGCCTCCCTTGGCTTTCATGGCAAGAAAACAGTGATGACTGCAGATAGCTGTGGTTCTCAACGCTGTCCCCAGTAGCGAGCGGAACAGTCACTGTCCTGAATACCGACGTTGACCGGCACCATGAAATAAATATTACAAGGCCACAATGGCACAAGGAGACCCGTCAACTCTGAACATAACAGAAACAGTTCACAGCAAACATGTAGTCATGTTAAACGACAAGGCAAGCTCCCCCAGCAGAAGGGGAAGGGGAGATGCGCATACTTGAGTCCAGTCTCAAGAAAGGAGACCGGAAAGAGGTCACGAATCCCCCAGCAGTCCTGATGGGTCAGCACTTCTGAGAGTTCTCCATCTTTAAGTTCTAGGCACACGAACGTTTCGAGACCACAGCTGCACAGTTCTATGCTCCCCTTCACCCCCTCAGTTAACAAGTGAGCCTCGGGTCCAATATGGGTCTGCTATGATATGTGGCCTGGGGCTGCGCTGTGTTCCTAATCTGTGAAGTTGAAGCGCCCTACTCAATGCTCCGGTCCACTTCTGCTTTCAATCATAAGAGAGGCACTCAGAGAAGAACAAAAGTGAAAGCCCCAGGAAACACACTAGTAACCTAAAGTATCAAATTCTGTCACTAAGAGACCTGGCAGAGTTCCAGGCATTTATCCTTTCAGCAGCCGTGAACTCGGGACACTTTTCACGCCCCGTGAACGTGAATTAACACGGTAAAACATGAATCCGCCCAGTGCTCTACAACTGTCTTCTTAACCCTCCCTGGCACTCAACAACCATTTATTTAAATTTTCTACCTCAATAAATCCAGCTGAGATGCATGCCCCCCCGCCCCCCCCCCCAAGAAAAACCAGTAACAAAGTCTGCAACGCCACAAATCACACCTAAGCTGCGCGTCCTGCTTTAGGAAAAGAGCGAAAAGGGAGCAGCAGAAAGAAAATCTGAACTGGTCGGATTCTGTCTGCCCTCCCCACGCGGTGGTCGCCAGGACCAGCATCGGAGCGAACTGTTTTAGAACTTAGGAAATGCTGCGATCCTTCAATTCTGTCAATTGAATGGAACCCTGGGCCGCTGGAGCAGGCGAGGGCAGGCAGCCGGGTACCCAGCAGAAGGATGGAGCACGCGGCCCGCACATCCCGGATCAACGGATCCTGGCGGGAGGATGCTCTGAGCACCCCGGCCTCCGGCTCCCGAGGACCGAGAGACGGGCGCGCACGCGCGCACACGCACCACGGCCTTTGCCCGGAGTTGTGTCTCGTCTCCCTTTTGTTTTTCTCCCTTCCCGGTCATGAGACCCGGAAGTTTTTTTTTTTTTTTTTTTTTCAATCCTGTCTCTCTCCCCTTTCCACCCCCCTCCCCAATCTATCACATGGCAGAGCTAGAATAAAAACAGAAAAATGGCGACGGTCACGTTGTGGCGAGCCTTGCTGCGTCATTAGATAATCCTCATGCAAATAGCGGGAAGAACAAAGGAAGGGGGGCCCGGGACCCCCGAGGGCGCAGGTGGGTGCGGGGCGCGCGCGGCCGCGGGGGCGGCGTCCGGGTGCGCGCTCCGGGTGCTGCGCTCTCAGCCCCCGGGCTGACGGCGCGCCCTGGCCGGCCCGCCGGGCGCGGAGAGCGACTGTGCGGCGCGCGCACGGCGCTCGCACCCGGCCGGCCGGGTGCCCCGTGGCCCGGAGGCGGCGGCGGCGGCGGGGGCGGAGGCTGCGGCCGGACGCCCAGGAGCGCACGGCGCCAGCTCGGGGAGGCGGCGGACAGCGCGGGGCGGCGGCGCGGGGCCGGGCTGGGAGCTGTGGCGCACTCGCTTTTCCCCACCCCCGCCCGGTGGCTGGGCGCTGGCGCGGTTCCCTCGCCGTCCGGCGGCCGCTGGAAATAGAGCCGGGATGTTGTTTACATGATGGATCCGGCGGGAGGAGTCTGCGAGGAGGAGGCGGAGAGAGGAAGAGAGGAGTCCCCGCGGCGGCGGCAGCGGCGGCGGCGGGCCGGGGTGCGGGCGAGCCCCGCGCGGTCCCCGAAGCCAAGACGCGGGAGCCCAGGGTAGGCAGGCGGAGGGCGCGGGCTGCGGGAAGGCTGTCAGAGTGGGGTTTGAGGTTCGTAGCCTGTCACGCAGACTCTCGGGGACAGGGAGAAGGAGAGAGGACAGAGGGTGGGAAAGCCTCGGTTTCCCCGCACGTTCGGGAACGCCTCCCCCCCCCCCCCCTCCAAACCTTCTTCCATCCCCACTCTTTCCCGCTTCTCCCTGGACTCACCTGTTTATTTCCATCGCTCAGAGCTCTGGGTTTTTTGTTTTGTTTGTTTTTAAGCGTGGGCCAGGGGGGCTGGGTTTGTTATTATTATTAGCAAGATTATTGGGGAGGCGAGAGGGTGTTGCTGTAATCGATGCTGGTCCAGGTCGGTTTTCAGGGAGGGGGAGGGGACTTGGCGGAGACCCTGGCTCCTGGCCGCAGCTGACCCCGGGGCTCCTCCCCTCCTTCCCGGTGAGGAATCCTTTCCCTTGCTCCGTCCGCGAAGCCAGCTGCCACCTTCCTGGAGAAAGACCACACCTATGCTTCTTCCCGCTTTGGAGGCGAGGTGAGCTAAGAAGCCAGGCCGTGACCTGCCCACCAGGGCTTGGCCAGACCTCCACACCCCAGAATTGGTAAAAGGCGCTTCTTCTCACCCCCAAGAAGTTGCAGTTTACAGTTTACGTTAGAATTTGTCTCTTTTTTCATCCATTTCCTACATCACCAGCAATAAACTGTTGGGCTTAAGTTAAGAGAGATGCCCCTCAGGGGGCTTTTTTTTTTTTTTTTTTTTTTTATTCCACCGCGTGTCTTCCACTCAGATCCGCACTTCCCCTGTCTCCTCTACTCTTCCGCTAAACTTAGCCCAGAACCAGGCCCAAGCTTTTATTCCCGGTGGGCCGCACCCTGGCCCCTTGCCGTTCTCCAGAGCCAAATGCCTCCCAAGCCGAAGGCACACCCAGCCCCAAGTCTCTTACAGGAGGGAGGGAGAGAGAAGGGATGGGGGGGGGGGCAGTGTCCTTGGGTTCCGGTTCCGAATACCCCAGTAGCACTCCCCGGGAGCCTCCTACATGTAATTCCTAAATTCTTCCTAACAGCTGTTTCTGCACCCCCTTTTGCTCCTGGCCTTATAGATGTTTGGAGGACGTGGGTGGAGAAAGGTAGTCATCCCCCTTTTCCTAGAGTTAGGCATTTTTCTCCTGTATCTTTTCATTTATTACGTTTCACATATAAAATATGCGAGTGTGATTGCCCCGCTATTGGAATTCATTTTCTTCCTGGCTGGTGACTCACTGGGACTCCGGTGGGAAGGGAAGGAGAGGAGAATGAAAAGGGAGCACTCCGAGCCACTCACCACCTAAGTGGCCTCGGAGTTGCCAGAGAAGACCCTTCTGAAAAAGCCACCTCTCCCTTCCATGACATCACCACCTAAACCCTTCCAACTTTAGCTTCAGAACAGGAAGAAGGCTCAAAATAGAACTACCTTAGGAATCCAGCTCCTTCATGAGATCAACTTTTAAACCAGCTGCCGCGGGGGGAAGGACAAAGTGAACTTTGACACTGAGGGGGGGGAAGTTGTTGGAGTGTTAGTAAATGCTTTTCTCAAGGTAGGCTGGGATGCCAAGGCTAATGAATGAGAATTTGGTGTGGTGTTTGTTTGTTGTTATTCACATGTTGTGGTGTGTAAACAGAAGGTCTGTTTCTGTGGCTAATGCTCTACCATCCGATAGATCAGCCATGGTAGAGAAGCTAGGAAGGGGTGCTTCAGGAAGACAGGATGCCAGTCCACAGTGACAGCTGTTCTGTGTAAGTTGAGAGGCTTAGTGTAAACAATGATTGTAACTTTCACGGGGTGACTAACGTCCCAGACAAAGAAGCCTAGTGTCAAAGTTTCTTTCCTTTTCCTTGGAAATTAACCCCGGTATCTCTAATTTTTTTTTTTTTTTTTCCCAAGACAAGGTTTCTCTGTGTAGCCCTGGCTGTTCTGGAACTCACGCTGTAGACCAGGCTGGCCTCAAACTCATAGATGTGCCAGTTTATGCCTCCCAAGTGCTGGGATTAAAGGCATGTACCACTAAGCTTGGCTGGTGTCTCTAAACTTCAAGTTTCCGTTATGCCCCTGAATTGCAGTTCACCTTTCTCCTTACCAAGCAGGCTTTCCTGAAACAGCTGCGTAACCAAGTGTTATAGGAAATGAAAACACTAGAGCACTTGGTATATATTGTAGCAAGACTTGTTGGTTACTGGGGTAACGTCTTTTATTCTGATTCATGTTTAAAAGAATCCAGGTGACTGACAGGGTAGTACCTGTCACTACAGTAGCCCCCTAGCAACCCTAGGCATCAGCCATGGAAAATACAGGGGGGCTGATGACTGATCCTGACAGGGTAGTACCTGTCACTACAGTAGCCCCTAGCAACCCTAGGCATCAGCCATGGAAAATACAGGGGGGCTGATGACTGATGTTTTAAACTTACTTCATTTTTAAAATCCATACTTGACTCAGGTATTGGAAACTGAAGTATGTTTGGGAAATAGACATTAGCATACGTGTCTACTTTTTAAACCACATATACTTTGGAATCTAAATATAGATTAGATGTCTCTTGAAAATTCAGTACTGGAGTCAAGATATGCTTTAAATGGAAGATACAGTGCAGATTTTTGAAGACAGTATAGAAAAGAAAGACGGGTTATTAATATGTCCCTTACTTCATTTTCTGGTGTTTATTTGGCTGGTTGGTTGGTTGGTTGGTTGGTTGTTTTTTCGAGACAGGGTTTCTCGGTGTAGCCCTGGCTGTTCTGAAACTTTTCTTGTAGACCAGGCTGGCCTCGAATTCCAAGAGATCCTCCTGCCTCTGCCTCCCAAGTGCTGGGACTAAAGGTGTATGGACCACCACACCCAGCTAATTTTAGTTTTTAAAAAACGTGGCTACAGAGAATTGAAAGGCACATATGAAACTTTGTAAGTTTGATAAGTCTTACTTTGTTTAACACCTTAACTGTGTTCGGGGATACAGTGACATTGCAGCAGTAGATGCCACGCCTTTGGGGAGCTACTTTGGTTTAGGCAGTCCGTCTTTATGGTCATGGATTGATTGCTAAGAGCTTCATCCACTGTCTACTTTCCACTGCCGTGGTACATGTCAAGACTTGAGGACCCAAGCACATGAAAATAGTACTTTATCTCAGAGCTCCTAGTGTCTGCTTTTCAGGAGGTTTAAAAAAAAACTGGAAGGTTTTACAGGGGCCAGCAGTGGATTGTGGGAAGTTTGGGAGAAGTGGCCTACCTCCCAGCAGCTGCTTGTTTAAGAAGGAGTAACAGCATGTATCAGAAAGTCCTAGGGGACGTGGTCGCAGTCAGGACACATGTGGATAATCTTGTCGGTCCTCTCTTACCTGGTCTTTCTTCTTAATTTAATCTCTGCCCCTACTTCGGGGCTCCTAGAATCACCTACTCCTAAAACCAAAGAATAAAGAGCACTTGCTTTGGGAGGTTTTGTTTTGTCTCAAGAAATTCAGTAATGGCACTGGGAGGGCATTAGTTTGCTTGTTTGTCAAGACAGGGTTTCATTATGTAGCCCTGGCTGGCCTAGAATTCACTACATAAACCAGGCTGGCATCAAACTTGGAAATCAACCTGCTGTCTTCTTATTTTATGAATGACAACTGTCCAATATGATGCAAAGGAAGGAATCAAATATGCAATTTTGTTGATAACCAGAGAAATGAAGAGCCAATATTTGCTGAACTTGGGGGCATGACTGATAAGTGCCGTGAAGGGACATGAAAAGAACATTGTGTGACTTCGGAAAGAGTTGACTGGTTATTACCCACACACAGTGTCAGGGTGTGCAATGTCCTCTCTTGAGAGAGATGTCACTGTGACATGCCTTACCAGTAGAAATGTGTTCATTTCACAGGTGGAGGGATAGAAGTGAGAATGGTGGACCCTGCGGAGAAGTGGTATGTGATTATATTTATGGTCTAGCCAGAAGGCTCTGGAATTGGAGATCAGTGTTAAGTCTTTGGTATTATCCCCTTTATCTGTGCTTTAGGGGAATTTCAGAACCTAAGACCCAACATTTAAATGGCAGTCCTGCAGTAAAGAGGACACTGTGGGCCAGCGTTAAACCATCAGACGTTTTTAGGGATGCCTAGTGGTGGGTGAGCGATCGGAAGCTAACTTCTTTGATAGGCGCGGTTTGGTTATGTAGACCAGGATGCCCATGAACTCCAGATCATCCTGCCGGAACCTTCTAGTCCTGGGATTGTGCCTAGCTACCACTAATCTTTTTTTTTCTGTTTGTAATGAGTAACTTTGTAAGAGAAACTATTTGGTTGACTGGTTGCTTTTACTGTTATTATTTGTAAGTCTTTTAAAAAATTTTTTAGTCTTTATTCTTATTTTATGTGTATGGATGTTTTGCCAGCGTGCATGTCTGTGTACTGTGCCAGAAAAGGATGCCAGATCCCCTGGGGCTGGAATTACAGACCATAGTGAGCTGCCTTGTGGGTGCTGGGAATTGAACCCAGGTCCTCTGGAAGAGCAACCATGCTCTTAAGTACTTAGCCATCTTTCCAGCCCCTGTTATTATTAATTATTATTGTTGTTATTGTTGTTGTTGTTATCAGATGGGATCTTGTTTTGTAGCCTAGGCTAGCCTTAACTTACTGTGTAGCCCAAGCTGGCTTCAAACAAATGAGTTCTTTTCCTTGGCCTCCCAAGAGCAGGGATTCCTGGTGTGTACCAGCACACACTGCCTCAATTGGTATGGTTTTGATTACTGTAAAAGCATATTCTATAGAGGTAAACACAGAGTGGAAATAACTTGTGAGTAAACTATAAAATCTAAATTCTGGGTATAAAATGCAATCCAAAACAGAATCAGAAAGTAAAGTAACTTGAGTAGACTAAATACGTTTACACTGAGTACATGTATTAAAAGGAAAGGCTTTTAAAAGGGAGTGTGTGGGTCAATTTACTTATTTTTTAAAAAGTCTCTTTAGAGCCCTTTTGGACCAAAATCATGATGAGCTCGAGGAACAAAGCTTATTTTCTGTGCTTGTTTTACTTTACTGTCTTAATTGTTCTTATTAAATTAAATTGTGTGTGTGTGTGTATGTGTGTGTGTGTGTGTGTGTGTTCTGCTATTTGTGAGCCATGGTACTTGTGTGGAGGTCAGAGGGCAGTTTGTGGAACTGTTACCGTGTTAGGTCCCCAGGGATGGAACTTGGGGCATCAGTCTTCGCAGCAAGCGGCTCTACCCATGGAGCCGTCTTGCCAGTCCTCTGGCTGTGTGGCCTTGTGCGTGTCTTCTCTGAAAGGGCGTTTGCTTGCTCTCATCCACATGGACCGGCTCCTATGCAGCGTGAACCCTTTTTTGAGGCCAGTCCTCGGAGTGGATAGAACAGTGATGCCCTTGTAGTGGGGGTTGTGCTTGAATGTCACGGCTGGTTTGAACAGGACTTTTTGCCTTGACTTTTAACTAATCTTTCTCCTTAAGGGAGAAAACAAAACAAAACAAACAAAAAAAACCCTGTAACCCTCTCCAGGGTTTCCCACAAGTCTTTGGCACAAGTTTGTTTGTTTGTTTGTTTGTTTGTTTGTTTCTTTCTTTCTTTCTTTCTTTCTTTCTTTCTTTCTTTCTTTTTCTTTTGGTTTGTTTTTTTTTGACACAGGGTTTCTCTGTGTAACAGCCTTGGATGTCCTGGAACTCTCTTTGTAGACCAGGCTGGTCTCGAACTCACAAAGATCCATTTGCCTCTGCTTCCTGAGTACTGGGTTTAAAGGTGACAGCACACCCAGCTGACAAGTTAGTTTCTCAACGTGCAGTATAGCAGAGGTTGCAGCAGGTGCATCCCACATGTGCATACTGCATGCTCCAAGCAGGCAGGTGCTGACATCTAGCCTCCTGCTGCCAGTACGTTGGTGTAATGTTTGATATTGTCACTGAGCTGGCTTATGGTTTTCAAGTTTAAAGGGACTGTGAATTTAAGGTAGCCAGCAACAGTCTTAAAACATTCTAACGTACAGGCAACTTCGTGTGTCTGTGGTCATGTAATACAGTCAGTATTTAATTGGTTTTAGTTCAGATGTTAATTTCTTAGCTTACAGAGGGCAGGGACACAACATGTCTTCAGTCTGCCCATTTGTATTCTGTGTCACTCGGGCAAAGTCTAAGGCACTGCACTGTCAGTGAACAACTTGGGTTTTAAGAAGTTTTGTACCTGCATTATTAAGAAACTGGTTCTTTTTCTTTTTCGTTGCTGTGTTTTTGTCTTTGGTGGGGTTAGTTTTGTTTTTTGTTTGTTTTTGAGACAGGGTCTCTTCTCTACTTCAGCTTGGCCTGGAATTCACTCTGTGGCTCAGGCTGACCCGGAACTCAAAGCAGTCATCCTGCCTCCTGAGTGCTGGGTTAAACAGGCGTGAAGCACACGCGTGGCTATCTTGTCATTTTTCGCGTGAGTACTGAGTTAACCATCCAGAGGAAAGCGTACCATGTCGCTGGCTTTGTCCCTCTCTTACGGTCTGCGAGACTTTCCTGCTGTAGCCTGAGTATCTGTGCGCTCTTGTTTTTCATTAAAATAATTTCATTTGCAGAAGAGAAGTACATTGAAGAAGTCTTTCTGGTTTAGTTTTACAAGAATATACATTTATAAAGGGAATTTCCAAGAAGAAACAGTGTAAGGTGCCATTTTGAGGTCTGAGAATTGGACCTAGGGCCTCGCGTAGGTGAGGCAAGCCACTGAGCGACATCCCCAACTGTTTTTGACTCATATTTGGAGATGGGACCTTACTAAGTGGTCTTCTACTGCTTGCCTCTTGCCTTTGCCTCCTGAACGCTGGGACTGCAGACACATCGGCAGGCACAAAGGCCATTTTGCAAACCCATGTTTTTCCTCCTTGAGACTTCTTTACAGTTGGTCTGAGACAAAATTTAATACTCACACAATAGTGAAGTGCTTGGCTTTTTTTTTTTTTCTAATTTAAGTATGAAAATAGTGAAAGAAAAAAATGAGTTAAAAAAGGAAATATGTAGTTATTTCATCAGAAAGGTTTCATAAACATGTAAGTTTTGGTAGAGTGAATTTGGCTAATATAGTGAACTTCAGCGATGACGTACATAACACACATTAAATTCCCTTTGGAGTTCTAGACATCCAGTTACAGTGTTACCCATCCAGGCAAGGACCTTTCTGCTGACAACCAAGTGCATGCTGAAGTTCAAGTATGTTTCCATAAGTGGAGAAGATGCTGTGGTCAGGAGAAATTAGGTGTTAGTATTTTTATACTTTCTGGTGGTTCAGCTTTCCAAAATTTTATAACAATAAAAATAGCTCTGTTCACATAATATGTTTATGATTTGGGAGAAAACACGCAACCATTTCCAGGAAACATGGGTTGTGGGATCCAACTCGTTCTTTATTTTGATCTTTACTGCCACCTTGTGTCCTAACTGTGCATTACATCAGTTTGCTAAGACCTGCATGTTTTGCACTTTGGAGAGATTGCTTCTAATTTCTGTGGAGGTGGATGATTTCATTTGGATATTACTTTTCTAAAGATTAAGGTCAGTTTCACAGTACATAGAGCTAATTGTTTATCTAGATTCATTGTGCTATTCTGGTTTCTGACTCCTGATCTAAAGAATTGGTTCACCCATCTGACTTATGTGAGGCAGAGTTAATGTCTGATCTGCATATAATGAGTCTTTGAAATTGAGCAAATTCCTAATTGAAAACATAATTATTTTTTAAATACCTGTCAAGCTCTGCTCATGCTGAAACGGTTTGAGACATTATGACTGACGTGGAAAGATGGGATGAATCATGGTTTTAATAAGTTGATATTCTGATGCTGGCATTCGAATTTTAGAGACTTTTTGTACTTTCTTTTTTTGAGACAAAGTCTCACTATGTAGCTCAGAATGGTCTAGAACTCAGAGAGATCCACCTGTCTCTGCCTCCCTAGTGAGACTAAAAGCATGTGCTACCATGCACACCTTTTTTGTGCCTTTTATCAAAAGCAGGACTCATCCCTGAAATAATTTCAGGGTGTGTGTCCCAAAAGGACAGCTAATAGTAATGGAAGTGATGTGTGTGTTGCCTTTTTTTTTTTTTTTTTTTTTTTAAAGGCATTCCACAAGGGTGGTGGTGGCGGCTCACGTCTTAATCCCAGCACTCAGGAGGCAGAGGCAGATGGATCTCTGAATTCTAGACCATTCTGAGCTACAGAGTGAGTTCCAGAACAGCCAGGGGCACACAGAGAAACCCTGTCTCAAAAGAATATAATCATCATCATCATCAGAAATAAGGCGTTCCAAAGGTCTTTAGCCTTGCTCTATTACTGTGGAATTGACATAAACACTAGTGGAAACATGCCATAGGCGCACTGCCCACTGCCCAGCGGTGTCAGTACATGACTAGCAGCTAGAGCAGTAGTTCATTATTTGGGAAGGAATTGCTTCCTACAGCACAAACCACTAATTTTTGTTAAATGGTCTAGGTTTCTAAAACAAAACATTCAGAAATGTTTGTAGGGGCTGGAAAGGTGGCTCAGCAGTTAAGAGCACTGACTGCTTCCTCTTCCAGAAGACCCAGGTTCAATGCCCAGCACCCATGTGGCAGCTCATAACTGTCTATAACTCCAAGGTCTGACACCTTCATGCAGATATACGTCAGGCAAAACACCAATGCACATTAAAAAAAAAAATAGCTGGGCAGTGGTGGTGCCTTTAATCTCAGCACTCGGGAGGCAGAGGCAGGTGGATCTCTGTGAGTTTGAGACCAGCCTGGTCTACAGAGTGAGTTCCAGGAAAGCCAAGGCTACACAGTGAAACCCTGTCTTGAAAAACCAAAAAAAGAAAAGAAAAAAATGTTTATAAATAGTATAAACTGAGTATCCTGGCTACTGATGGGATGAATAGGGAAGAAAAAGACCTAATCCAGTCTATGGAAATGGATTGAGGCCTGCATTTTACATTAACCTAGTTATAAGATCTTAGGTAAAACACATATTCTCTCAGTTTCTGGGTTTTTTATTTTATTTATTTATTTATTTTTTGGTTTTTCGAGACAGGGTTTCTCTATGTAGCTTTGCGCCTTTCCTGGAACTCACTTGGTAGTCCAGGCTGGCCTCGAACTCACAGAGATCCACCTGGCTCTGCCTCCCGAGTGCTGGGATTAAAGGCGTGCGCCACCACCGCCCGGCCAGGTTTTTTAATTTTTTATTAGACTTTATTTATGTATTTATTTGGACAGGGAGTTCATGTATTCCTGGCTGTTGAGTAAGTACTCACTGTGTAGAGTAAGCTGTCCTTGAGCTCACAGCGTTCGTCCGCCCTCTGCCTCTGGAGTGCTGGGATTAAAGACGTGCACCACCACACCAGCTTTCTTTGTATTTACTGGGTGTGAGTCTTTGGCCTGCATGGGTGCTTGTGCCCGATGTGTGTGCAGGGCCCAGAAGAGAGCATCAGATCCTATGGAACTGAGCTTAGAGATGCTTGTGAGCCACCGTGTGGGGACTGGGAATGAATTCTCTATAAGAGAATTCATGATAAGGTTCTCTGTAAGAGCAGTTTGTGCTCTGTGTTTGGTTTTTTTTTTCCCCTAAAGTGGAATGATTTATTTTTATTTCTGTTTTTTATGTGTGTGAGTGTTTTCCTAAGTGTATGTCTATGTACCACATGTATGCCTGATGCCCAAGGAGGCCAGAAGAGGGCATTTGCTCCCCTAGGACTGGGGTCACAGACAGTTGTGAGCCACCATGTGGGTGCTGAGAATTGAACCCGGGTCCTCTGGAAGAGCAACTAGTGCTCATATCTGCTGAGCCCTGTGTGTGTGTGTGTGTGTGTGTGTGTGTGTGTGTGTGTGTGTGTGTCTGTCTGTCTGTCTATGCTTTTTTTCTTTGACAGTTCCATACATGTGTACCATGGCTTTGGATCATATCCATCCCCACCCCCTTTGTGGTTTAGGTTTTTGTTGTTGTTGTTGTTGTTGTTGTTGTTTTTGTCTGTAAGGTGGTCTTATGATACCTAACCTCATTCCATAATCCCTTTTCAGATGAGTTTGTGAACAATTCATAGTTAACTCCATAGGTTTTTTTGTGAACGTTACATGAAAAACACATAGAAAATTATTGACTCTTAGGCAGCTGTGAAGTATATTCTGTCATGTTTGGTGATGGAACCATGTCTCACGGAACTCAGAGCGATCCGCCTGCCTCTACCTCCTGAGTGCTGGGGTAAAGGCGTGAGCCAGCAAGCCTGGCTCTAGGACAGGTCTTGAAATGTGATCTTCCTTGGAGAGATACTTCCTGCACACATGAGGCTGCGGAGATGCGGTCTGTGAACACGGGAGACATGCCTGGCAGGTGTGTGACGGGGGGTAACCAGGAGGAAAGCTGAGTTGTGTTGACTCCATTGGTGCAAGGTGCGAGTCACGTGCTCGCCTTTCCTTCCAGTGCAGTTCAGTTGGCCTTCTCATGGCTCACCCTCATCACCTAACCCCCTTTCTTCTGCTTCCTTCTGTCTGTCTTTCAGTCCCTCACTCCACGGGGCACCTTTGAAGGGAGTGATGCCCCTGCCGAACATGGTGACTGACAGGCTGCCCTGGCTCAGTTATCACAGTGCTGATGCTGTCCATTCTAAAGGTACAGTACTGTGATAACTGAAGGATGGCAGCCATCTTGCCTTCCGTTCAAGAAGTCTCTTCACAGAAGACGGAAGAGGAATGGGAAGGCGCGCACCCGGGACAGGACCAGACACTTCACAGCACTCCCGTGTTTACTCTTCCAGGCTCTCCAGTTGGCAACGGGAAGGAGACAAACGTAGTTGTTTGCATGGGATGTCAATACCACTGTGCCGAGTAGATAGAAGGTCTGTGAACCTTTGAGTCTTTGGAAGTCCTAAGGACAAATCAGTATCTCTAGAGTGGTATTGAGAGAAATGAGCCATTTCATAAATGAAAAAGGTAACTTGTTTAAGAGCTTCACACTTAGCCCTACACTGTTAGATGTCCCAAGTTAAATAGGAGGAAGGTTTAGTGTTAGGAGTCAAACAGTATTGATGTCACATGAATAAAATTACACCCATGCTTAAGGAATGGAGAGTGATGTGGCTTTTCAAAAGAAAACATTCACTACAGAATGTCACTTCTACGTGAAAATAAATTATTTTATTCTGTTAAGTAAAAAAGCAGCATTCTGCACGGCAGCACAGATCTGCTTCAGGGATATGAAGTTAGAGATGCCAGCCCGTGTCATGGTTGCAGGAAAACCTAGCACCTTAAGAGCATGCGTTTTTAGTCTTCATCTTTAAAAGTACCATGAGTGGGGGGCTGTAAAGAGGGTTCTGTTGCTAACGTGCGGGTGAAGGCATGAGGACCTGAGTTCGGGTCCTAGCACCCGTCTGAAAACCCAGGCATGGTAACATGCATTTGTAGTCCCTGTTCCAGATGGCAGAGACAGACAGATCCTTGGGGCTTCCTGGACAGCCAGCCTCCCCGAATCCCCAAGTCATAGTGAGAAACCTCAGCAAACAAGGTGTACAAGTCCTGAGGAGGAACACCTGAGGTTTACCCTGCCTTCTCCATGCACACACGCAAGGGCATGTGCATGTAGACATGCACGTATATGCAGGAAATAAAACTGGAATAGAGTAGGGCTCTTAGAGAACCGGGGATTTATCATAGTCTCTCTGTCACTCATCCCTCTTCCTAAGGACACTGAATACGACAAGCCACTGAGTACCACAGTTAGTGACATTGTTGGGTCACAGTTTGTTGTGGATATCGTTCTGTGTAAATAAAGCACTGATTTGCCAGTGGCCAGGCAGGAAGTATAGGCAGGACAAGGAGAGAGGAGAATTCTGGGAAGTGGAAGGCTGAGTGAGGGAGACCTGCCAGCCACTGCCATGACAAGCAAGATGTAAGGTACCGGTAAGCCATGAGCCACTTGGCAACTTATACATTAATAGAAATGGGTTAATTTAAGATAGAAGAAGTAGATAACAAGAAGCCTGCCACGGCCATACAGTTTGCAAATAATATAAGTGTCTGTGTGTTTATTTTATAAGTGGGCTGTCGGACTGCCGGGACTTGGCAGGACCTGGAGAGAAAACTCTCCAGCTACAACAGTTCACTGCAGGGCCCAGGTAATCACATGGAATGTGTTTTTAGGCTCGAAGCTTAAATAGGGTCCTGTTCCCTCTTCAGAGGCTAACATGTACTCCTTGTGGATGGCTGAGTAGTGAAGGAACTCAGGCAATGACTTATGGAGTCAGGTCCCATCTGAACTTACCTACAACAAGGACCCAGTTGGGCCAGGGAGGGCAAAACCACATTTGACTTTTTTTTTTTTTTTTTTTTTTTTTTTTCCGAGACAGAGTTTGTGCAGTTTTGGAACCTGCCTTGGATCTCACTCTGTAGACTAGGCTGGCCTCGAACTCACAGAGATCCACCTGGCTCTGCCTCCCGAGTGCTGGGATTAAAGGCATGCGCTGCCGCCACCACCACCTGGCCACATTTGACTTTTTAGCAGATGCTGAACCTTATGAGTGGACATTGTCACGGAGTGTCTTAGACCGTCTCTACCAGGACAGAGTGAGGAGCCATCACTGTCTCTCTTCTGGCTTAGTTTCTTTCTTCTTTCACTTCTGCATCCAAAAAGAAGCCAGAAAGATCCACTTGGGTCACACCTGCTTGGCCAGAAACACACTGACCGTGTTTACAGCCAGTACTTGAAGTGTTTTCACACTCACAACTTCCCATAAACCGTGAGCTAGGCTGCTCTTGATAAGTTATAGAGAGAGAGGGCCCCTCTTGAAATTCCTTTGAAAGGAACTTTTGACAGAAACCCTGAATGAACTCGAGAAAGTTTCGGGGTTGGTGAGTCTTCCAGTAATTTGAAACAGTCGTAAATGTCAGCGTTGTAGCAGGTGGAAAAAAGGCTTGAGGAAGGACTGCTTTTGTAGTCCTTGGCTCTCGTGTGGGTTTCAGCACCTCCCTGACCTTCCTGTTTTCCCTCGTACTGGTTTTACAGAAATTCATCAGGTTTTTTACTTGCCCAAGCTTGACCTCAGGAGCCACATTCCTGCGCATGGGAAGTTGCAGTTGACTTGTTCCTTTGCCGTTGATATAATAAAATACCCTGACAAAAGCAAATTCAAGGAGAAAGGGGTTGTTTCATTTTATTAAAGATGTATTTAATAAAAAGCCATTTATTTTTATGCGCATTGGTATTTTGCATGTATGTCTGTGAGATGGTGCCATATCCTCTAGAACTGGAGTTACAGACAGCTATGAGCTACCATCTGGGTGCAGGGAATTGAACCCGGGTCCTTTGGGAGAGGAGCCAGTGGTCTTCGCCACTGAACCATCTCCTCAGCCCCCAGAAAGGGTTTATTTTAAACAGCAGTTCTAGATTATAGTCCCATCATAGCAGGGAAGTCAAGGCCTCAGGAGCTTGAAGCAGCTGGCCACATTCTGTTCGTCGTCAGAAGGAGAGAGCCATGAGTGTATGCACACTCGTGCTCAGCTTGCTTCCTCCCGTTATACCATCCGGGATTCACTGCCTAGGGAATGGTGCCAGCCACAGTGGGCTCTTTCACTTTAATTAATGCAGTCAAAATACTACCGCTATCCTCAGCATGCCCAGAAGCTATCACTCAGGTGATTCTAGGTAATGTCAGGTTTACAAAACTATCACAACAAATTGGCTGTGATTTGGACAGGAGTCAAGCTGGGCCAGAACTGAGGCAGTGGCTCCAGAAGCCCTCCCAGGCCTAGGGTCTTTGAAAACTTGGGGGTCTCCAAAAAGCTGGGTGAGGTGTATACCTGTAATCTCTTGGGAGGCAGAAGCATGAGGATTACCCAGGAGTTCAAAGCCTGATTGGTCTATGTGAGCCTGGTCTACACAGTGCCAGGCCAGCCAGGCCAGCCAGAGTTACGTAGTAAGATCCTATCTCAACAAGAAGGACACTCCTGAGTAGTTTTTAGGTGTAAGGCAGAAGAGTTTAATCCAGTTCCATGAGAAGTGATGTTAAGAAGCTTCTGGGATGCACAGCCTGTTATGTAGATTTGGTTGATGTATTCATTAAATATCTGTACATGTCCAAAGGAAGCGAAAAGAAGGGGCTGAGGGAGATCCTTGCATCTCCATATTCATGGCATTATTTGAAGGTACAATGCTAAGTGAAGGCAGGCACAACTGTTGGAACAGGTACTGTATGATTGGCCCATTTGAGGATCCTAGAAAAGGTTACTGTTTCCAGAGTGGCTCATTTGAGGATCCTAGAAAAGGTTACTGTTTCCAGAGTGGCCCATTTGAGGATCCTAGAAAAGGTTATTGTTACCAGAGTCTAGAGCAGGGAGGAAGTGAGGAATTTGTATTTTAGGCATACAAAGTTTCATTTGAGGAGGAGGATGCAATTCTGGAGGTGGATGGTGATGGTTGCCCAACGTGCATGAACTTAACAACCCACAGGACTGGCTACCTAAAATGATAAATCTTATGTATATCAACAATAAAACATTTAGGACGATGATGCTGTTGAATGTCCAGTAATAAGACTCTATGGCATACTGCCTCAATTTTCATTGCAGAGATACCAGCAGTACTATTCCAAGTAAGCAGTTAAAATGAGTTGCCATGTCCTTTTGTGATTAAAGTTCTCAAATCTGTAGCCCCTTGGGTGTGTTTCCAGACATAAGGTGGCGTTAGTTTAGTGAAATAGAAAAACAGGAGTACTAAAACAATGAGAAAGACCCTGTACAAGAAGTCTGTTTACGGCGGCCTCTTCTGCTGGTGGTCTCCGGCTTGGACTTCTGTGGTACAGTAATAAAGATAAAAATTACATCCATCCCTTGGGCCATCGAGATGGCCCAGTGGGTAAAGGTGCTTGACAAGCCTTGTTCAGTCCTCAGAACCCTTGCAAAGGTGGAAAGAAAAACCAACTCTACAAAGTTGTCCTCTGAACCTTGCTTGTTTGACCCAGACCCACATCATCTACTTTAATAATTAATGGGGAAATTAAATTATATTCATCTCCTAAGTAATGAAGTGTAGCATGTTATTTCTTAAGACATAAACATTTAGCATCCATGTCTGAGGTAGTAGCATATTGTTTTATTTGAATGTTTTGGTAATTCAGTTTTAACAAACCTCAGATATGACCAGTTCATTGAAGGGGCATTCTCTTCTTGCTCTCTGTCATTCGAGAATGGCTTTCCTATTTAAAAAATGTTAATTTTGAAAAGGAGAATAAAATATAAGACTGGAAAGAGCAAAAAAGGCTAAATTGTCTTCTTTTTTTTTAAAAAAAAGACTAAATGTGAGCTATGTCAGTGAATGTCTTTGGTAGGGTGTGTGGCTCAGCACAGGGGAAGACCTCAGGAGTACAGGGCCTGCCACTTGTCCAGGAGACCACAGTTAGGGATGTGTGTGACCCCACTACCGTAGAGGATGAGCTACTTCTCAGGTACTGTGTCTTCAAATGCATCTGCATTAAACTCGGTGAAGGCCCAGTTCTTTGAGATGTGGCTCCTCTGGCATCCAGGGAACTTGAATTTGGTGCTGCAAAGCATCCATTACAAATTTCTTCATCTGCAGCTTGATGCAGAGTGACAGGGTGACCTGCCAGTGTAAATCCTGGTCATTGTATCCACCAGAAAACCATCTCCAGCATCCCATAGGGAAACCGATAAAAGCAGCAGGCTGGATACATTATCTAGGAAGCTGCTGCTTATAGCCTTGCATACCAGACCCAGTGAGGAAGCTAGTCAACCTAGTTGGCTCTAAAATCACTTAAAAAAAAAAAAAGCCTTTAATCTCGGCACTTGGGAGGCAGAGGCCGTTGAATCTCTATGAGTTCAAGGCCAGCATGGACTACAGAGCGAGTTCCAGAACAACCTACACAGAGAAACCCTGTCTCAAAAAAATAAAACAACAAAAAGCCACAAGTAAGTATTCATTTGTAGACATCATCCACAGTTGGGATACTGGACCACCCCTGCCCTACCCAGGGCCTTCTACCACAGCCATCATAGAGTTGGAGCAGGCAGCTAATTCTTGTTCATGCCACACAGACTTCAAACGTTCTGCTGTGCCTAGGACATTGTAAGCCCTTGTGAGTAACAGCAACCTAATTATATTGTGACACACATTATTCTTAGATTATATTTCTGGGATCAGTTGCTTGTTGAGACAACAAGCCACTTATGTTTTGGGGATTTCTGTTGTTATTTTTGTTTAGGTTTTGTTTTGGTTTTGAGACAGAGTCTCATGTAGCCCAGGCTCGATGATGATGACCTTTAATGATGATCCTTCTATATTGTCTGAGTTAGGGTTTCTATTGCTGTGAAGAGACTCCATGACCATGGCAACTCTTTTTTTTTTTTTTTTTTTGGTTTTTCGAGACAGGGTTTCTCTGTGTAGCTTTGCGCCTTTCCTGGAACTCACTTGGTAGCCCAGGCTGGCCTCGAACTCACAGAGATCCGCCTGGCTCTGCCTCCCAAGTGCTGGGATTAAAGGCGTGCGCCACCACCGCCCGGCAAGGCCATGGCAACTCTTATAAAGGAAACGTTTAATTGGGGTGGCTCACTTACGGTTTCAGAGGTCCACTCCATTATCATCATGACGGGGAGCAGGGCAGAGTGCAGGCAGACGTAGCTGAGATTCCTACATCCTGCAGGCAACAGGAAGTCAACTAAAACACTGAGCGGTATCCTGAGCATAGGAGATCTCAAGGCCTGCCCCACAGTGACACATTTCTTTCAATAAGACCATAGATGCAAACAAAACCACGCCTAATAGTGCCACTCCCTAGGAGATTATGGGGGCCAATTGCATTCAAACTATCACATATACCTTCCAAATCCTGGGATTACAGGCCTGGAACACCATGCCATTTTATACAGTGCCGGGGATAAAGCCCAGGGCCTTGTGTGTAGGCAGGCACTCTACCAGCTGAGCCACATGCCCAGCCCTTGTCTGCTGCTTCTTTTTTTTTTAACTTTCTTTTTATTTATTCTTTGTGTCTCTCATCTCATGCATCTTGAGCCCATTCATTTCCCCATCCCTTCATATCTGCCCTCTGCCCTTGCAACCTCCCCCCAAAATAAAATAAGAGAGAGAGAGAAAAAAAGGAAAATCAATTTCATCACAGAAGCTGTAGTGTAACCACACTGAGTCATACAGTAATCCCTTTTTATCCATATATCTTTACTTGCAAGTGTTCATTGCAAAGAGTAATTGGTCTGGTTCAAGGCCTCTGGTTTCTGCTACACTGTCAATACTGGGCCCTCACTGGGATTCTTTTGAATATCCTGTTGCTCTGTGTCGTGGAGATTCTGCAGCTTTGGACTTGCCCCTTCATATGCTCCAGCAGATCATAGATGGGGTGGGTGTTGGGGTAGGCCAACTCATAACCCTAGTTCTCGGCCTGGGTAGTTGCAGGGTTGGTTAGCCCACCCTGGATTGTTTTGCTTTTTTGTTTTTTCGTTTTGTTTTTAAATGAGTTTCTCACTGTAGCTAGGGCTGGCTTTAAATTCAAGGCAGTCCCCTATTTTAGTGCTGGGGTTACTGGTGTTAGCCAATACACATGGCCAATTTTTAAAAAATTGTTTCCTTCTGGAGAAATGCCAAATAATTTTTTTTCAAGATTTATTTATTATGTATACAGCATATATGACTGCAGGCCAGAAGAGGGCACCAGATCTCATTACAGATGATTGTGAGCCACCATGTGGGTGCTGGGAATTGAACTCAGGACCTCTGGAAGAGCAGTCAGTACTCTTAACCTCTGAGCCATCTCTCCAGCCCTTTTTTTTTTTTTTCAAAAATGCCAAATAATTTATGTAGATAGCCTGCCCTCAAGGAGGTGGACCATATTCCACATTGTCAATTTGGGGCTGTGGATAGTGACTTCTTTCCAAAGAGTGAAGAATGGCCAAGGGGACAAGCACAGTGGATAAACATGACTTGTATGACCTTAGTCATGTGCCCAAGGTTGACAACAGTGAACATGTGCATTCATTTACTAGGGTGTGGTGAAATGGCACGTCACTTCTATGATCTCTTCTAAAAATGCAAAAAAAATCATGAGAACGTCCCAACAAACACAACATTGTACCAAACATCTGACCAGTACTACCAAGAGCTGCAGTGGTTATCAAAAACAGAACTCCACGGGCACGGTAGCACACAGCCTTAATCTCAGCACTGGGGAGGCAGAGGCAGGCAGGTTTCTGAGTCCCAGGCTAGTCTGGTCTACAGAGTGACACTCGGTCTCCAAACATAAAACACACTCACATGCACGCACATGCACACATGCACGCACGCACGCACGCACGCACGCACACCCCATCACCACCACCACCAACAACAACCAAGGAAACTTCTGTCCCAGCAAAAGTTGCCTGTGAAGAAATGAAGACTAAATTCAGTGTATCTAGCTGAGCTTCTAGATGAGATAAAGCCAAAATCACTAGGAAAAAAAATAGGAAATATGAGCAAAGTAAGGACAAAAGCAAGGGTGTATGTCAGGACTGGTCCATTAACTGTAACAAATGTATCTTGTCGGGTGCTCCAGCCAGAAAGGTTGGGAGGCAACATGTGAGACCTCCATGGGAGCTTCGACGTGTTTCTGCAGATCTAAAATGAAAAGCTCCCTAGAGAAGAGCACATAGACTGCAGGAGAAAAGTCCTTCTTATGTTATTTCCTTCTTCAGACATAGTTCCTGCTCACTGGACTGGAAGTCCACTTTGTCTTTTTATTGCCCTGTCCGGCACATGACTCACACACATTCTTGCTAGAAGAGAGCCACAGATGAGAAGGCATGCCTGGAGCATTCGCCGTTTCGTTTGGATTGGAATACATGCCTGTAATGTAAAATGTGACCTGATAGAGTTCATCTGACTGAAATGGAGTGAAGGGCATTATCTTTATGTGTTTGGACTGTTTCTATATTTTTATTTTCCATGAGCTTGGGAGATGGAATAATGTTCAGAAGCGGGAAGAAGGCGAATTCTAACGTGGTTAGAAAATCCATGTCCGCTTTCTGCTACTGTCTTTGAAATGAAGTGGCAGAATTTCTGTGATTCCCGTTGATGGAGACGGTTTTTTGGTATTCTCACTTTGAAGAGCGTGTCCTGAGCCTGAGACAGCCTGGGGACCATTAGTGGCCGCTGTCCAGTGGTACTGAGGTTTGTGAAGCTGTACGTGAACTGCCCACGAGTGGTGTTGCCAGGCATCCACCCCTTCTGTGGTCCTCCAGCAGGGCTGGGGGCATTGGACGAGGAGCAAGGCTTCGTGTCTGATGGCTGTCCATGTGTTTTAAGACATCAGCTTTAATACAGTGCTATAGGCCCTCTAGGAAGGCAGAAGGTCCCAGATTTAACTGTTACTATGGGCTGATTGCTAGAAAGGTAGACTAGAGAGCCATTTTTGTGCAGGGCATCAGTGGATTTTTAACAACGAAGTTTAACAGTGGACTGTATTTTGTCTAGACACGAGGCTTCCCCACTTACCATTGTCTCATGTCTGTGAGGAAAACGCTAGAGCCGAGGCTGAGTGTTGTGGTTCAGGTAGAGCACCTGCCCAGCATGCCTGTGGCCCTGAGTTTCATTCTCAGCACGAGGGGGGTGGAGGGAGGCCACCTGTCAAGTCTCAAACTTACTCTAATCTCATTTTTCTAGTATAAAATTTGCCACTTTGATGTATTTTCATCAGTCCCTTGTGTAATGTGTGTGTGCGTGTGTTTCCGTGAAGCAAGCAGTTAAAAAAGGAAACGCCTTTCCTTATTTATTTACTTATTTATTAATTTGTTTTTAAAAAGAGTTAAAGTGTATAGTCCAGGCTGGCATCAAACTCATGGAAATCCTCCTTCCAAGTGCTGGAATTACTGGCAGAAACCACTGCCTAGCCCTTTTTCTAATTGACGGTATTATTTGGTTAAAGTGAGTCAACATTTGTTTAGCAGCTGTGCAATAAGTCACCCCATTTCACCCTTGAAGAGCAGAAGAGTTTTCACAATGGAGCACCTGAAGATACTCAGAGTCCCCAAGTCATACTGCTAAGAAGTGGAAGAACAGAGGTATGAATGTGGAAAATACAAACGCACACCCACCATGCAGGCATGCATGTACATGCGCAGACACACAAACGTAAGTTATAGAAGTTAATGTAGCATTGCTTTAAAAGTTGTTGCACAGTGTGTTTACACGGGACAGCCACAAGGTCGAGGTCAAAGGACAACCTTTCACCTTTACGTGAGGTGCAGGGACAGAACCCAGTGTGCCAAGCTTGCAAAACATGCGCCTTTACCCGGCAAGCAGTATTGCTGGCCTCTCCTTGGCTTTGGGATATTATAATGGGTGAAATTTTGAAACAACTAGATCGGGCATGTGTAAAATCACTGTGAAACTTTCCACCACACACACTCTCTCCTTCCATCTACTCCCAGACTGGCCTTGAACTTACATGGTGGCTAAAAATGACCCTCTTGCCAAGGCCGCCTCTCTTCAGTTCAAGGCTTACAGGGGTTTGCTACCACCCCAGTTTCTGCTGTGCTGGGGATTAAACTCGGCATGCTAGACAATGTACCTTTGAGCATGCTAGGCAAGTACCTGCCCCTGAGCTGTGCTGTTTCTCTGTCGGTTTAGAGACTGCACCTGAATTTACCGATATTTTAACTACCATCTGCAGCCCCATGGCCCACAGTCAGCGTGCTCGCTGCTCAGGCCATGGCCTGGTTGGACTTCCGGTCCCACTGGCTCTGTTGCTGCCGCCAAATGTAGTTTTAACTAAGTCTCTATCATTCTACTTACCAATAAAGATTCCGGAGTCAGATGTTGGGGTGACTGACTGAGAGAGGCCAAGAAACAACCAGCTGACCTTCCCTTTTGGCTGGAGACGGAGCAAGAGAGCATCTCTCCAGCCATCCCAAACCAACAAGACCCCCAAACTCCCAAGTCCTTCCCTACTCCTTCCTGTGAGTCTCTTTACCCATCTTCCTGGTTTCTCTGTACTCTCTATGGCTAATTCCTGTCAACTAGTTGCTGGCTTCACCCCCCCCCCCATCCAAGGTTGATTTTATTAACAGTCGGGCACAGTGCCATCAAATATTATGCAACAGAGCTACATCCCCTGCCCAAGGTGCTTTAAATGTTTTTCCGTAATTGGGCAGCAGTGGCACACATCTTTAATCCCAGCACTCGGGAGGCAGGAGGCAGGCAGATCTTTGTGAGTTCAAGGCCAGCCTCGTCTACAGAGTGAATTCCAGGACAGCCAGGGCTACACAAAAAAACCCTGTCGGGGCCAGGGCAAAGGGGGGGCGGGGGAGGGGGGAAAGACAGGGTTAGCTGCATTTGCCATGGCACCCATGGAGGTCACAGAACAGCTTTGTGCAGTTTCTTCTTTCCTTCCACGTTTACACGGGTTCCAGATTGTCAGGCTTCGGCAGCAAGCACCTTTACCAGCTGGGCCATCTCAATGTTACGTATTTATTTATTTACTATATAATCCTAGCTTGCCTGAAACTTGCTAAGTAGACCAGGTTGGCCTTGAACTCATTGAGATCCACCTGCCTCTGCCTCCAAGTACTGGGATTAAAGCTATGCACTACCACACATTTTTTTTTAAATGATAATTTGGCCTTGACATTCCATACCCTTCCCTCCCTTAGAGTACCAACAATTGAGTCCATGTCCTCTTCCCTATTAGACAACGACTCTCCCACTGAGCTACATTTAACTTTATTTTGAGACAGGCTTTGATTACAGGTGTTACCTGAAGGCATGTCCCATCTCTTGTACCCAGTCAACTGCTCTGTCCTTTTTCCAGAGAAGACCCTTTGTCTACAAGGACATTTCCTTCTGCCCGGGACACCCACACCATCCACTTTACTCATCTTCTCCTTCCCTCTCTCCTTTTCATTTCTCCTGCTTCCTCCAACCCTCAACTAGTCCCCCCACCCTACACACACACACACACACACACACACACACACACACACACAGAGAGAGAGAGAGAGAGAGAGAGAGAGAGAGAGAGAGAGAGAGAGAGAGAGAGAACAAAAACAAAAGCAAACTTCAGTCTTATCTCATGACCCTGATCTTGATGTGCTTATGGCATCTCTCTAGAGTGAGTTCTGTGAGGGCAGAAATCATGACCCCTGCCAGAGGTCACAGCAGCAGGCACAGAGCTGCATAACTCGAAGCCCTGGGAGGCTTGAGTGACATCTTTCCTGTTTTCTGAGAAAGGGTGAGAAGAGCTAAGAAGGTGTTTTCCATGCCCACTTCCCAGGGCCCAAGAGTGGCTCCAGCCCCAAGCCAGCGTTTTCCCACACATGTGTCAAAAGATGTGATCCCAGCAGAGGCAGCTCCCCAGTTGCCCATGTCTCTCCCTGGGAGAACTAACTGCTCTCAGAGAGCATTCAGTTTGGAGATTGCCATCTGAAAATTGGGGAGCCACTGTCCTAAAAAGGCTGCTTGTCATCCAGGGTGTGGGAAGCAAGGAGGAGAGAGGGCAAGAAATGGGAATGAGAGAGACACTCCCTTTGGTGGGGTGGAAGAGTAGAAGCCGTTGAAAATAGGCTGATGTTTTATTCCCTGAGTGACACTCTAGACAGATTTATTCATTGAGAGGAAAAAAGACACAGTATTCCTTCAGATAGAGGCTTGCATGCCAGCCTTTCTTCCTGGAAGAAGTCCCCTCACCCGCGGCTCTGCGCTGGAAAGCAGTAAGTAGTGCAGCCCTGGGATTTCCAGGCACTGTGGAATTCCATCACCCATCCTCCTCTTCTCCATGCAACCAATGCCAAATCTGTGGGCCAGCAAGGTGCCTCGGTGGTTAAATGTGCTTGCTGCTAAGCCTGATGACCTGAGTTCAGTACCCAGAACCCAAATGATTGAAGGAGAAAATGGACTCCCACAGACTGTCCTCTGCCTTCCACGTGTGTAATGTGGCCCATGTGTGCATGCACGTGCAAAGACACACAAAATAAATACATAAATATAAAAACTTAGAAAACAAAAAATAAAACAGCAACTTAGCAAGACAGTAGAATCCAGTGGGCACACTGGTCCAGAGGAGACTTGAATGAGTGTGCACAGGGATCTGCTGAGCACGCAGGCTGTCATCCTGGAGGGAGAGTGCAAGGACCCCACACCTGCACCATTGTTCTCTGTGAGCAGTGGTGTATTAGTTACTTTTCTGTTGCTGTGATAAAACACCATGACCAAGGCAACTTACAGAAGTTTAATTTTGGCTCACTGTTCCAGAGGGTTACAGTCCACAACAATGGGGACATGGCAGTAGGTGGCAGGTACGATGGCAGACAAAAGAAGCTGAGAACTTACACCCTCAACTGTAATCATGAAACGAGAGAGGCAGAGAGACATTCAGAGTGACCTGAGGTTTTGAAACCTCAAAGCCTGTCCCCAGCAAGGCTGCACCTTCTAGACCTCCCTCCCCTTCAGTTGATACTGAAGACTAAGTGTTCAAGTGCCGGAGCCTGTGAGGGACATTTCTCCTTCAAACCACCACAGATGGACTCACAGAATATCATAATAAAGACCCATCTGCCTTAACAGGGTAACACTTTATTTATATGTGTGTTTGCAGGTGCATTTGGTTGTGGGGACCAGAGGATAGTCTTGAATATTTTTTTCCTCAGGTACCACCAAGCATCCATCCATCCATCCATCCATCCATCCATATCTCTCTGTCTCTCTATCTCTCTATCTCTATCTATCTATCTATCTACCTACCTGTGTAGTCATGAATGTTACATTCATGCTGTATGTGGGAGTTAGAAGACAGCTTGCAGGTAGCCTGCTCCTTTCACCATGCGAGTCCCAGAGATTAAACTCTGGTCATCAGGCCTGGTGGCCTGGCAAGTGCCTTTACCTGCTGAGTCATTTCATCAGCTTGCCTCCTTTCTCTCTCTCTTTCTTTCTTCCTTCTTTCCTTCCTTTCTTTATTCTTTTTCTTTTTCTTTTAACCTGGAGCTCATCAAGTAGGCTAGGCTGTCTGGGCCAGTGAACCTCAGGGATGCCCATGTACCTCTCCTCTTGCCTTACTTCTCCTCTTCCCCAGTGCTGGCACACACTACTGTACCCGGTTTCATTTTTGAATGTGGATTCTAGGCCTCAAACACAGGTCCATGTGTTTGCCAGACAAGTACTTTACCAACTAAGCCATCAGCCTAGCCCCCAGCTGTGCATCCAGATGCTTCTGCTTTAACATCAGTTCTGCCCAAAGTCCATGTAGAAATGGCTGGCAGAGACCTCCGGTTCTTAGTCCCATCTATATCCTGCCAATGATGTGAACCTTAGACATCATTCGCTACAGTGTTTCTCAGATTGTGGGTTTGACTCATTTAAATGTCTCTTGGCCAACATATTGCTTTTTTTTTAAATGTAGCTCACTTGGCAGAGTGCTTGCTTAGCCTGTACAAAGGATGTGCTCAGTCCCCAGCACCATATAAAACAAGGCCTGTAATCCTAACACCTGAGAGAAAGAGGGAGGAAGATGAGAAATTCAGGGTCACTTCTGCTACAAAGTGAGTTCAAAGTCAACCTGGGCTACATGAGTCCCTGTCTTTAAAAAAAAAATAAGTCATCAGAATGCACAGCATGCTTTGGGAAATGCACTGGTCTGCTTGTGTATGTGCTGGGGATTTGCATGGTGGGACACAGGTGTCCTCTGCAGTTGGCTTCCAGTCAAGCTGTTGGTATTGATCTAGATACTAGGCTTCAGCAGATCATCTCATTCTGTGCATCAAGGGACTGAAGCCAGTTGTTCAGGTCATCAGGAGCACAGTAGGGTCAGAACCTGGGCCTCAGGCTCTGTAGGCAGATTTTTCTGTCTCTCCAGCAGCTCTCAAATCATGACATAGAGACATATTAATTACAAAATCTTGGCCGATAGCTTACGCTTGTTCCTAACTTGTAGGCAGAGTTTCTCTGTGTCCCAGCAGTTGCTCCCAAATAACCATTCAGAGACTTAATATTAATTATAAATGCCTGGCTGATAGCTTAAGCTTGTTTTTAGCTAGCTTTTGTAATTTAACCCATTTCTATTCATCTATGTGCTGCCCCAAGGCTCGTTTACCTCATCTATGAACTTCCCATGTTGCTTCTTTTGAGTCTGGCTTTTGACTCCTCAGACTCAGCCCTTCTTCCCAGCATTCTCTCTGCCCCCCAAATCCTGCCTAGCTATTGGCCAATCAGCTTTTTATTAACGATGTGAGCAACGCATTTTCACAATGTACGGAAGGATTATTCCACAGCACTAACTAGTTCTTATAACTTAAATTAACCCGTATCTTTCAATCTGCGTTCTTTATGTGGCTCAGTTACCTTTGCTCTGTGCTCCCCATGCTGCTTCAACTCTGTATGGCTGGCGACTCCACCTTTCTTCTTCCCAGTATTCTCTCTGCCCCCAAAGTCTTGCCCAGGTATTGGCTTTTTATTAAACCAATCAGTGACATATCTTCACACGGTGTAAAGGAATATTCCACGAGTCTCCCAGTTAACCTATTTTTATCACCCTTGAAAGAGTAGAATTAGTAGCATCTGGTATTTGGTGATCGATTTCTATGTGACAATCAGTGGGTCCTATGTACAATTTTATTTAGCAGGGGGCAAGTTAGCTTTGTGTATTGTTTTGAGGAAATGGTCCCTGGGCCTAGTGCTCCAGGATCTAGCAGCCTAGATGAAGGGTAGCCATCATCAAGGAACACGTTTAAGCATTGTTAGAAGCTACATGTGGTGATACATGGCATTAGTCCCAAGCACTGGGGAGGCAGAGGGAGGTGGATCTTGGTGAGTTCAAGGCCAGACTGTCTCAAAAAAAGAGGGGGGCGGGGTTAGAATTTTATGTCAGTTAAACCTAATGATGGAAACATTGATGGCTTATGCTTGTACACAGCACTAAGGAGGCTGAGGCAGAATTGGGAGTCTGAAACAAGTCTGGGCTACATTAGTAAAATCCTGGCTCTTAAAAGGAGGACGAGCCAGGCAGTGGTGGTGCATGTCTTTAATCCCAGCACTCGGGAGGCAGGAGCAGGTGGATCTCTGTGAGTTTGAGGCCAGCTTGGTCTGCAGAGTGAGATCCAGGACAGCCAGGGGCTACACAGAGAAACCCTGTCTAGAAAAAGCAAGCCAAACAAACACCCCATGCTTTTCCTTTACTACACATGTATAAGGAATACAGCAGCGTGGACACTTTTAGACCCAGCAAAGGGAAGTTTTCTCCTTGACTCCCCCATAGTCCTTTTGAAATGTAAGGTGGTCACAGATGCTGCCAAAAGTGGCTGATTATTCAACACAACAAGCCTTCCCCCACCCCCTACCCCCAAGGCAGAAAAGGAGACACTGTGTCAGTTGGGAGCCCTCAATTCTAAACATGACTCCCTTATTCTGGAGATGGCTAGTAGACAAGGCACCAACACCAGTGACCACCCCAAGGCTTCTGTTTACCTAGGAGTTGCAAAAGGCAATGTAAATGTCTGCTCTGCTCCTGGCAGTGTGCTGAGCTGGCTGTGAAGCTGCCCACACAGGAAAGAGTCCCGTAGAGAACACATTAAAAATACCCAGGTCCTAGGCCTCAGAATGGCAAAGAGCTGAGGAGAGGCGCTGCCCAGATGCCGGTGACTGACTGGAGAGCTTTGCCAGGCTAGGTTCACAGAGCAAATCCTTTCCTCATGCCTTCTGGCAAAATCCTCAGCTCTGCCAACCCATGTGCCTTTGTTTGCATCCTTTGGAATTCTGAAGGCCTCAGCCAGTTAGCAAGGCTGAGCACTGGCTGGAGCGTTTAGTTAGCCAAATACTTCCTTATGTTTTCCTGGTTCGTTCTCATAAAAAGTGACCTTAGCCCAACTCCTAGTAGCAAGCACATGATTGTGGAATGTACCCAACTGTGAAATACTGCCTTATTTTTCATCCTGAGTAGGCTGAAAATAGGCAAAAATTATTTTCAGATTCAACTTCAGATGTGTTTGTTTGGGTTGTAGTAATAATGAAAGCTAGCATAATGTGCTGTGTCTGGTATATTTTATCTGTATTTATCTGTGTATATCTACGTGTGTGTGTGTGTGTGTGTGTGTGTGTGTGTGTTCAGACCTAGGGATTGTATCCAGAGCTTTAAGAACACTAGGCAGCTCTGTCCCTGGACCGCATCCCTAAAGTCTCACTGTGTTACCAGGCTAGCCCTGAGCTGCTGACCTCAAACCATCCTGTGGCCTCAGCCTCCTGAGAAGCAGGGACTAAAGGCATGTGCCACAGTGCCCAGCTACATAGATCATGACCAGATGTCACAAAAGCCACACTTAAATAAGTATGTCACTAACCTGATGTAACTCAGTTCAAACCTTGGAATTTTGAATTTTCAAATTACGGCCCATTTTTATCAACAGGGGAGGGAATGCCAGAACTCCAAAGCCAGTGCATTCTCAGCCACCCGAAAACAGTATCACATCCATTCCCTTTTGGGTTTTGGCTTGGAATGTGCATCACCCACTTAGTTTGGAAATGGGGTGGTCATTTACCCACGGGCCCTGCAAGCCCCGAAAGCACTGTGGCAATATTAGCATCCACTGAAGCCCGTCTGCTGAACCTGCCTGGGCTTTTACCTGCACTGTCCGCATTGGCCTTCCGTAGAAAGCTCCCCCAACTTAGGCTCTCGCTTTCATATAGTATGTTCGTGTGCTTCAACTTACTTCCAATGTCAGCTGCATCATTTTTCCCTAGAAGGGGAGCTTTGTGTTTTTCCTTTGATAATGCATGTCCCAAGCAAATAGAGGCAAGCCTGGTATCCTACTATGTATATATTTTATTTTCTCTCTCTCTCTCTCTCTCTCTCTCTCTCTCTCTCTCTCTCTCTCTCTCTCTCTCTCTTTGCTGTGTGTGTAGGGGGGTGGTTGTGATGTGGAGGTCAGAGGTCAACCTGCAGGAATCAGTTTTCTCCGTCCCCCACGTGGGTCTTGGGCATTGGACTGGGGTCAGCAGGCTTAGCAGCAATGACCTTCACTTGCTAAGCCCTCTTGCCAGCCTGGAGCCCGATGTTAGAACAGGTGTTCAAGTGTTTGCTGAATGAATAGCACATACAGGCAAATATGGAGGCTAAATAAACATCTATCGCCTCTATTTATCAATAAGGGAACTGGGATTTGTATTGAACAATGTGCTCAAACGCAGGAGTAGTTATTCTTAACTTCAGAGTCAGTTTTTAGAATGTTAGTGGTGATAGTAGTTTTCTGCCCCCACTGTATTATTGGAATAAAAATAATTTAACACAAAGAGAGATTAACATGGTACTTCAGGAACCCTCCTTAGAGTAAATAGAGTAGGTAAATACAAGTATATTCATCATCTCATCTATAGTAGTGACAGAACCAGTATTAAATAAGATGCCACTATGTGTACCCTATGCTGCTCAACCCATCTAGGGAAGATCCACATAAACGGCTTGCTAACACGAAACTGCTTCCATCTGAGCCCATGTGCTCTTATCTATCTGTCTATCTATCTATCTATCTATCTATCTGTCTGTCTGTCTGTCTGTCTGTCTGTCTATCTACCTATCATCTATCTATTATCTATCATCTATCTATCTTCTCTATCTATTGTCTATATCATCTATCTACTATATCTGTCTATCTATCATCTATCTATCTATTATCTATTTATCTACTCATCTATCTATATTTCATCTCTATCTCTCTGTGTCTCTGACAAGGTCTTACCATGTAGACCAGGATGGCCTTGAATATGTGTTCTTCTGTCTCAGTGTCCCAAGTGCTGGGATTCCAGGTGTAAGCCACCAGCCTGGCCCATAGTCTCTCTCAAAATAGAAGTTCAAAGTTGTGGGCGGTGGTGGCGCACGCTTTAATCCCAGCACTCGGGAGGCAGAAGCAGGCAGATCTCTGTGAGTTCGAGGCCAGCCTTGGCTACAGAGTGAGTTTCAGGAAAGGTGCAAAGCTACACAAAGAAATCCTGTCTCGAAAAACCAGAAAAAAAAAAAAAAAGCAGTTCAGAGTTGTGAGAGGCTTGGAAAGCCATGCCAGATTCTGGGCCTCAATCCTCTTTCAACTAGACAGCCTGTCCCACTGATAGTCCATCCCATGAGTAGACAGCTGCAGCGTCACTTGGTTGCCACATTATTGGGAAGTTCTTTGTATTGAACTGGAATTTATGCCCAGGTAAGTACGGGTGTGAGTTTTTACTGCCTGGGCTCAGCAGGAGAAACTGAAACAGCCTTTACTTCAGATAGTCATTTCTTACGGACGAGAGAAACAAGCGTTTCTCCTGTTCCTGGAGATGCATTCCTCACTAGGCATCTTCCTACCTGCTGTCCCATCCTGGCTGGTCCACCAGCACGCCTTGGCTTGTTGGCACATTCCCCGTGCTCTTGGTGTGATGCTGGGACTGTTTCTGGCAGTCACACTACTTCACTGGCTCATGGTCCCATGGTTTGAGTGAGAACTTTGTTGAACTCTAGAAAGGAAACAAATAACCCACAGATGGAGCTGAGCGCCACTGGTGATTATGGACACTACTGCTGCTCCTTGTGGATCCCATCCCCGCTTCCTGTGCCCTGCTGCCACACACACGGCCATTATGACAGAGAGTATTTATTAGCCCAGGCATTTCACATATATTACTTATTTAGCTTCTGGACTATGTTCAGAGATGTTGGTCCTATTTTGTAGTTGAGGGCTAAAGTCACAAGTGCCTAAGATTGCGTAGATCGTCATCTATGTTTGTCTGATTCCAAATCCTAGGTCTGATGAGTGCACTTAGGCCCTACCAAGGATACGTTTACAGTCTGAGACTTCTAGTTTCATTCTCCCTGGATCTCACTATGTTTTTCCTCTCTCTCTTCCCCACCCCTTTCCCCTCCTTTCTTTGCCTCCTCCTCTTTTCTTTTTTTCAGCTTAAAAAATTAAATTTCATTCCCCTGTGTGTGTGTGTGTGTAAGATGTGGGGGGGGACAGGGGGAAGGGACACATGCCACAGCGGCTTTGTGGAGTCATTTCTTTCCTTCCACCTCTATGGGAGTTCAGGAGATTAAATTCAGGTCACCAGACCTGTGTGACAAGTGCCATTCCACTGGCTCGCCTCTTTTCCTCTTTCAGACAGGATCACTGTGCCCCAGGCTAGCTTCAAAGTCAACATGTAGTTGAGAATAACCTTAAACTCCAACTCTGCTAAGCTTGCCTGCCTGCTCCACCCAAATTAGAAGTTTACTCACAGCCAAGCGTGGTCAGAGTCTGATAGGCTTTAAAATAAACAGGATGTGAAACAGATGAACGCATGCAGGGTTTTGTTGAGAAAAAAAGACAAACATAAGGGACGGAGGGAAAAACTGGTCCTAGATGATATGTAAGATTGCACCCTCCTGATTATTCACAAAAGGGAGGAAGGGCCATGTTTCAGGCTTTACAAATGTTCCCTGCACTCAGTATGCCTGCTGTGCAAGACTGAGGCTCAACTTTGAGAGGTCTTAAAGCGAACAGTTGGGCTTTGGCTTCTCTGAGTCTCCAGGGAGGGTCACTGTTTCACACATCCCTGCCTCTCTTCTTGCCTCACTGTACGGTCCAGGCTGGTCTGGAACTCACAATCTGCCGGCTTTGGCCTCCTAAGTGCATTGCCACGCTTGGCTCCTGCATGACAGTTCTGTGAAGAAAGCACTGTCTTTGTTACCATTTTGTAGCTTAGGAAACTGGTCCAGGAGTGCTGCTCAGTGGGTAGAATGCTTGCCCAGCATGTAGAGGTCCCGGATTTGATCACCAGGACCAGGAAACCGCAAGGTGTCCCGTGACTGTATCCCAGCACACAACAGGAAGGAAGATCAGGCATTGAAGGCCTTCCACGGCTACAGAGAGGTTTTGTTTGTTTGTTTGTTTGTTTGTTTGTTTTTGGAGGCCAGCCTAGGCTACACTACACCATGCTTCAAAAAACAAATAAGAAACCTGGCCCAGAGGGCAAAGCTAGGTGACTCAGAAGTAACCTATCCTTTGTCAGCTATTCATCTGACAGGGGACCTGCGTATGTAAAAAACTCATAGGGACAAATGACTTAGGCAAAGAAAAGGCAAAAGAGTTGAGCAGACACTTCACAACGATCAGCACATACATAAAGAAATGCTCAGCATTCTTTGCCATCAGGAAAAGGCAGCTCCAAACCTTGAGATTGCACTCATCCTACTCAGAATGGCCTTAATGAGGAAGAGGGGTGTGAAGGGACCAGGGAACCCTTAGAGACAGTTGGCAGAAATGTGAATTAGGACTGTCATTGCTGAAATCAATATGGCAGATGCCAAAAAAATTAAAAATAGAGCCAGGTGTAGTGGCACACACTTGAAATTCCAGGACTCTAGAGCCTGAGACAGGAGAATCACGTTTTTAAGGCTAGCCTGGGCTATATTATGAGCCTTTGTCTAAAAACAAAACAAAAACAACAAAAACAAACACCACCACAATAACAACAACAAACAGGGCATCATGACGCATGCCTTTAAACCCAGCATTCAGGAGGCAGAGGCAGGTGGATCTCTGTGAGTTTGAAGACAGCCTGCTGGTCTACATAGTGAGTTCCATGACAGCCAGGGCTTCATAAAGAGAATCTGCCTCAAAACAAAACAAAAACAAAAACAAAAAACAGAGAAGGAAGGAAGAAAAGAAAGAGAGAGGGAGACAGAGAGAGAGAGAGAGAGATTGATTGGAACTGACAGTTCAGGTCCGTCATCATCATTATCGTCATAGTTGACATCATCTCAGCTATTCAGAAGGCTAAAACAAGAGAGTCACAGATTCAAGGCAGCCTGGGCAACTTAGTGAGACCCTACTTCAAAATAAAAAGTAAAAAGGCATGCTAGGGAAATGTCTCAGTGGGTAATAAACATGAGGACGAGTTCCGATTCTCAACATTCACAGAAAAGCCAGCACCTGGCCAGTGCCCTGAGCCACACAGAATGACAGATGGGATTCTGTCCTCGGCTGAGTTGTGTGCAGTAGGACTCAGCCTCTCCAGAACCTGCTGCTGGATTGGAGGCTTAGGAGGGCTGAGGGTTTGTTCTGGGTGGGGTTGGCTGGCTAGAATCTGGCTCACCTTCATGGAAACCCATCCATAGCATCATCCCGGGATGCTTCTGGGTGCTGCTCCTGCTTAGTATCACGTCACTTTCTCTAGGGATCAGTGAAGTTTTTCACCTGTTTCTCTCTTCAGACTAAAGCCCATCTTTTTTTTTTTTTTTTTTTTTTTTTTTTGCTTTTTCTTTTTCTGACTCTCCTTCACTACCTCACACATAGGCAGCCTTCAAACTGTTTGTTTTCTGTTGTGATGGACTGTAGGTGGATTTTTTATCAGGACAGTCAGCTCCCCAATAATGGCATGGTGATTTATCATTAATTATGAAAGCCCGGCCAATAGCTTAGGCTTATTTCTAACTAGTTTTTATAACTGAAATTAACCCATTTCTATTACTTTACATTCTGCCACATGGTTTATTATCTCATCTCTGTAGTGCCCATCCTGCTTGCTCTGCGTCTCATGACATCTCTGCCCTCCTTCTTCCCAGCATCCTCTCTGCCCGGAAAACCCTACCTAGCTACTGGCCATTTAGCTTTTTATTAACCCAATCTGAGTGACACATCTTCACATGTACAAAAGGATTATTCTACAACCATGAACCCCATGACCAAAAGCAACTGGAGAAGGAAATGATTTATTTTCGTTTCCAGGTCACAGTCCACCATTTAGTGAACTCAGGGACCTGGAGGCAGGAACTGAAGCAGAGGCCATGGAGGAGTGCTGCTTCCAGGCTTATGCTCAGCTACATTTCTTCCACAGCCAAGGCCCACCTGCCTAGGGATGGTAGCACACACAGTGGGCTGGCATTCCTACCTCAATCAGCGATCAAGAAAATACCCACAGACATTCCCACAGTTGGATGGCGGCAGTTCCTCAATTGAGGTTCCCTCTTCCCCATTTGTGTCAAGTTGACAACTGAAGCTAACTGTGGCGTTAGATTACATGAACTTTCCCTCATTAGGCTTCATGTATATTTAGTCTGGGGTCAAGGACCAGCATGGAAGTAAAAAGTCTGCAGAAGTTAGTCAAGCTCAGCGCCTATGTGGTCTTCTCGCTTCCTGGTTATAAAGACCACGTGGGAATGCCCAAGGAACAGCACCACAATTGCCAAGACTTGATCATTTGGCCATACTGCCTGTGTCCGTGACCCATCAGCTTTAGACTGCATTGGCTTAGCTTCCACATTGCAAGTGGAAAAATTATTTAAGAATCGATGACAGGAACCGGGTGGTGATGGCACATGCCTTTAATCCCAGCACTTGGGAGTCAGAGGCAGACGGATCTCTGTTAGTTCGAAGCCAGTCTCGTCTACAGAGTGAGTTTCAGGACAGCCAGGGCTACACAAAGAAACCCTGCCTCAGAAAAACAGAAAGAAGGAAGGAAGAAAGGAAGGAAGGAAGAAAACTAGGAAGGACGGAAGGAGGGAAGGAAGGAAGGAAGGAAGGAAGGAAGGAAGGAAGGAAGGAAGGAAGGAAGGGAAAGAAAGAAAGAAAGAAAGAAAGAAAGAAAGAAAGAAAGAAAGAAAGAAAGAAAGAAAGAAAAGAGAGAAAGAAAGAAAAGAGAGAAAGAAAACAGGAGAAGGAAGAGGAGAGGAGAGGAGAATCAGGGACCTCCTTGAAAGACCCCCATGGTCTGTACTTCCCCTAGAGGTCATGATGGTATCAGTGGCCCTTACTGCTGCCCTAGGCTGTGATGAAACCCGAGGCTTATGTGAATGTCCATGGTCCATACTACTGCAAGGTCCATGTCTGGTCTGTGGTTCTGATGTGGCTTGGGGCCGTGTTGATGTCTGTGGCCCATGTTACCACCTAAGACAGTGTGGATGTTACCGGTCTGTGCTGCTTAAAGCCATGTCATTGTCTGTGGGCTATGCTGTCATGTGGGGCCGTATGATGTGGGTGGCCTATGCCGTCACCTGGGGCCATGTTGATGCCTGCAGTCCATCTGTAGTCTGTGCTGCCACTGGAGGCCATGCTGGTGTCCATGGGCCAGGCTGCTGGAGTTCATGTTGGTGTCTGTGGCCCATGTTGCCCTGGAGGGCATGTTGATGTCCTTGGTCTGGCCTGGGCTGCTGCTGTGGGCTCTGGTGCTTTCTGTGGCCATACTAGTTGATGTCTGTGGTCCATGCTGCTACCAGAGGCCAGGCTGAGGTTCTTGGCAAGTGCTAATGCTGGAGATCATGTGAGTATTCATGTTCTGTGTTGTTGCCAGAAACCATGTAGGGGCCCAGGATCTGTGCTCCCACTGACTATGAAGGACAAGGAAGCTACTTTTGTAATGGTATCAATGACCACAGACAAACAGTTGAGAAGGAGAGACATGGAAGGCTTCTGTGACAACCCTCCCCCAACCGCCCACCCAATGTAACAGCCTAAAAAGGAAGCCATCAAAAAGAACTCTTAAAAAGTGTGATAAGGATGCTGAAGTGTAGCTCTCCACGATTGATTTCTTCTGGCCGGGGAGCAGGTAGGGAAGGACTCAGTTTTCTTTAGGGGGCCTGGCCACTGGGAGTTTGGCCAGTATTTACTACTGTAAGTATATAGAAAACAGAATTGGGTTTTTTTTTTTCTCTTTTTTTCTTTCATTTTTTTTGGGGGGAGGGGGAAGGTCACAGGGTTGGGGACAGACATGGGAGGACTGGAAAGTGAGTATGATCGGGGTGAATTTCCCAAGTAATCAATAAAAAATATTATGTTGGAAAAATAAAGACTCACTAGCAGGATGCCCACCAAATCCTATTACTAATCTTTGCATTCCATGGCACCAAATGAATGCTTCCAAAACCATTTTTACTCCCATCATTCCATCTGCTTCTCCAATCAATCTGGGGGTGTTGCCTGGGCAAGCATTTGTTCTGGACACTGCAGATCTGCATCTCAGGCTGGGAACCTGAAAGCCTGAGAGTCAGAGTTTGGACAGGCCTGCTGGAGCTGAGTCCTGCCCGGGCACTTGGCTGCTCTTTCCTTTCCGTCCTGGCCCCTGGCTTGTGTATCTCCACCCTTGCCATCAGCCTTTGGGCCACAAGCAGCCACTAGTTCAGAAAGCATGGACTGAGACAAAGCAGAGCTGGTCAGTTTTTCAGGTTCTGCTTGCCAAGTCACCTGATCACCCTGATTTGTCACAGCGCAGGGGCGATGCTCTACAGGTGGCCTCAGTCCTCACCTTCATCAGGGAGCCCAGCTGAGGCTCAGTGTCTGGCTGCCACACACATTTTTCTTCTGAGCACAGGATCAGTTCTAATCCTTGTCTTGGTCACTCTTCCACTGCTGTGAAAAGATGCCGTGACCAAGGCACCTTACAAAAGAAAGCATTTAATCAGGGGCTTACAGTCTCAGAGGGTTAGAGTCCATGGCCATCATGGCAGCAGGCAGGCATGGCGTGGGAGCAGTAGCTGAGAGCTTACATCTGATTCAAAAGCATGTGGCAGAGGAAGAAAGAGACTGGGCCTCCCCTCAGGCCACACCAGCCCATCAGAAGATCTACACCTTCATTCACTTTCTCTAGGTAGACAACAAATCGAGCAATGGTCCTGAAAACTTCCTGTGGGTGGGCTCATGGAAGGGCAGCTGGCCTAAAGCTCCTGCTGCTCTTTGCCAATAAGGAGAAGCGGTTACCTGCACTCCAGTCAGCTGAGAAGAAAGGTCCCAACTCCCATCTGTGCTGTATCTCTAGAACAGTGGTTCTCAACCTGTAGGTCACGACCCTTTAGGGTCGCCTATCAGATAGTCACATTTCGATTCATAATGGTAGCAAAATTACAGTTATGAAGTAGCAATGAAATAGTTTTATAGTTGGGGGTCACCACAGCATGGGGAACTGTATTAAAGCATTAGGAAGGTTGAGGACCACTACTTTATGAATTTTGTTTGTTTGTTTGTTTGTTTGTTTGTTTTTTTGAGACAGGGGTTCTCTGTGTAGCTTTGCGCCTTTCCTAGAACTCACTTGGTAGCTCAGGCTGGCCTCGAACTCACAGAGATCCACCTGGCTCTGCCTCCCGAGTGCTGGGATTAAAGGCGTGCTCGACCACCGCCTGAGGACCACTACTTTAGAGTCTAGTCTCTGCCACCTACCAAGCTCTTTAACGTTTTCTCACTTTAGGTAGGTACAGTGGCACACAGGGACTGGGGTAGAATGATTGCTTAAGCTTCATAATTCAGCCCCAAACTGGGCAACATGGAGAGACCTCTGCCTCTTTTCATTCGGTATGTTTTCTTGAGACAGGGTTTCAGCATGTAACCCTGGCTAACCTGAAACTCCCAGAGATCCACCTGCCTCTGCCTCCAGAGTCCTGGGATTAAAGGAATGTGCCGCCATGCCCACAAACCACCACCTCTTAAGAAAAAGAATAACTTCTTTCAATGAGAGATACTTTATAGGGTGCTATGTATGATAGAGCACACCTGAAATCCCAGCACTTGGGAGGCTGAGGCAGGAGGATTGTGAGCCTCAGGCTCAGTCTGTACTATATAGTAAGACATTGTCTCAAAAATACTGTTGTATAAGTAGCATGATACAGCATGAAATATCTTATAATTGGCTTTTGTTCCCATAGGAAAATTCCCTTGAGAGATATCCAAATTGTGGTATATCTTTATTCTATTACTGTCTGGGTTTTTTTTTTAATCTAAAAATCTATATAATTAAATATTTACTTTTTAAACATTTCTGTTGAATATTTTAATAACCAAAGTCTATAACCAGGATTAGGAAGGGCAGCTGGGCCATTTCTGAGGCAGGACACCATGGGGACGTCTGCAACTCTGTCTTCTCCTCTTTAGCGAGGACAGTCAGATCTCTACAGCACGTCACTAAATCCCCACTGTTCATCACCACTGATGCTAGGCAGTGGGTGTGTTCCTCGTCTTACTTTCTCCCTCTGGCTGGGAGTGGAATCCAGGACCTCACGGGTACTAGGCAAGGGCTCTGTGGCTAAACTGCATCTCTAGCCCTACATAACATCTGTAGCCTCAGAGAAACTTCAAACCCCAGCATTTGAGGGGTTGGGAGAAATAGCAGATCCAGGGCTGAAGAAAAGGATCAGTGGTTAAAAGTGCCTGTTACTCTTGTGACTGGAGTTCAGCTCCCAGCTCCCAGCACCCACAGTGGCTCACCTGTAACTCCAGCTCCTGGGGCTCTGACACCCTCTTCTGGCCTCTGCAGGTACTTACACACATATGCACATATACACATAAATAAATGGAAAATAATCTTAAGGAAACATTAGATTCAATAATTCACCTTTTATGGGAATGCCGCCCTTCACACTGTCCCACAGATACTGGCTTGCTGATTCCATGTGGAGAATGTGTAACAGACCCAGACCAACTTCACAGTGGGGTCTTCTCTTGTGAATCCCTAGACCTTTTTTCTTGGCCTGTCCATGACAGTCATTCCAAAACAGGCCTGCCTGGGGAGGTGATGCCTATAGGTGTCTGGCTAGAATCCATGTCACATAGGACAGAGGTAGCTGATAGGTGTGTATTTGGAATAGAGTTTAGTCTTTGTAGGCCAAGAGCAGGAATTAGTCTATGCTACATGGTACCAAATGAAAAATCTCTGTTCAGTCAAAGTTCCCAGAAGGGGACTTGATTTGACAGGAATATGGGGCTTAATGGACCCCACCGGAGACAATTATTTGACAAGGTTGTTCTAAGAAGCACAATTAATAGCCAAGAAAATGTTTGACCAACTATGAGCCCTATATAAAATACTAGCATTTCACAAAAGTCACCTGATTTACCATGAAGTCAGCCCTCACTAAGTAGCTCTTTGGCTAGGTGCCATTAGGAAAGGGGACTTCTGGTTTCTGGTGTGGGTATGCATGAGATTTTAAATGAGAAGTCAGGCTACATAACCAGGGAGGCTAGATGTAAAAAAATGAATAGTACATGCCAGAGCGTGTGTGTGTGTGTGTGTGTGTGTGTGTGTGTGTGTGTGTGTGTGTGTATGAATGTGCGAGTGTGTGTATAAGAGCCTGTGTATATGAATGTGTGAGAGTGTATGTGTATATGAATGTATGAGAGTGTGTGTAGGAATGTGTGAGTGTGTGTGTGTATATGAATGTGTGAGAATGTGTGTATATATGAGTATGTATGTATGAATGTGTGAGTGTGTGTGTATGAGTATGTGTGTACGAATGTGTGAGAGTGTGTGTTTATATGAGTGTGTATGTGAATGTGTATATGAGTGAATGTATGTGTGTGTGTACATGCACACTTGCTTATGTTTCTGAAAGGTATCGGTAGAGTTCCCTGGTTCCCTGGTTCCTGTGAAATTTCTGTGGCTGGAAACCCAGACTTAGACCTTGACCTTCGTTTTGTCAGGCATATCCAGGGTTCTAGGCTGTGATACAGCTAGAAACAAACACCACGTAAGAACAGCTTACGTGTTGCCGGCTTGGTCCTCAGACTCCATATTTGAGACACACAAGGACTAGGCCTTGTCTTTGGATCTTATAGTTTTCCCTCCTCTAGAGAGTTTTGTTGTTGTTTTAGATTTATTTATTGTAGTCTATGTGCCTGCATGTATGTATGTGCACCACATGCATGCCTGGTACCCGCAGAGGTCAGAAGAGGGTGTTGGATCCCCTGGGACTAGAGTTACAGATGGTTGTGAGCCGAGCTGCCAATGTTAGCCCAAGAGATCTAATGGCTGCGAAGAGAGAGGAGCCAGGAGCAGATCTTCCCAGTGTCTCTGGGAGGAACTCTCTGCCCACACCTTTATTTCCACCCTTTGAAGCCCATTCCCAACTTCTGACCTCCAGAACTGCAGAAACATGTACTTATTTTATAAGGCATTATAATATAATAAACAGTGTAAGTATATAAGACACCAAGTGGGTGGTGATGTGTTAAACTGTACGACTGAGATGGAGTCTCCAGCCCCAGTCCTAGGAACCAGAGGAAGACATGAAGGGAAGCCTGGCTCACATGAGTACCTGATAACAGACAGCCAGGGCCACAGCCTTGCCCAAAGGCCACCATAGAAAATAATACCGCAAGGACATCTACCCAGCAACTGCTTGTCTAACTTGAAGCCCAAGGGGACTGGTGCCACCCTGGTCGCTGATGCTCGTAGCCAAGGCGGCCCGAGTCAAAGCGTTGATGGCTCATCCTCCTTTGCCTTCAGGAGTGTCCTCTGGCCACCAATCACACAGCTTACTGCACGGAAGTGTTCCCGTTGCAGGACTCTGCCCCGCTACATAGTGAACGCTGGAGAATCTCCCCGTTAGGTTTTGAGAATTGGAAACAGAAACTGGAATTTAATACAGAGGCTAAGCCAAGAGGGAAGAAGAGAAGGAAGAGGAAGAGGAGGAAAAGGGAGAAGGAGGAGGGAGGAGAAGGAAGAGGAGGAGGGAGGGGAAGGTGGAGGAGTAGGGAGGAGGAGGGAGAGGAAGAGAAGGTGGAGGAGGAGGGAGGAGGAGGAAGGAGAGGAAGAGGAGGTGGAGGAGTAGGGAGGAGGAGGAGGAGGAGGAGTTGGAGAGACACTACCATAAACTCCAAATAGGAAATGTCCCTGTTGGAGGAGCTGAATCAGTGTCCAGAGAGACCATCATGGTTCCCTGTCACTCTGGAGCAAAATTAGTTGACAAATTAGGTTGACGACTATAATCCCCACACCTGGGAGGTTAAAGAAGTATTGCAAATTGAAGGTCAGCCTGGGTTACAAAAAATGAAAAAAAAAATGAAGTGAAGGAGGAAGAGAGAAAGAGAGAAAAAGGAGAGTCATCAGAACTCAAAAGAAGCCTCTAACCTTCCAAATATCGAATGGATCCAGTCATCTTGGAGGAGTTACAGGCTAGGCTATAACCCTGGCTGGGAGACCCTCTCTTCAAGATTCACGGCCTCTCCATAATGTAGGTTGCAATCTACAAATGAGGCCAGTCAGTCTCTTGATCCAGAATCATGGTGAGGATTAAAAAGCACACACTGTGCGCCTCATGTACAGCCTGGCATAAATGAGCCCCAAGAACAAACGGCATCCACCCAGTCTGAAGCACTTTCAGGCAAGTACATTGAACTGGAGTGATGCATACTTAAGAAGTTGAACCCAGCAGCTAAGAACGCATACTGCTCTTCCAGAGGACCCCAGCTCAGTTCTCAGCATCCATGGGGGGTGCTTCACAGTCTATAACTACAACTCCAGGGGAGTCTGATGCCACTGACCCCTGCCCAGGCACCTGCACTCTCATGCACATAACACACACACACACACACACACACACACACACACACACACACACACACATACACACACCACATACACATAGTTAAAGGTAAAATAAAACAGAGGCTTTCCGAATGGGACATCTGTATCACATCCCCTCATCCAAGGCTCAGAGACCACCACGGGAGAAGGGTGGAAAAATTCTAAGAACCAACAGGGAGGCCTGGAGAGAAACTGTTTCTTCTGGACGTTGGAGGACCATCCCATCCACCACAACAGCTATAGTTCCCTGCAGAAGGTCTGCATGAGGTCAAGCTAGGCAACATTCCCACACTGGGCGGGAGCTGTTGGCTTCTGAGGAGCTATTGGCAATTGATGGCTTCTGAGGAGTGACAGCTTTCTTCAAGGGTGTGGCCCCTGGTAGGTCCACCATACTCCAGTGCATGGATAACCCTGTGTATGTAACTATATGGGAAGCACAGAATGGAACCAGTGGACTACAAAAATAACAAGAGGTCAGGAAGTTGGGAGGGGTATGGACTGGGAATGGGCCTAGGAAGAGTTAGGGGGAACCGTCGGGGTGAGGTGAATAGAATCAAAATGCATTGTATGCATGTGTGAAATTCTCAAAAAAAAATAATTAAAATATTATAGTCAAAATAATAAAACAAGCCAGGAATGGTGGTGCATACCTTTAATCCCAGCACTCAGAAGGCAAAGGCAGAGAGATCTCAGAGTTCAAGGCCAGCCTGCTCTATATATCAAGTATCAGATCAGCCAGGGATATGCAGTGAGATCTTGTCTTAAAAAATAATAATAAAACAAGAGTGTTGAGAGACCCCTGTTCTTCACACTGCCTCTACCAAAATACAGAGATTGTGGTGAATGGAGGCAAAATTAGAGAAAACTAACCCTAGATGGCTAAAAGATTGAAAAAAAAATGACTGTCTCAAGGGATAGGGAGTTTTGACATGAAGCTATTTGGACATTTTCAGCATCGGCCTAATACAAACTGAGAAATTTTGTTCCTTTGTTAAAGTATTGAGAATTTCAAAATAGCTATGAAAGAGATGTTACCTGAGCTTGGGCCCTCTGAGCACAGCTGAATGGGCTGTCCATGCAGCCTGTCAGGTGACAGTTCTGCCCTGCATGGTGGCACATACCTGTACTCTGAGGGCTGAGGCGGGAGGGAGGGAGGAAAAGTGAGGGGGAGGGAGAGAGGGAGGAATTGAGAGGGGGAGGGACAGAGGGAGGAAGAGAGAGGGGAGTAGAGGGAGGAAGAGAGAGCAGAACAAGAGAGACAGAAGACTTGAACTCAACAGCAAGAACTAGAACTCAAAAGAAGAACCAGAGAAAATGATGTAAGAGAGAAGGAAGTGACATGCCAGTCAAAAAAAAAAAAAGAGCTCCATGGTCACTAGGGTCCCCAGTGTTCCCCTGAGGGTGGAAGGCAGATTTATACACAGGGAGAGGTTTTTCAGCTCTGACTGAGAAAGTGAAAAGTTATATTAAAGTATTTCCAGAAATATTTCCAGCTCTGAGATGCAAGAATTCTATCAATTATTTTAAGGAAAGAATTTTGAGTTCCCAGGCTTTTCTGAAAACAAAATCAGTGGAATTTTTGAGCAATATAGAGCTCACACACAGAAACATTCATGCATCTGCCTCTTTCCTGATAACCATGCTTTTGATAGATAAAGATTTTTTACATTTAAAAGATTCATTTATTTATTATGTATACAGCATCCTACCTACATGCCTGAAGAGGGCACCAGGTCTCATTACGGATGGTTGTGAGCCATCATGTGGTTCCTGGGAATTGAACTCAGGACCCGTGGAAGAGCAGCCAGTGCTCTTAACCACTGAGCCATCTCTCCAGACCCAATTTTTTTACATTTTAATTGCATTTTGTTTCTTTATTTTGTTGTGTGTGTCGGTTGTTTGTGCCTCTCTGTGTGCATGTGTGTGGTGTGTGTGTGTGCTTGTGTGTGTGTGTGCCTGTGTGTGTGTGTGTGTGTGTGTGGTGTGTGTGCCTGTGTGTGTGTGTGGCATGTGTGTGCATGTGTGGTGTGTATGTATGTGTGGTGTGTGTGTGTGTGTGTGTGTGTGTGTGGTCTGTGTGCCTGTGTGTGTGTGGTATGTGTGTGCATGTATGTGGTGTGTGTATGTGTGTGTGTGTGTGCCATAGCACACATGTGGAAGTCAGAGGACAACTTGCAAGGTTCATTCTGTCCTCTCATGCTGTGGGTGTCCAGGACCAAATTCAAGTTCTTAGGCTTGGTAGCAGGAACCACCCACTGATCCGACTCACCAACCCAGAATTTGATAGATTTATGTAGCTTGTCTCTGTTTTTAAATTTTTTTCATTTATTTATTTTTATGGGTACAGGTGTTTTGCTTGAATGTATGTGCATCACATGCATGCAGTGCCTGGGTAAGCCAGAAGAGGGCGTCAGATCCCTTGGGACTGAACTTAGCGTTGTGAGCCACTACATGGGTGACAGGACACTTCCTCAGGAAGAGCAGCCAGTGCTCGAAACCTCCAGGTCATCTCTCCCACCCAGCATAGTTGGTTTCTTTTCCATTTATTTATTTAGAGACGGGGGGTCTCAGTATGTAACCCTGGGCTGGTCTGGAATTTGCCATGTAGACCAGGCTGGCCTTGAACTCACAGAGATCCACTGATCTTGTAGCTTCTCTCTCTCTCTCTCTCTCTCTCTCTCTCACACACACACACACACACACACACACACTTTTCTTCTACTAATTATTAAGTTAGCACACAAAATAATGGATTTATTATAACATTGTTTTAATTTTTTTAAATTATTTATCCAGTGTGTATGTGTTTGTTTGCACATGTGCCACGGGACACATGTAGAGGTCAGAGGACAACTTAAAGGAGTTGGTCCTTTCCTCCCACCACGTGGGTCCTGGGAATTGAACTCGGCTGGTCCAGTTGGCCACAAGCACCCTTACTTTCTGAACTTTCTCGTCAGCCCCACCACATCTTCATTCTTTTCCCAATCTTTAAGCATATGTATTAGTTTTTATGACTATTGTAATTTCTTAAGAACACTTTTTAATGTTTGTGGGTTTTCATGACTACCTAACATTCCATTGAGTGGACATAGTATCATTTATCATTCCCTAGGAACTTGGTGACTCAGCTCTTTCCAGTGTTTCCTTATTACAAATAGCAGGGCCCTAGGATTTTTTTTTTTTTTTAATCCACAGCTCCATTTTGCTCTAAAAAAAAATATTGTTTGCCAAAAAAATTAGAGCTCACTTGGTCACAAATTCCAAAGCTCCCTAGAGTTGCTGGGGGAGGGAGATTCTGTTGATAAGCGATGACAGGCAAGTCCTGGAGGACCCAGAAAGGCACTGCCTGGGTCCCTTTCCTAGTCTGACTTTCCCTGGTCTGGTGGTCTCTGCTCACTCCCACGGTCTTAGGCTCCGACCTGCTTTGGAGCTGGACATCCAGATCTACACTAGAGAGCTGGGACGCAGCACCGGCTAACCAGAGCTTTTTAATCTTTTGGTATCAGATTTCTGACAAGGGCAGATCCCCTGCCCTTGTGCTCCACACGCCATAGCATAAGACACAGCTCCCTGAACTAACCCCCAGACCGACTGAATACACACACACCAAAGCTCCCTGCGTGTGTTAGATCTTAGGGATTTGTTTTTTCTTTTAGTGAGGACACAAACATGCTCATCCGTGCACATGCATGTGCATAGACATACATGATTTACTAACTTAACCATTCTACGTGTGCAATTCAGTAGCGTTTGGAACATATCTACTGTTATGTAAACATCACTCTGCCCATCTGGAATTTTTTTTCACCCTTACAAACTGTAGTTCTTGTCTTTTAATTATTTTCACAATTCTTTCGGATACAGCCTAAGTCCACTGTTTGGAGAAATGGGCAGGTAGTTCCAAACAAAAAAGGGGGGGGGGGGGGAGACATGATCGTTGGGCCCTCCAAGTGTCTACTGAAAATGCCCCTCCTTTTTTAAAGAACTCACTATTTTCCTATTTTGTAAATATATATATGTCTACAAGCATGTCCATGCCATGTGTGTGCAGGTGCCCACGGAGGCCAGAAGAGGACATTGGATCCCTGGGAGCTGGAGTTATATAGATGGTTGTGAGCCGCCAGATGTGGTGATGGGATCTGAACTCAGGACCGCTGCACGTGCAGCGAGCACTCTTAACCACTGAGCCATCTCACCACCCCGTATCACGTTCTTTCGTGGCACAGAACACCGGTGCGAATTCCTTTACGTGTCCGTGTCCTGTCTGCCACAGGCTTTTGCTTGCTTGCTTGGTTGTTGTTTTTCAGCATTGACTGGAGTCAAGCTCTCATGCACGCCAGTATGTGCTCTACCGCTGAGCTACATCCCCATCTAACAGGACTGAAGTATGGGGAATCTGACCTGCTCAACATCTCCTGTCTTACTGAAAGAGAGTGCTCAGGGTGGAGTTGTCTCATTCTAAGGATGTTCCTCTTCCCTGACATCTCACAGATGTACCACGCCATCAGACTTCATTCAGTGGTTCAGAGCCCAGTTCATGCACATTCCGGTGTTAGAATGGGAGAGAAGGGTTCCACATCTGAAGGTGGTGGATGGGCTCCATAAGCAAAGGCCTACAGGAAGTCTGATGGCTGATTCAGTTTACCAACTCCCACCTCAACAGATAAGATTTACAATAATAGCTTAATGTACAGTGTAGTGATTTGGGAAATACCCGAGTGGAGGAGGAGTTTATGACCCCTTCACTTTTACTGTAAAAAGTCCTAAAATATTTGCTGGTATTACTAAGGCAATTTTTTGAATTTTTTAAGTTTTTAAATGATAGAGAAACCACCAGGAGGAAATGTGTACATTTTTGCTAGTGTTTCATGGCTTGTACAGAGAAACATACCATACCTAAAAGCCTTGATTACATTTTTTTTTTTTTTTTAGTGAAAAACACCTTTGCTGAAGGCTTCATTTTAAACAAAAATCACAGGAAGAAAGCTTGTGTGGGCTCAAGCTGCCCCCCACACTTTCCTACCAACTAGAAGAGTGTTTGCTATCAGGCGATCTTTCCATTAAATTAATGGCTACTTTTTTTTTTTTTTTTTTTTTTTTTGGATTAGACACTCACCCTCCATTTGGCAGTGAGAGCCATTTCCTGTCACTTACTTGAAAAGCAAACTACTCAGGGTGAGTGAGGAAGTTCCTGTGATGGCCTTTTCTGTCTTTCCTGGCCATCCTTTTTATATAAGATTCACACAGTCGGTCTGTGTTCTTCCCTATTGAACCATGTGTCTTCTCTTTGCCCTACAACCTGATCCCGCTCCAAAGGTGCCACCCTGGCCCCTCCCCATCTCTGCTACCCTGAGCCCACTGTGCCCACTTCCTGGCCCCAGTCCCCCCATGCCAGCCCGTATCTTCAGCTCTGCTACACCAGCTAAGCGAGTTTCCCTGAACCACCAATGTCTGTTATGTTCAACCAACATCCGTCAGCACCCATGATGCACTGCGGGCCTTTTCTCTGTGTGAATACCTTGACCCTTTACCCATCCTGAACATTTTTAACCTTCATCACAGACACTGTCCAATTTATTTCTCCTAAGGCTCTCCTGGCAGTTTAGAATCCACATCAATTGCTTTCTCCTCTCAGTTTATATGGACTATAAATTACCACTATGGTTTTACTAAGTACGTAGTAAGTGCCAGGTCCAGTATAATTTTTTAAATTTTATTATCATCATTATTATTTTATGTGTATGGGTGTCTTGCCTGCAGGTAAGTGTGTGCACTACGTTCATGCCTCATGCCTGCAGAGGCCAAAATGGGTTGTCTGATCCCCTGAAACTAGAGTTACAGAAGGTTGTGAGCTCCCATGTGGGTACTGGGAATTGAACCTGGGTCCTCTGGAAGAGCAGCCAGTGCTCTTAACCACTGGGCCGTCTCTCCTGCTCCCAAACCCATTATTTCTACTCTACAACCAAGCAAGGTAATTAGTATAATTTTCTACTTTTTATGTTTTGAGTTTTTTAGGATTTGTTTTGTTTTGTTTGAGACAAGGTCTCATGTAGCCTAGGCTGACCTTGAACTCCCTATGTAGCTGAGGCTGACCTTAAACTCCGAATCTTCCTGCCTCCACCTGCTAAATTAAAAAAAAAAAAAAAAGATGGGCACCACCTCTTCTGGCTCATCTGCCTTTTTCAAAAGAGGCAACTGGGTTCAGGGAGGTTAGAAAAGTTGCTTGATTCTGAAGCCTTGGCTCTACCTCTATCTGTTACGTGTTCTAACCATTCTGTGTATGTCAAGAACATCAATCTGTTCTTGAAATCAGGGGTGGTATAATTTATTTCAATGTTCCTATTTACATATATTAATTATATATGATAATAGGTTTATTAAGACATTTTTATTCATATACATAACATGTTTTGATTATATTCATTTTCTATTACTCTCTTTTGCAAAACTCTTTTTTTTTTTTTTTTTTTGAGACAAGATTTCTCTGTGTAGCCCTGGCTGTCCTGGAACTCACTCTGTAGACCAGGCTGGCCTCATACTCAGAGATCTGCCTGCCTCTGCCTCCCAAGTGCAGGGATTAAAGGTGTGAGCTATCATGTCCAGCTCCAAACACAAGTTTTTAAAATAATTTTTTTATTCTTTATTATGTAAGCAGTGTTCTGTCTGAATGTATCCCTTCACACCAGAAGAGGGCACCAGATCTCATTATGGATGGTTTTGAGCCACAATGCGGTTGCTGGGAATTGAACTCAGGACCTTTGGAAGAGCAGCCAGGGCTCTTAACCTCTGAGCCATCTCTCCAGCCCATTGAAACACAAGTTTTTAATTAAACAATTTTTTTTCTTTTTGAGATTGTATTTAATTACAACATTTCTCCCTTTCTTTCCTCCCCCCCTCACTTTCCTTCCGATTCATGCCCCCCTTTTTTTTTAGTTATTGCGTGCATATATGTATTTCTAGATACATCTATATCCTCAAATATAGCCTGCTGAGTCCATAGAATGTTTCTTGTATGCATGTTTTTCAGGGCTGACTGTTTGGCACTGAACAACCAGTTGGTGTGCTCCCTGGGGAGGACCACCTCCTCTGCTCTCAGAGGTACTCAGTTGCCTCCAGTTCTTTGTGTAGGGCTGAGGCCTGGTGGCCTTTACCCTGTCCAGATTGGCATGGCCATTGGTGCCGTCTTTGTTCAGCTCATGCTTGGGGGGTCGTGTTGGTGAGACTTTAGGAGTTGTTGGACAAATAATTTGAAGAGATATGCTGCCAAAGAAAAATAACAACTCCACACATGAAAAGGTGCTCAAGTTCATTATTCCTCAGACAAATAGTAAAAACTACGAAGAGTTCAAATTACAAGTTCATGGAACGGCTGAATTAGAAGGGCTGGTAAGTTCTCTTTTTCATGGCAGGAGGGGAGGCTTCCTCAATCCTCCGCTTTTTCTTTTGCTTTCCGTTTATTTCTTTTGTGTAGGGGAGCACTGGGCACGGGTGGGTGGATGAGGATGTGCTTCAGCACACATGTAGGGGTCAGAGGGGAGCTTGCTGGAGAGCCCCTCTTCACCGTATGGGTTCCAGGGTGTGGACTCAGGTCCTTGGGCTTGGCAGCAAGTGTCTCGACCTGCTGAACCATCTTGCCAGCTCCTCACTACCTCCCCCCACTTACTCTCTTATTTCCTCCTCACTTTGCTGAATCCCTTCCTCTTTCCAACATGCCTTCCTTCCACTTTCACATCTTTGTAGATGTGTCGTAGAAGTGAGGGTGTGCGCATGCGCATGCGCATTCACGCGTGCCTCCACAGAGGAGGACATCGCCGTCCTGCTCTCTCTCTGTCTACCTTATTCCACGGAGACGGGGTTTCTTACTGAATATGGAGCTTGGCTGGAAGCCAGCAAGCTCCGGCGATTCTGCTGTCTCTGCTCCCCACAGTGCTTGAGTTATAAGTGTGTGCAGTCATGCCTGGCTGGTTACACGGGAGCCGGGGATTTAAAACCAGTTCTTTATTCCTGCACGGCAAACACACTTCCCAGCTGCGCCAAATACCCAGTCCCTCCGGTCTTTGTTTTTGTTTATTACACAATGAGTTTCATCGGGGTTGCTTCCAGGACCAGAGGCTCCTTACCTGTGGCTATACCACTGAAGAAAACGTCTCTTCTTCATCCATCAGCCATTAACTGGATATAAATCCTCAGGGAGGGGTGGGCCCATGAGCTTCTCCTTGCTCTGTGGCAGGATGTTGTTGGCTCCACTCTCATGAGCCAACATGTGCAAGTTGGCACAGCTGACGTGAGCATAAAGAGTGTGACATTCATGCCATGCCTGAAGTCAACATTCCACCCCTCCCAGTTCTTACCTCCTTTCTGCCCCTTCTTTGATAGTCTCAACACCTCGGCAGGGATAGAGATCCTCCTGCCTCTGCCTCCCGAGTGCTGGGATTAAAGGCTTGTGCCACCACCGCTGGCTAGAGCATTTTCTTGATTAATGATTGATATGGGAGGGCCCAGTCCACTGTGGGTGTTTCCATTCCTGGGCAGGTGGTCATCGATTGTGCAAGGAAGCAGGCTGAGCAAGCCATGGGGAGCAAGCCAGTGAGCAGCACTCCTCCATGGCTTCCGCTCCAGTTGCTGACTCCAGGTTCTGCCTTGAGTTCCTGCCTGGCTTTCCCTTACCATGGACTGTGACCAGGGCATGTGAGCTGAAATAACCCTTTCCCTCCCTAGTTGCTTTTGGTCATGGTGTTTGTTGTAGCAGTAGAAACCCAACTAAGACAGACTGACAATGTCGATTTTAAGATAGCATTACAACCCTACCTCTTAGAGCTCTTGCTTCTACTATCCCCAGGGTGATGGTCTTAATTTCACATTTTGCAGGTGGCTGCTAGAAGGCCAGCCACCGTATTTGTGTTCTAGGCAAGATGGAGCAAAGGAATAAGGAGAAAAGGTAGGCCTTCCCGCCAAATTTGAAAGACCATTTCCAGAAGCCTCATCCTGCAACATCCGTGTATTTCTTATTGGCCAGCACATTTATCAGGAGATAGTCTACCACTGAGTAGGCTGATTCATCTTAAGGTATTTTGTTTTCAAGAAGGAACGGCCACCGAGTCCCATCTTCAGACTTCTTTCGTATTTTCACAACACCCTGGGTCCTCTGTAATCCTGGTGGACAGCAGGGAAGAGAAATAGACAGTAAGAAAATGAGATCTTAAACATTGATAATGAAGACATTGAATAGGTGGTGGTTGCCAACTTATAAGCGCTTTCCCTGAAGAAAACCAGACCCTGGCTAACTGGTCCCTGCTCCGCCTGTCACGAGGGCTTCGTCACCGACTGCTGCTCATAACATTAACATGCACATTAGGGGAGTGAGGCCAGGCCATTGGGAAGTATTTTAAGTCCATTTATTATGTTTCCTTCTCTCTTTTGTTCTTTGCATACATTTTGTCTCCATTTGCAAAATTGGTATCATAAAACGTTCTGTTTTGCAAGGGAACTCATCGTAAACAACCCCTTCTGGCCGCCTGACTCAGCTCTTAAGAGCAGAGGGGTCACATTCCCAACAGAAATGACTGCTTTGCTGGAACTCTCCTGATTTTGTTTTGATTTGAAAAAGAATTCAAAAGCTTGAAGGAAAAAAAAACTTTGATAATTACCTAAAATGTGTCCCCAGCCCCAAGGTTCACCTCAAGAGAGGGCCTTTGAGATTAAAAGCACATTCCTACAACTTTCATTTTGATACAACTTACATGTCTCTGTGCCCCTTGCCTGGAACTGTTTTTATTTTGGTTCATTTTTATCATTCACTTTCTCTCTTGTGTTCTTTTTTAATTTTTGAGAATATTGGAGACCACATGTGTTAGGGACCCCTTCAACATTTTAGAATATTTACTGAGAAAAGGACATTCTCTTATAGAACCAGAAAAAAAAAAATCTAAAACAAGAAATTACAGATTGATAAGTCACGTTATCCGATATCACTACCTAAATGGTCCATGTATACAGTTCATTGATTTCTCCAGTAATGTCCTCTTAGTATTTCATTTTACCAGAGGGAAATCCAAGTTCAGAGTGGGGCACTGCCCGATGTTGACTTCTCTGTCATCTTCTTTAATCTGGAACAGTCCTCAGTCCTTCCTAGACTGTCTCCAAATGGCGGAGCATCTTTTAAGAAGAGAGCGAAGTCGTTTTTGAAAATGTTCTCTGGCTTAGCTTTTGTGGCTTGCCTGATAGTTAAATTATACTTGGGTTGTACTTTTAAAAAAAAAAAAATGGGATCTGGGAGCGGCGGAGATGGTTCAGTGAGTAAAGTGTGTTGACCAATCTTGCTAGGTGGTGAGCTTCAGGTGAGGTGAGAAACTGTCTAAAAAAATGAGGTGGAGAGCAATAGAGGAAGACGCTGGACTTCAACATCTGGTCTCTACACACACCACACAAGCAAGGGTGAGTACAGCTGCATAAGCATGCATCCAACACACACACACACACACACACACACACACACACACACACACACACCACATAACAAACAAAAAAGAAACAGGGACTTGCTATATTGCCCAGGCTGTCCCCTAACTCCTGGACCCAAGCAGTCCTCCTGCCTCAACCATCCAGGTAACCGGAACTTTAAGTGTGGGCCACTGTGACAGCCAGGTTGTTCATTTCTGGCAGAAATACAAGAGAAGCTGTTGTGGTCTTGGTGTTTCTTGGCAGAACATGTGATGTTGGTGTGACTATGAGTCCCAGGTAGGAGGTATCTCAGATGTCTCCACTAGGAAGTTGCTGGGTTTCCTTTTGTAATTGAAAAAAGAATTGATGGACAGATTTTTTAAAATTAGCACATAGTAATTAAGTAGAACGGTAGAATTATGCCTCACTATAACATTATATGTATATAATGTACTTTGATCATATTCACCCCATGACCTTCCCCTCTCCCCCTCTCACTCACACTGATCCCCTTTCTCTTCCCAACTAGACACAAACATTGCTAGGCTGCTTTTTGAGGTCTTGTAAATGCTAGCACTCACCCACCAACTTCCGCATTCACAATGAGCTTAAAATTCTGTCATCCTTTTGTGTATCAATCAATTGGTGTGCTCCCACAGGGACTCTTTTAACAGGGGTTTCTGATGTCGTGTGGCTCCATCAAACATGGACTCTGTCTTAGTCTGCACCAGCCACTTTAACAAAAATACCACCAGCTCCAGGTTCAACGATGAACATTTACTTCTCACAGTTGTGAGGCTGAGAATCGCAAGTGCTGGCAGGTTCAGTGTTTGACGGTTCTTCCACTTACCTGGCCACTTTCCTGCTGTGTCATTACGTATTGGAGAGAGAGGACTGGTGTCCCCTCTTCTTCGTGTAAGGACATGAATTCCCATCACGGGTCATGACCTTGTCTAAACCTGACCACCTCCCACAGCCCCACCCAACACGATCACTTTGGAACTTACATCTTCACTGTATGGATTTCAGCAGGATACAAACATTCATTTCATAATGTGTGTGTGTGTGTTTGTTTGTGTGTGTGTGTGTGTGTGTGTGTGTGTGTGTGTGTATGTGCCAGAGACTAACATCAGATATCTTCCTCAATAGCTCTCCATCTTAATTTTGAGCCAAGGTCTCTCTCTGAACCTGGAACTGATTCAGCTAGGCTGTCTGAACAGTGAGCTCCAGAGAGTCACCTGACTCTGCTTCCTCAGCACTGGCATCACAGACAAAAGCCGCTGTGCCAAGCTTTTTAATGTAAGTGCAGGGATCGGAGTGCAGGCCCTCATGCTAGCATGAGCTGGTGGAGCCATCTCCTTAGCCCCTTTAACATACTTTGGAAAAAGAAAAAAATAAATACTCTCCATCATAAAAAGATGGTATCTTCCTTGGATTGGATAACTGTGATGGTGAACGTCCTATCTATGCACTGTAAAAGTAATCTCTCATTTCACCCTCTGTAAAATGACTTTTTTGTTGGGGGAGGTGTTGGTTTTTTCAAGACAGGGTTTCTCTGTGTAGCCCTGGCTGTCCTGGAACTCCCTCTATAGACTGGCCTCAAACTCAGAGATCTGCCTGCCTCTACCTCCCAAGTGCTGGGATTAAAGGCATGTGTCATGCCTGGTTCTGTAAAGTGACTCTTAATTGTTGTCTCACTTATTCTCAAATGGTGAGTGGATTTGACACACACACACACACACACACACACACACACACACACCCGCCACGTAACACTGAAGTCATATTTTCATTTGTTGATGATATTGGTCAGTTTTGGCAGTGAATTCCACCCTTCATGGGACATGAAGTACCTTCAGACCTATTCCCTTGCCATAAAATAGGGATGACCACCCACTATGAAGTGGTATTGGGAGGGTTATGTATGTGAAAACTTATGTAAGTGAAAGTAGTCAACAGGTAAGATTTTCATCTCTACGTTAGAATTCTGATTTTGAAGTACACAGCTCCACTGTTCCCTTCAGGGACCGATGACCTTAGAAACAAAGTTTGCATCAAAAAGCAAAAGGATTAGTGGAATCTGCTGACTTTTGCATGATTTATGTGACTCCACCAGGTTCTTCCTCCTTTTTCCCTTCTCCTTCCTGCTCACTTCCCTCCTCTTGTCCTTTGTCTCCTCCTCCCTCCCTTCTTTCTTCCTTTTTCCCAGTGAATACATATTTATTGCCGTCTGCAATGAGCCGGTCACTCTCCTGGGCTATAGAAGTAGAGGAGCAGACAAATAAACTTGAAGTCAGTTGTAATCAAAGGAGACACATAATAAACACAGAACACACTTCTAAAAACAGATAGAATAAAGAAAAATAACATCAGGAGGGGATGTGGAATTGTGAGCAGAGACATAAAGGAGAGATTGAGTCCATTGGGGTGTAGGGTTTTAGTTTTGTCAAGTTGACACAGTCAGGAGTCACCTAGGAAGAGAGTCTCAGTGAGGGACTGTATAGGCCGGGTTTGCCTGGGGGCATGTCAGTGGGAGATTGTCTTTGTTATGTGAATTGGTGTGGAAGACCCAGCCCACTGTGGGCGGCACCATTCCCTGGGTTCAGGTCCAGGACTATGTGAGAGTGGAGAGAAGGAGCTAAGCAGCCGGCATGCATGCGTTCATTCCTCTACAGTATTGACTGTAGGTGTGATGGGACTAGCTAGCTGTTTGCCCTCTTGACCTCCCAGCTATGGTAGACTGTAACCTAAGAACTGTGAGGTAAAATAAAACCTTTGTCCTCTAAGTTGCTTTTTGCCAAAAATTAAAAGAAAAAAATGACAGCAGTTTAAATGAAACTAGGTCAGGAGTCTGAAAAAAAAAAAAAAAGCAAAACAAACAGAAAGAAAAGAAAAAACAAAACAAAAAAAAGAAACAAAAAAAACCATTCCAGGCTGAGGAACTGTTTCCGAAGAGGCCTGAGGCACAGAACTGAGAGTTCACACCAAGGAAGCCTGATTGGAGTGGCCAGGCAATTCTGTGGAGCCCAGCAGCCTCCAGTCTCCTTCTGAGAGCTTCATTATAAGCAAGAGCAGATCTTTTGGATTGTTGTGGAGTTGGGCCACTGCAGAGCTGTGCAGTGAACACCTCGTTTCAAGAAAACCTGCTGTTGGGCAAGGTGGTTCACATCTATAGTTTGTAGCACTTGGAAGACTGAAGCAGGAGGATCATGAGTTCAAGGCCAGCCTGGGCTACATAATGGGTTCAAGACCAACCTGGACTATAGAACTGTCTCAAAATAAAACAGACAAACAAACAAAAGAACCTGTTACTTGGGGTGTAGAGAGCTGACAAACCCATTTTTTTGCATCTACCTAGCCTCTGGGGTGCAATGCTTTTTCCCCGAGCAGCCTCAAACAGTGACTGAGTATGATGGGGTACTGCTGTCTATCATGATGAACACTACCATATAGCATGAGACTCCTTTCTTAATGAAGCTGTTTAGTGAAGATGTAACCTGTCTCAAAAACAGCCCCTCCGGAAACCCATTAGCCAGATCGCTGCCCTAAGAGTTTCTCACAGTGAAAAATCTTTGTGAGGGCTCTTTGCTAGGTTGTCTCCGTGGTTCTATGGCTGTTCCACAGCCCGAAGTTTTACACCCCTCCCCCCACCAGCCTTCCTTCCTCTTTTCCTGCCGTGATCACAGACCTCCGTCATGCCTCTGAGACTGAACTGCTCTCCCTAGTACTTGCTTCCTTTCACAGATATTACTAATTCACTAAATTTCATGGATCTCCAATTCTATCCTGGTGTCTGTCTGCTTCCCAGGTGACCCGACCAACAAGGAGGCAGAGGAGAAATGTGCATGAAGAAATTTTTCTTGGCTTCTCCTGCTTATGCAAAGCAGGTCCAGGGCAATGAAGATGGAGAGGGGCCAATCTAGGTCCTTTCAGGGGATAACTAAAGCTTCCAGACAAGTCCACATCACCAGACCTAAGCTATCTCAGCCAGCACCGGCCTCAAAAGCTATTTAGTAAAGAGGTAACCCTCGTCAAAAACAGACCCTTTAGAAACCCGTTAGCCAGATTGGCGCCCTAAGAGTTTCTCACCATGAAATTCTGGGCTATGGTGGCCCATTTCCCACCCTTCACTACGTCCTAAGGAATAAAGGGCCTGCTACGTAGCTATGAATCGAGTATCATTGGGGGGGGGGGGGGTTGGTACTCACTCCCACCCCTGGAAGTCAATCAGAGGAATTTGCTGATTCCACTGACATTCTGGGAGCCTTATGGCCACCTCAGTCTCCTGCTCAGGCTATAGTTGAAGGACATTCCTCGAGTCTGACTCACTGCATCATGATGATACCCCAGCAGAAGCCAATCTTGGTAGCTGGGAAGCCCATGGTAGGTAGTTGCTAGTTTTTGACACTCCGGCATGCGTTTTCCTTTTGGTAAACCTAATTTCTCCCGAGAAAATTTCCTCTATCCTGTTGGGTTTTTTAGTTTCAGTCCTGACCTATAAATCCCACTCCTCTGGGGCCCTCGAGTTGGAATTTCTAGGTAAACAGTCAGAATCAATATCGGCCAGCACTACTGGCGGGCACAACTGCTCTGTCCTATTTGGGCCGAACCTGAGAGGGTGGCAAGGCTGGATGGCTGGAGCTGTTGCAGCCTGGCCCAGAAAAGTGCACACACAGCAAGAACACAGCCAAGTGACGAGTAGGCAAAAAACAGGTTCTGGTGGCACACACTCCCCACTCCGAGAACTACTCCCAGGCCCCTTCGGTTCTGTGATACAGCCGAATCCGCGTGTGCTTAAGCCAGTGTGTTGGATTTTCACTGCTCCTTTTGACTCAAAAGGGCTAAGGTGATTGTAGCAGCCCTGCCCCGTTTACCTCAAAAGACCACCCAATAAAAAAATGGGCAAAGAATCTGAATAGCTGATCATCCAAAGAAGATGGACAGACTGCCAATACACTCTTGAAAAGATGCTCAACCTGATCGATCACTAGGAGAATGCAAATCAAAAGCACAATGAATAGAAGCTCACATTCTTTAACACGTGTTTAATTCAAGAAATCTGGTTTAAAAAAAGTATTGGCAAGAATGTGGAGACATCAGAAGCCGCCATTGCTGGTGGAGTTGGAAATGAGGAACACAGCCTGGCAATTCTCTGGACAATGGAAGAGTTACCACGTGACTCCTAGGCACATGCCCAGGGGACAGGCAAGTGCATGTCCAGAGAAAGGCTTGCATGAGAAGGTTCGTAAGCTTACTGTGGAGGGGAAGTCATGTAATCCCAGCATTCAGTAGGCTGAAGCAGGAGGACAGGCTTCTTAGCGACTTAGTAAGTTTCAGGCTAGTCCAGACTGGTGCAAGCATGTCTAAAAACAAACAAATAGAATGCTCCTAGCAGTTAATAGCTAATATATATATATATATATATATATATATATATATATATATATATATATGCACCCATCAATAGCACAGACCAACACATTGTGTATATTTATAGAAGGAGTATGCACGGTGAGAAAAAGGAAGAACTACTGACAAGCAAAGCCATGGATGAATCTAGACATGTGCTGAGGGAAAGAAGCCAGATGTAACGCAGATGGCATGACTTCACTTCCACGAAGTCCAGCAGCAGGCAAACTTAGCATGGAGAAGAAATTAAAAAGTGACTGTAAGTGCTAACTGATAGGGGCATAAGGTTAGGAGTTTGACTAAAACGAGACAAAGGGGTAAAGGAACTTTCTAGAACTTTAATTGGTAGTCGTACGGCTATGTACTGTCATTAAAGCTTACTGGATCTTAACAATGGCATACTCCACTTTTAAAATAATGAACACGATACTTTAAATGTTTATTGTGTTTTCACCTGAGATGAAAGCTAAAAGCACCCACTCAATTTGTATGATTTTGGTGTCAAATGCTTTCCTGTCACAAAATACCTTTTCCTACCAACTTAAGAATAAACCAAATGTTCACCCCCGGATTAATTTCTTCTTTGATATACACCATTGAAAACCTAAAGAAAATGTTCTATTTATTTTCTTCCTTGACCAGCCTAGCAAAGCACTAATATGTAAAGTTAGTTCTCTCCTTATCAAGGTGCCTTAATCAACTACCGACTAAGGGGATAAAAACTTTCAACATTAAAGCTTCGTGGCAAAGTTCTTCATCTCATTGGTTCTAGCTCAGGAGAGCTAGTAACATCTAAAAGTTTAGAACTGTAAAGGATAATAAAAGAGGATAAAATGTGATTAATATATTCAGATGGTTAAGAAGGTTGGAGGAGAGCTATTAACCTTCACAAACCGGTTTCCCTTTAGCTGACTCATTCTCATTTCTTCGGTTCATTTTTGCCTCCTCCCTCCTCCTCTTCTGCCTCATCACTTGCCACTTAGGGATCAGCTTAATGGGCTGTGGTGATCCTGAAATGCAGAGTCACTTCCAAATGTCCTAGTACAGCTCCCCAAATCCCTCTGGGGCAGCAGGTCCATTTTGATGGTGTGTTGCAAATTGAAATGAGCCCTTAATTGCTCCCCTAACGTTGACTTCACTGTGGCCAAAAATAAAAGCCACAGTGAAAGCTCTTTTGGGGAGATGGACAGGAAATGTTACAAAAGGAAAATGGAATTATTTTTCAGTTCTAAGGAAATTTATTAGCAAACACATTTCAGTGCGCTGGAGTAGTCATCATGCTGAGGAATTGTTTTGGAGAAGGCTTGGATTTGGAAAATCCCAGGACAGAAGCAGCTCCCTTCTGTAGCTTGCCAGTTAGACAGCAGGATGACAAATGTCTTATTCTCCACAGTGCCTTAGTATTTACAGGACATCTGGTACTATGTGCTTGGCCTTCCCCTGAGTCATCTTTATCACCATGTAACATTGTGTTACTGCCGTTTCCCAGGTCTGCTGGTTACGGTGGTAAGACTCAGATGTCAGATAGAGACGTGGCTAGATGGGTAAGGTGCCTGCTGTCAAGCCTGAGGACTCAAGTTCAAAGCCCAGAACCCACAGGGTGGAAGACGAGCACTAACTCCCACAAGTTATCCTCTGACCTCCTTGTGAGTACTGTGTTCTCAGCAAACACACACACACACACACGCACACACACACACACACACACACACAGAGAGAGAGAGAGAGAGAGAGAGAGAGAGAAACACCCATGTACACACACAAAGACACACACATGAGTGCACACACATGCACACATATACTCACGCACACACAAACTCATACACACATAGTAAATAAGTAAATGTGTAGAAAGAGGCAGACATCCTCCTCCAGTGTGTCTAGTCATCAGAGGCTGAGTGTCTGGTCCCAGTTGATGTACCAATGATGCCAACTTGGGCAGACATCTCCAAAACATCTGTTTGCTTTTGGTGTCCTCATCTAAAAATATGAAGTATGATTGACAGAGTTCCAAAGACATGGAAGCTATGCTTCCCTCTGCTCCCTTCCTCAGGCCATCTGACTAATTTCAAGAAGGGTTGCCAGATCCTTACTAGTAGTTGATTACCCTGCTGCTACATCTGGAGGATGGGCTTGTGAGTGGGTATGTGTCAGCCTCTTGGCCCTGTGACCTGGTCAGTGGACAAGGGCAGCTGCTCAGTAAAGCATGACTATTTGTGTCCCAAGCCCGTATGCAATGCCTGCTTGAGAAAAGTGAAGCAGAAACATCTTTACCCTGGTCCAAGGATGGGGGGATGCCACATCCAACTGAAATGTTGGCAAAAGTAGGAGAGAGAGGAAGAAGGCACAGGAGTGCCAGCTTGACCTTGTGATGAGCTCCAGAAGCAGGGCGGGACTAGCCTGGCCCTGTGTTCGTCCACCATCTTTTCCTCTCCCCCTCCCTCCTATGGCAGAAGAGAAACCCTGCAGGTGACTACTGTTCTGGGATCAGGTAGGCATGTTACCAGCTCCTCGGCACTCTAGCTCTGTTCTGTACCCTTGTACCCTGGTGCATTCTGTGTAGGTCCCCAGGAAGCCATGTGAGTAGCATCTCTGGCTGTCTAACTTTGGCTGACTTCAGCAACAGAAAACACGGACAGCTGTTCAGAAGGGAGAGAGGAAAGGAGGGGATACATCAAATTTGTCCTTCTGTGTCATGGGCTGGCTCCACCCTGCCGCTAGTCACCATAGCTCTTAACTGGACTCTCCTCCTACTATGGCACGTCTCCTGTTTCTAATACTCACTTTTTCCCCCTTGCCAATTCTGGCCTCTGGGTGGGAATAGTAAGCCAGTTTACCGAAGCTGGGCTGTTTTACTGTTGCCTCTGGCTGTCTTATATCATACCCACACTTTCATAAATAGTTCTGCATTAAACTCTTTCCAAATTGCCAAAGTTGTATACGTGATTTCTTTTCTCTTGGAGCCCTGACTAATACATACATTTCCAACAGGAACCACAACCACAATTGTCAAATTACCTTTTTTGGTCATTGCTATGGTTTTGAGACAGGGTCTCGCTGTGTAGAGGCTATCTCAGAGGTCTCATGTGGACCAGGCTACCCTCAGACTCCTGAGTTCTGAGAACACAGATGTGAGTCACCACACCCAGCCTTGTGCAAATTGTCAAATTAGTAAGATCAAATGGGACTTTTTAAAGAGCCAATGAGACTTTTAAAAAAATGAATGTCATGTTTCCCTGAAGAATATACATTTTTGAAGGCCAAATGAGTCACGTGTAACACATGCAGAAAAGCACGGAAATAATGTACATACATTTTAAGGAATAATTATAAACTGCTCCCCTAAACATGCTGTGTTATTTGGACACAGAACGTCTCTGACTGCTCAGAAGTATCCCCTTCTGTTCCCTTCTCTCCTTCACCCTCTCTGTAAAAGCCCCCATACCTTGACTTTTAGGGTAATGATTACTGCTTTCCTATGGCCCACAGTGATTGTGTTTTACCCGCGACACAAGCATCTTTCAAGTCATCTAATATATTGTCTTGTACTTCAATTCTCGCTGATTTCCCGATAGGGTCTTGTGTGTCCTCTGGGCTGTTGTAGTATGCTTTGCTATTGTCCCTTCTGTGTACACTTCCTATGTGACAACAGTCAACTCTTTATTATCTCTTCCACTGTCGGGCGTGTCTGGATTGCTTCATGGTTTCAGGCTATTCGGGAAAACGCTGCTGAGGCGAGTCTTGTCCTTCCAGAGCACACAGTGTACAAAGTTCTCCAGGACAGAGTCCTCAAACATTTTGGTATCAAGACTCCCTTAGAGTAGGAGGGAGTGTGTCTGTGTGTCTGTGTGTCTCTGTGTGTGATATGTACATGTGTGTGGAAGCCTGAGGTGAGTGCTGGGTGTCTTTCCTCAATTGCTCTCTCTACCTTTATCTTTTTTTCCTATTCTTCATATGTGTTTGTGTGTATGTTTGCATGTAAGCATGCTTGTATGGTTACAAATGCATATGTGTGCAGGTACATGTGGAAGCCTGAGCTTAATGTCAGGAATTATCCTCGATCTCTCTTCCACCTTACTCCTTGAGGCAGGTTTTTCAATCAAACCCAGAGCTCACCAATAAAGTTAGTCTGGCTAGCCAGGTTGCTCTAGGGATACCCTATCTCTGCCTACTGAGGCCGAAATTATAGGAGAGTTTAAGTGGATTTCTGGGCATCCGAACTCCCACTCCCTACATTTGCTCAGCAAGCCCTTTAAGAGCTGAGCCATCTCCCTGGCCTCTATCTTTATTTCTTTTGAGAGATGATCTCTTGCTGAACCTAAAGTTCATTGATCCTGCAAAGCTCTGTGGCCAGTGAGCTTCAGGCATCCACTTGTCTATACTTACCCTCAATACACACAGATCCAAGGCTGGGGCTATATGTGCTGCCCTGCCTGACTTTGTGTGTATGTGTATATATAGATGTTCTGCTTGCATGTATGTCTCTACACCATGTGTGTGCCTGGTGCCATGGCTCTGTTTCTCTTTTAGACTGTATCAATCTCATGTAGCTCAGGGTGGCCTTGAATTCCTGATCTCTCTGCAGTGGTGGTGCATGCCTTTGATCCCAGCACTTGGGAGGCTCAAGCCTTTGATCCCAACACATGGGGGCTCAAGCCTTTGATCCCAGCACTTGGGAGGATCATGCCTTTAATCCTAGCACTAGGGAGGTGGAGACAGAAATATAAGGCGGGTGGAGACAGGATTTCAGCCCTCATTTGGTCTGAGAGTTCATAAAGTTAAGAATTCTCCAGTGACTGCTGCTCTGTACCTCTGATCCTTCAGCTTTCACCCTCAATGTCTGACTCCAGGTTTTTATTATTAAGACTAATTAGGGTCGTACTTCAGTGCCCTCTGCCCAAGTGTGAACAGCCCACTGGACTCCAGCTTTTCTGTATGTGTGTCTGTCCTTTCTTTAGTGTTATTGTTTCTTCATTCCCATGTCACCCCAGTCAAGTTTCCAAGACCAAGCCACGTGGGATGGAGCAAAAGATGTAACTCACAATGACTTGAATCTAAAACCTATGCAATCTCATGGATCCATATGGATCCATAGAACCACATGAAAAGTCAGGAAACCCAATAGAAAACATTGTAGACGATCTGAAAAAAGTGCCACATAAAAGGACTCCATGTAGCAACAAGTATACAGTGACAGGTCTCATCTCATCCCCTTCATTACTAAGGGGGACACAACCCCAAAGCATAATAAAATGCAGTTCATGCCAAGAATCTTGCAATGTAGCCCAAGCTAGCCTTGGTTTTATGATTCTTCAGCTTCAGCCTTCTGAGTGCTGGGATTCATTCGTTACGATGCCCATTTGAACCCATTTTTAAATAAAAATATGCTACTTGTTATTTCCATTGTGTCTATATCTGAGCAAACACACTGGCAGATAACACGTTGGGAGCTTGGTCAAATTTCCCTAATGTGTGTACACATATATAATGGAAGGAAAAAACCTCCAGTCAGTTTCTATTTTTCTAAATTTATTTTATGTGTACTGGGGTGAAGGTATCAGATCCCCTTGGAACTGGAGTTACAGACAGTTGTGAGCTGCCATGTGGGTGCTGGGAATTGAACCCGGGTCCTCTGGAAGAACAGCCAGTGCTCTTGACTGCTGAACCATCTCTCCAGCCCTCGGTTTCTATTATTAACCTGGTTTTGTATCCCTAGGGTAGTCTGGCTTGGTCATATCTTTATGTATTGCTGGGTTTACTTTGCCTACTTTTTGTTTTAGATTTTTGTCACTATGTCCGTAGATTAATATCCCCTGTAATCATGTTACCTACTACTGTCCATGATGTATTTTAGTATCTTAATGTGATCTTGAAGAGTTCTTCCTTCTGTTACGTGCTGTTCAAACACTTTCCTCCTTAAAAGAACGATAGCATTACATGATAGTCCTTATATTTCCCACCATGAATGACTTGACTTTTTTTTTTTAATCATTATAAGATTTGCAAACCTTGTGCTGAGTTTATACAGTCCATGTTTTCCAAGGCATTATGTCATTCATTATATTTTTATTATCTTTTCAGTCTGGCAATATATGGAATAATGTACCTACTTTCGGTCTTGCTTTTTCTTTGTGTGTGTGTGCGTGTGCGTGTGCGTGTGCGTGTGCGTGTGCGTGTGCGTGTGCGTGTGTGTGTGTGTGTGTGTGTGTGTGTGTATGCAGAGACCAGAGGGACAGCCTTAGGTGATATTCCTCAGACACCACCCACCTTTCATTTTTGAGACAAGGTCCCTCACCAGTCTGATGCTCATCAAGTAGGCTAGGCTGGCTGTCCAGCAGGTCCTAGGTATCCCCCTGTCCACCTCCCCAGTAGCAGGATTACAAATCCTCCCTGTTATGCTTGGATTAACCTCCTCTCCTTCTGCCCCTCATCCTCCTTTTATGTGAGTTCTGCCGTTTGAAGTCCTTGAGCTCACAAGGCAAGTCCTTCCTACCTGAGCCATCTTCCCAACCCTCCTGGCTGTTCTTGAGTTTTCTCCCCTTTCTTGTCCTTCAGAATGACATCATTTGGAATTTCTTCTACCAGGGTCTGCAAGACAGCAATTTTTTTTCAGTTGTGCTCTCATGGTGCCTTATCTTTCCATTTCTATTTTATTTTATTTGAGACAAGGTCTCTTGTGGTCCCACCCAGCCTAAAACTGATGATGTAGCTGAGGCTGACTTTGAACTCCTGATCCTCCTGCCTCAGCCCCCTAAGTGCTAGGCTTACAGGTATATGCAACTGTGATCAGTTTATGTGGTATTGGGGATTAAACTCGGGGCCTTCTGCACGGTAAGCAAGCATTATATTACCTGAGCCTCAACCATAGCCTCATTGCCATTATTGAGAAGTCAGTGCTTGAGCAAAGTACTCTTCCTCTGATGATGCTGTCTCCTCGATACCTGTATCCTCTCCTCAGCAGCAACATCTGTGCTGCTCATTTGTTTTATGATGGGGACGAGGATGTGAACTCTTTTCTTCTCTACTTGAAATCTATTTGGCTTCTTGGGCATACGGACTCCTATAAGTCATAGTTTCTATTGGCTAGTATTTCTGTTTTAAAAGTCTCTGCCAGGTGCTCCATGGACAGAGCTCTCATACAAGCATCGAAGAGCAGAATTCAGGTCCCAGGAATTCACATAAAAGTCTTGTATGCTGGTGCCAGCCCACAATCCCAATGCTTGGGAGATAGAGACAATGGATCCTGAGACAAGCTGGCTAGTCAGACCAACCCGATAGGTACGTGCCAGGTTCAGTGAGAGACCCTGCCTCAGCAAATTAGGCTCATTCAAAGAAGACATCCAACAACAACCTCCCTCACACACACTCAGTGGCACCTGCACACATGTGGGCCCTTCCAAATGCATGCATAGCACACACATAAACAAGCAAAATAAAAACAAAGACCTCTACCATCTGATCTTTCTCTTCTAGACCTCTACTTACACCTATGTTTCCCTCTCCCATGAATCTTTTTGAAGAATTATTTATATACTTGTGTGCATGTGTGTGTGATGTGTTTGTGTGTGCATGTGTGTGTGTGTGTGTGTGTGTGTGTGTGTGTGTGTGTGTTGGGGGTTGGTCCACTCATGGAAGGCCGAGGACAACTTCAGGAGTCCATTCTCTCCTTCCACAATGGAATCTGGGGACGGAGCTCAGGCCGTCACCAGCTGAGCCATCCCGCCAGCTCACTCTCACGGATTGTCATGTCTCTTCTGTATACTCTGACTCTCCAGATGCATGTGTCATGTCCCGTCAAGTCTGGTGACCTGACCCTCATTCTCTGGTTGTTTGTCTGTGGCCAGCCACCACTCATGTTTGTTTTGCCTTCATTTTCTGTTACAGTAAATAAACTTCATTTCTCAGTGTTCTATTTGATTCTTCTAAAAATGTCTCGGCCACTTGATGCTTGTCTCTTATTTCTTTAATCATAACGATCACGATTCTTTTAAAATCCACCCAACAGCTCCAACATCCCAACCCTTCCTGCTTCTGTTCCTATCGCCCTACTTTTGCTTCGCTCATACTTCCCTCTCCAGCGACTGTCGCTATGTGCCCAGTTATGCACTCTTCTGCTCTGTCACTGACCTTGAAACCATATTTGTGTAAACACGTGGCTGTCCAAGATAAACTTGACTTCTTCAAATGGATTTGCTACTTTCAGTCCCTAGGGCTGTCCCCGGTATGGCACCAGCTGGAGTTTATGGCTTGAATATTGTTGGACCAGAGTGGTTATTCTGCAGTAATGTCAACAAACAACTACAGATGGTCAAGGATGGAGCTGGTGGCCCACCGTACTGCTCAGCAGTGCACGGGAGTGGGAAGTCGGGATTTTCAGTTCCGCTCTCTTGGTGGGTTCCGACTGGCAAAAGCCTTTGGCTTTCGGTGTGCCAGATAAATCATCTTTACTGTTTTGTTTGTACTTTGAAATTGTGTGTGTGTGTGTGTGTGTGTGTGTGTGTGTGTGTCCATAAGCATGTGGGTATGTGTTGCCATGCATACACAGGTAGAGGTCAGAGCAAGATGTGCGGTGTCTTCCTCTATTAGTTTTCATCTTATTACCTTGAGAATGGGTCTCTCGATAAACCAAAAGCTCACAATTTAAGCTGTCAAGTGAGCTCTTGGGAACTGCCCTGTCCCTGTCCCCACATACTGGGGTTATAGGCTTCTGAAGCCATGACCAGCTTTTTACCTGAGTGCTGGAATTCGAACTCAGGACCCTCTTGCTTGCAGAGCAAGTACTTTTAGCCCCCGAGCTGTCTCCACAGCTCCCTGTTCTTGGAAAATTTTTAATGTAAATTTATTTGAATTATTTGAATAATATTAGAAATTTTTTCTCTCCCATGAGCATTCAGGTGCCTGGGGTGAGCTATCTGCTCCCAAAACTCTGTAGCCAGAGTCCCTCGAAGTCCCCCAGGTGCTGTTTGTGGTTTGATGGGGCCTCTGGTGCTCAGCTCTGCCTCTGAGGTATTTTATGGGATTTCATTTTTTCCCATTTGATCAGGATATGGTGGTCTGCCTCTGTTAACTCAGGCCTACCACCTCTCTCCAGTACTGTGGACCACTCTGAATCATCCTTACATCCTATATTCCACCTCCTCTTTGCTGTGGGTCCCTTTAACCTGTCTTCTCTCAGCTGAGCCATGTTCTGTGTCTGCTACAGAAGATGCAGGACCACCCGAGCCCCTCCTATAGTACCCAGGGCTTCTGAAAGCTCAAGCTGGGCCCCTTTCTTGAGTGGGCTGTTCCATTTTCTTTCCCCTTGTGGGTCCACCCCAAGTGCTGCGGACTAACCTTGAACAGTTTCTTGTGTAATTCCATGTGGGAAGCCCCCCTGGCCTGAGCCTGCCTCTTAACTGGACAGCACAAGCTTCCCTCTCTGGGAGTTAGTCCTGGAGTCAAGAATCCTCTTTGCCTCACTTTCCTAACTAACTCCTTTGCCAGAACAGAGACGAGGTCCAGGCACTTGGCTTCCTCAGCATCACCAGCTGAGGTGTTCCAGCCTGGGACATCAGTCTCAATGATTTGTCATCAAAGGAAGGAAGAATTGTCCCCTTACACTGTAAAAGAAACATTGGGACTCCATTAAAGATCCCATTTTCAATAAGAGAGCTGATTTTTAGCTCTCTTCTTTAAAGTTCTCTCTCTCTTTTAAAGTCTTCTCTCTCTGTCTCTGTCTCTCTGTCTCTGTCTCTCTGTGTGTGTGTGTGTGTGTGTGTGTGTGTGTGTGTGTGTGTGTGTGTGTATTAGACCACCAGCCCCAAAATCATGACATGGAGACTTATTATTAGTTATAAATGCTCAGCCTTAGTTTAGGCTTGTTTCTGGCTAGCTTTTTTTTTTCTTTTAAACTTAAATTAAACTGTTTCTCTTCATCTACATTTTGCCTTGGGGCTTTTTACATTTCATTCTGTATGTCCTACTTCCCCCTGCTTACTCCGAGTCTGGCTGACCCTGGGCGGCTCCCTCTCTTTCTCCCTTTTCTCTCTTCTCTCCTTACTTTCTGAACCTAGAGTCCTCCTCCTACTATTATCTCTGCCCACTGGCCCTGCCTATCCCTCCTCTGCCTAGCTATTGGCCGTTCAGCTTTTTTTTTTTTTTTTTTTTTTTTTTTTTTGGTTTTTTGAGACAGAGTTTCTCTGTGTAGCTTTGCGCCTTTTCCTGGATCTCGCTCTGTAGACCAGGCTGGCCTCGAACTCACAAAGATCCACCTGCCTCTGCCTCCCGAGTGCTGGGATTAAAGACGTGCGCCACCACCGCCCGGCCCATTCAGCTTTTTATTAGACCAATCGGGTAACTCAGGCAGGCAAGGTAAAACAGCAACACATCTTTAGATAGTTACACAAATGCAGCATAAACAAATGTAACACATCTTTACATGGTTAAAGTACTATTCTATTTTATAAACAAATGTAACATATAGTTACATAGTTAAAGTAATATTCCACAAGTGTGTGTGTGTGTGTGTGTGTGTGTGTGTGTGTGTGTATGTATCTGTCTGTCTGTGTCTGTGTGTCTGTGTTCAATTGCATGCAGAGTCCAGAAGAAGAAGGCATCAGGTCTCCTGGAGGTGGAGTTACAGGTGGTTTTAAGTTCTTGATGTGGATGCTGGGAACTGAACTCTGGTCCTCTGTGAGAGTACTGCTTTAGTCAGTGAGCCATCTCTCCAGCCCAGATCTTTTTTTTTTTTTTTTTACTAAGTGCTAGTGTTTTATTGATTTGGGTTTTTGTTTTTGTTTTTTAAAGACATGGTCTTACTATTTACAAGTTGGCACTGAAATTATGAACATGAAGGATCCTCCACCTCCACCTCTTGAACATCTAGGACTGTGGGCATCTACAGCCATTCCTGGCTTCTGAGGGCTATTTCTGTTGTTTGTTTGGTTTATTTTATATATATATTTGGTTTTTTGAGATAGGGTTTCTCTGTGTACCCTGGTTGTCCTGGAACTTGCTCTGTAGAGCAGGCTGGCCTCAAACTCACAGAGATCTGCCTGCCTCTGCCTTCCCAGTGCTGGGATTAAAGGTGTGTGCCACCACCACCCGGTTTGAGATTGTATTTTAATTACAACATTTCTCCTTATCTTTCCTCCCTCCAAACTCTCCCACTTTGCTCTCACTCAAATTCACGGCCTCTTCTTTCATCAATTGCTATTGCATGCTGTTTTAGTTTGGGTTACTACTGCTGTGATGAAACACCATGACTAAAGAAACTTAGGAGAGGAAAGGCTTTATTTGGCTCACACTTCCATGGCACTGTTCATCATCGAAGGAAGTCAGGACAGGAACTCAAACAGGGCAGGAACCTGGAGGCAGGAGCTGATGCAGAGGTCATAGAGGGGAGCTGCCTCCTGGCTTGCTCCACATGGCCTGCTCAGCCTGCTTTCTTATAGAACAGTGGTTCTCAACCTGTGTGTTGAAACCCCTTTGGGGAGGGGGTCAAATGACCCTTTCATAGGGGTCACATCAGATATTCTGCATGTCAGATATTTACAATTCATAACAGTAGCAAAATTACAGTTATGAAGTAGCAAGGAAATAGTTTTATGGTTGGGGGTCACCACAACACGAGGAACTGTACTAGAGGGTCGCAGCGTTAGGAAGGTTGAGACCCACTGGGCTGTGCCAATGTCACTTTCACATCCTGCTTCCTAAACTCACATGGTACCTTCTTCATTTCATTCTCTTCATTAGAGGTGAGCCACTAACCCAGTCACTACTCCAAGAGAGGACAATTGAACTACCTCTCAAACTGAGTGTCCAAGAAGTTGTAGACACTTTAAATCACCACATAGCATTCAAAATCGCCCACTTCTTATCATATGGAGAATAAAATAGAGATTCCTTGCGTGATGGAGCTCAAAAGTCTAGTGGGTACTTGAACTTGAAAACAGGTGTCTCCAAGTACTGAGAAATGAGTACCAGCTTTCTCGTACATGACATGAGGAACAATAGCTGCTTGGGGGTGAATGAACAGTACAGTGCTTTTGTATGAGAGTGGTGTAGTACACGCGATCAAAGCACAGACTAGAGGAACTGGGCACTGTGCACACGTCTGTAATTCCAGCACTTGGGAGACAGAGGCAGGAAGATCAGGATTTCAAGGTCATCCTTATTGACATAGTGAGTGAGTTTAAGGCCAACCTGAGTTACAAGAGACCCTGACTTAAAAAAGTTGCCGGGCGGTGGTGGCGCACACCTTTAATCCCAGCACTCAGGAGGCAGAGCCAGGCGGATCTCTGTGAATTCGAGGCCAGCCTGGGCTACCAAGTGAGTTCCAGGAAAGGCGCAAAGCTACACAGAGAAACCCTGTCTCGAAAAACAAAAACAAAACAAAACAAAACAAAAAAAAGTCATGTGACTTTAAAGGCATGTGGTGGTGCACGCCTTTAATCCCAGCACTCGGGAGGCAGAGCCAGGTGGATCTCTGTGAGTCCGAGTTCTACAGCCTGGTCTACAGAGTGAGTTCCAGGACAGCCAGGGCTATACAGAGAAACCCTTTCTTGAAAAACCAGACAAAACAAAATACCAAACAGCAAAAAGCAAAGATCCAGGGCTAGAATCTGAACCCTGACACTTAGCAGCAGGGTGACGACTGATGGTAGCATCTTCTCAGAGCCTCAGTTCCCTGGTCAGTGAGATGTGAGAACCCAGGGACCCCGCCCATGGGGCCCTCTAAGTGTAGAAGGAGTCAGTAAGTGACGGCGCATCTGTGCCTGCAGTATGGAAAGTACTAGCTGTTGACCTTCAGCAGCAGAGGGGCAGGGTTATTATTCTAATCCGAGACTCTGCGTCCCTTTCCAATCTAACTGGAGACAGAATCGGATTGCTTTGTAATTTACTTTTTAATGGTGTACCTTACTTTCATTTTTCTTTTAAAGTACATAAACATGTAAAAAGTGAGTATCATTCTTTATCTCCCTTCTCACCATTAATGCCACTTCCTTCCCCAGAGGAAACCCACTTTGACAGCTTCTCGAATGTTCTTTCAGACATGTTTCTACTTTTATTTATTTTATTCTATATGTATGGATGTTTTGCCTGCATGTATGTATATATGTACATTGTGTGTACAGTGCCCATAGAAGTCAGAAAAGGATTCTCTGGGAGCTACAGTTACAGACAGTTGTGAGCTGCTGTATGGGTGCTGGGTCCTCTGGAACCACCAAGCCATCTCACTGACCACTGAGCCATCTCTCCAGCCCCACATTTCCACTATTTTAAAGCTATGTATTTTAAAACATTTTCACATAGAATCATGATGTTTGTTTACATCATTTTATTACCTTGCTTACTCTTTGATTTGTCACAGATCTGTTCATGTCCACGATTATAGCTTTACATCTCTTTTTTTTTTTTTTTTTTTTTTAAATGAATGCTTCGATTTGAACCCGAGTTCTTATACTAGGCAAATGCTCTACCACTGCCACCCGGCTACTTTTTTTTTTTTTTTGAAACGGGATCTAGGTTTCCCAGGCTGGCTTTGAACTTGCAATTCTCCTGCCTCAGTTTCCAAGTAGCTAAGATTACAGTTTCCAAGTAGCTAAGATTACTGTGTCACTAGGCCCAGCATCATCATCATTCTTTTTAATGACTGCATTGAGCTGTGTAGGATGGATATTCCGTAGTTATTATAACCATTTTATTGATGGACACTCAGGTTGTTTCCAACATAAATATATGTATACATACATATATATATACATACACACATATATACGTGTATATATATAATTGTTCATGCATGCACACATACATGTGTGACTGTGGAGGTCAGAGGACAGTTCTGATAGTTGTCTCCTTCCACTGAGGGCTTTGGGGAGTCAAATGCAGGTCATCAGCTTTAGCGGCACCTCTGCTCACTTCTTCTTTTGTGGGTTGTTTTGTTACTGAGATATGGTCTTTCTCACCGGCCCAGGCTGAGCTGGAACTCACTACAACTTGGAGTAGCCTTCAGTCATGGCAGTCTTTCTACCTCTGCTTTGGAATGATGAGGTTACAGGCAGGGGCCACCATACACAGCTCTAAATGGACTCTAACCTGCACAGGCTTCATGAACATCGAGACTATAATGATCCTGATAAAGACTCACTACACTCACTGAACCTTACATTTATCATGGGGAAATCTACACAACAGTTAGGTCATTTATCTTGACACCCATGAATTTCTCTAATGTGATTGTGACCCACCAATGTTATTTTGTCTATCTGTACGTGGTAAATGCACACACATATGTATGTATAGACAGAGCAGAGGTTAACGTTGTGTGTCTTTGTTGATCTTATTCTCCATCCTATCTATCATCTATCTATCTATCTATCATCTATCTATCTATCATCCATTCATTCATCTAGCTATCTGTCTGTCTGGCCAGCTGTCTGTCTGTTTGTCTGTCTATCTTGAGACAGGATCTCTTACAGAACCTGGAGCTCATCCACTGGCTAGACTCGTCAGTAAGCCCCAGGTCCTGTTGTCTCTGCTGCCAGAATGACAGGACACCCAGCTTTGTACATGGATTGGAACCAGGTCTGAATGCTTGCACAGCCAGCACTTTGTTTAGTAACTGAGCTCATCACCCTGCCCCTACCCTCCTGTTGAATCTCATAGTACTCTTGTATGAACCCGCGTCTAGCCAAATGCTTCCACTCAGCATCACCAGAAGAGGCAGAGGCCGTTCTAGGATTCACCCAGCTTCTCTTCTCACTCAGAGGGACTTTCCTGCTCTCCTGAACCTTCTCCCCTACCAAGAGTTGTCACTAAACTGAGGCTGTGACAATCAGAAGCTCTCCTCTGAGAACTTAGAGGTGGGACTAGAACAAGGGTCAGTCTCTCACCAGGAAACCATCCCTGGGCTGATTTGGAGACTGATCCACGGGGGCCAGAAATATAACCAAACCTGGTTAGCAGAGACTTGTGGAAATGGCAGAACTACAGATGAGCGATGTGAGGCAGTCTCCAGTACAGTGCCGACCTGCCTTCTTCCAGGGGCCGTTTCAGTCCTTTCTTGGATCCTGCCAGATACCAGACGCCTGCCCCTGGACTATAGGTAATAAGTTCCCTGTGGTTCCAGGTTGTTGCCGTGGTTGGTGTACCTCCGTCAGAGTGAGCAGAGCCCACCAGCTGCAGCTTTTCTGTAAGTGTGTCTGCACTTTCCTCATTCCCTTGCTGCCTAGTCAGGTCATTGGCTGTAAACCCAACCACATGACTTCCTCGTCACTGCCTGTCTGTACAGACCTCCAGATCTCTATGGTTGGTACTGAGATTAAAAGTCTGTGCCACCATGCTGGCTGTGTCCTTGAACACACAGAGATTCTGCCTGCCATGTGATCGGATTAAGGGCGTGTGCTACCACTACCAGACTTCTGCTTAATGGCTTGCTCTTAGCTCTGATCCCCAGGCAACTTTATTAACATACAAATAAAATCACATTTCAGCACAAATAAAATATCACCATATCTGCCACTGAATCAGAATACAATAAGCTACTTTTTAAAGGGGGGAAATATGAAATCAGGTGTATGACTTTCCCTGTAAGAACAAAATTGTTAGTTACTTAAATGTGTATTCTGCAGGGCATCTAGGCACACACCTTTGGTCCCAGCCCCTGGGAGGCAAAGTCAGGAGGATCTCTGTGAATGTGTGGCCAGCCTGAGCTACTCAGTAAAATTCTGTCTTTTGTTTATCTGTTTATTTGTCTGTTTATTTGTTTGTTTATTTATTGGTTTTTTCAAGACAGGGTTTCTCTGTGTAACAGCCCTGGCTGTTCTGGAACTCACTCTGTAGATCAGGCCGTCCTCAAACTCACAGAGATCCACCTGCCTCTGCCTCTCAAGTGCTGGGATTAAAGGCATGTACTGCCACATCCAGCTATTTATTTATTTATTAAAAGTACATTTAATAAATACACTCTTTGGAGTAGCTCTAGGTTTGATTCCCAACACCAAAGGTAGAGGAGATGGAGAGTTTGTGTGTGTGTATGTGTATGTGTGTGTGTGTGAGTGTGTGTCTGTGTCTAAGTGTGTGTGTGTGTGTGTGTGTGTGTGTGTGTGTGAAGTACAAGCAAGCAAGTGCACATGTTTGTGTGGGTACAGGTATATGGACATTCCTGTGGAGATTATCTTGCCTCCAGGGGTGCTATCCACTGTGTTTTTTGAGACTGGGTCTCTCATCTGGATCTCAGTGAGTAAACTAAGTGGATTAGCTAGCAAGGCTCAAGATCTGCCTGTCTCTCCCTCCTCAACTCTGTTTTCCAAGCTCACGACACCACATCTCACTTCCTTAACTTGGGTTCTGGGGATCAAAGTCAGGCCCTCACGCCTCTATAGTCTATGTAGCCTGTGTAGCCAGGGTATGGACTGAGCCATTGTCCCAGGCCCCACAAAGAAGAGACACTTTCAATGTCCAAAAAACTATGAAGCAAACCATCCAGACCCAAACCTATTTTCAAATTAGAATATTGTTATACAAAACATTTTAGACTGTACAGATGGGAAAGCCAAGTTCATGATTTAGTGCCAAGAGCTTAGGGGCCTGACAATCAGTTACCAAGTAGGGGTTCATTTTACCAAATACCATTCAGTTCCCATCATGTGGAACTGGATAGTTTTGTTGTTGTATAAAACATGTGTGACGATCTCTCTAGAAAGACAGTATTTATTGTTCACTTTATGATGGTATGGTCATAAAGGTTAGTGAAATCGACTTCATTTTGGATAGTCTAACATGGGTGTAGCTGCTGTTGGTTCGAGAGAACTCACCAATTGTATTTATTGCTAAACTTACACAGTGATTGTAATTGGTTTGGTTTGGTTAAGAATGAAACCTCCAACTTCTAAGAGCAAAACTTCAAGAGGAAGTCATTGTTTGTTTATTTTTAGACAACTGTGGCTTTTAAAAAATAAATCATACCCGGACTGGTGAAATGGCTCAGTGGATAAAGGAGATTTGCTGCCAGGTTTGACCTCCAGGCCCCACATGGTAGAAGGAGAGAAACAACTGTAACAAGTTGTCCTCTGACATTGTGGCCCCACACATACACACACAAAATAAATAAACATAATTGTGTTTTTCATAGAAGACTAGATAAGGCATAAATACATGTTTTAAAGAATTAAAATTAAAGTGAGCACTATGTCTAGCCTCTTCCTAGGACATCATCCACGTCACAGCAAATCCCTTCAGAGACCTCAACTGCTCATCCCCCTCCCCCAAGGTAATCAATGTCCTGAAGCTTAGGCTAATCACTCCCTTCTAGGATAACCATCACGTGTGCATTGTAGCTAGAAGTTTCTCCAGTCCTGCCTGGGCCCTGCAGTCCTGTAGCCTGCTTATAAAATAATCACACAGAGGCTTAATATTATTTATAACTGCTTGGCCATTAGCTCAGGCCGACCACTGACTAGCTCTTACACTTAAACTCGGCCCATTTCTGTTCCTCTATATGTCATCACGTGTTCCATGGCTTTACCTGTGTGTCATTACATGCTGCTCCCTGCATGGCAGGCTGGCGTCTCCTGACTCTGTCCTACCTCTTCCCAGCATTCTCCTAATTGCTCACCCCACCAATACTTCCTGCCTGGCTACTGGCCAATCAGCATTTTATTTATCACAGCAACACACATTCACAGCATACAGAACGACATCATCCATCAGTGCATATCCCTTTGCCAAACAATGTTCGGTTTTTGCCGGTTTTGAACTTTGGTATAAACCAGTGGTTCGGTATAAACCAATGGTTCTCAATTTGTGGATCTTGACCTGTTGAGGGGGAAGGTGTCGCATATCAAACATCCTGCATATCAGATATTTACATTATGATTCATAACAGTACAAAATTACAGTGATGAAATAGCAACAAAAATAATTTTATGGTTGGGGGTCACCACAACATAAGGGACTGTATGAAAGAGTCACAGCATTAAGAGGTTGAGAACCACTGGATAAACGAACTTTGCGAGAGAGGAAATAGCATAGATTTCCTTTTGACTTGCATCTCCCAGCACTGTTTCTGCCACAGATATTAATGCTAGTCCATTACTTTCATACTCTGTAACATTCCCTCTTCGGAAGAGACTATTATATAATCCACTCTTGGCAGATGCTTGGATAGCTTCCAATTCTCTTACTGTTAGGGACAATGGTGCTATGAAAATTCATGTGCATGTTTTTCCTCCCCATCTCCTCCTCCACCTTCTCCTCCTCTCTCTTCTTGTTTTTGTTGGTGTTGGAAATTTAACCTGAGGACTTGTGCATGCTGTGCAAGCGCTCTGTGAAGCAAGCCTCAGCCTCCTGGACATGTTCTTAGTGAGAGAGTTGCACTAGGGTAGGTGACTGGGAGTGACTGGGAGCAAGCTATTTACATGCTGCTTGTAGTAAGCCATACCAATTGTATTTCAGAGTGCTTGCACAAAGTCGCGTGCACACTAGCAGTGTGCAAGAGTTTCCATTGTTACACAGTATTCCTCTTCACTTGGAATTGTCTGTTAGGTATGCAAAGATGTCCCTGTGAGGTTGAACTTTGCGTATCCCCGCCTTACTTCCAAGGTTGAATATTTCTTCTTCTCTTACAAGGTTTCATGATAATTCGAATTTCCTCTCTTGCAAAGAAACTTTAAGTTTCTAGTCATTTTTTCTATTATGTGTTCCATATTCATACATATATCTCCTCTGATGACAGGCATTTTGTGAAATCTGATGAATAGATGCCCAAGCTTTAATGTATTCCAGTTACTGCTTCTTTATTGTATGTGCTTACTTAAGAATAAACACATGTTTAAAAGTTAGGCTACTCCAGCACACTTACTAAAGGATCCCCCCTTCCTTCATTCTTCAAGCCCATTTACATGTGTGTGTGGATATAGGTTTAGTCTCTTCAGATTCACTGATTCAGTTTTTTTCCTGTACCAATAAAAATTATCTAAAGTTGTGATTTTTATAAGTTTTTTAATTTTATTATTTATGTTTGGTGTGGGGTCTTGCTATTTATACCCCTTGCTGACCTGGAATTTGCCCAGGCTGATGAACTCAAAATCCTTCTGTCTCTGCTTCCCCAGTGCTGGGGTTATATATAGCACATGCCACTGTGCTCAGATCAACTTTACAAATTCTTTTCAGATTCATTTTATTATTTATTTGTGTATATAGGGGGATTATTTATTTATGTATATAGGGGGTATGCCTATGTGTGTTCAGATGCCAGCAAGTCCAGAAGAGAGTGTCAGATTCCTGGGAGATGGACTTACGATGGTTGTAAGCTGCCATCCCATAATAGGAACTTCTTCATGGGTAAGAGTTTGTATTTGGAGCCGGGTGGTGGTGGTGGCACAGGCCTTTAATCCCAGCACGGGGGGGGGGGGGGGGGGGGGCAGAGGCTGGTGGCTCTCTGTAAGTTCAAGGCTAGTCTTGACTACATAGTGAGTTCCAAGACAGCCAGGGCTGTTACACAGAAAAACTCTGTCTCAAAAAAAGGGGGAGGGGGGACTTATATTTGAGTTACATTATTATACTTGAATTATAACATCATTGCAGAAAAATTTTTACAACCCATAAAAGAATCCTTGTATTTGTGATATTTAATTTGGGTTCTTTTGATCCTTTGTTTGTTGGGCATCTCTGGTGCCTAACATTTGGTATAGTTAGTTGGTCAGCCTCGAAATGCCAAAGACAACAAGCTAGCCTGCAAGCCTGTCATTGAAGTTCCCTATATTTTCACAGAGTGTGTATTCTAAAAGATGTGCAGCAAATTTATTCCAAGCCTGAGTGATACAGACCAGCCTAGAGCAACTCTTTTTTTTTTTTTTTTTTTTTTTTTTTTAAGAGCTGAGGATAGAACCCAGGGCCTTGAGCTTACTAGGCAAGCGCTCTACCACTGAGCTAAGTCCCCAACCCGCAGAGTAACTCTTGACAATTCACTCCTGAACGGGCTAGCACACTAGCAGAGCACCGAACCATCTTAACCATCAAAGTAAGATCAGTGGGAGCCTGACATTTTAGATACGATCTTCAAGAAATATCCGTTCGCGGCCCCTCTCTTTTTCTTTAGATATTTCATGTGCCTGGTGAGAGCTCTCTATGCATGGAAATAACTGGTTATTGATGGACGTTACTGAGCTTTTCAGGAACTAGACTTACTGCTTCCTTTTGCACTTCGAGGTATATGTGGCATCAGGACTTGCAGCGATTACTGTGGAAGGCATGCCGTTTTCATAAAAGGGAAGCCATTCCCCCACTTTGTCTTATGAATATCAGAGACTTGTGTGCCTGCGGTCCACATTAGCTCGGTGACTTCAGGCACACGTTTAACCTCTAGGTTTCCTGTCTGCAAGGTGATAGCATGGTCTTATGACACAGCCTTCTGAATGCACGCATCCCCTGTTGATTGGGCACCTAGGGTCGGAGTTCCGGCTGATTCCTGGAGAGCTCCGGGCTGGGTGGGTCTCCAGGACAGCTTCCCGAACCTTCCTTGACAACAGGCGCCTGCTTCTCCTGCAACCCCCAAGCACGTGCTGCCTGAAAGTGTACCACATAGACGCTTCGAGTCAGCAGCAGCCACCCGGAGCCAGCCTGGAGCTGGAGGGGCGTGAGCTTGCCTTTCTTTGACAAATGGATTCTACATCTTAAAGTGCGGTCCAATCACCCGAAGAAGGCGGGCTTGGAGGGCGCCTGAGGTTAGGGCGGGGACGCCGCGGCTCTAGACTAGGCTGGGAAACCTGGGAACCATTTCGGACTGGGTGCGACTCACGTGGCAATTGCACGACAAGGATTGTGCAATGGGGCTGCGGCTGGGGACCCCGCAGGAAGCGGGGGAGGCTGCCACCGAGCCAACTCTTCCCATCTAACTTCCCGGCGGCTGCCGCCGGGCGCGGCCGAAACTGGGGGCTCCCGTTTGCCCTCAGGGACTCTGCACCACCTCCACCTCCCCGCCACCCTCGTTTTCCCGGGGCGGCACAGTGCCCGGTGCAGGCGAGGTGACACACGCACTACGGTTCATGGGCGCTCCTCGGGCTGTAGTCCATGTGACTTACACGCTATTATTAGTTTCTCTTCGAAGTCAGAGGACAGGCTAGACATGGGAAGGCCCCTGAGATGTAAATGAATGGGGCAGTGGCTGCGAAGCGAAGCTGAGTTCTGCTTCCGGTGACTGTGTGAGCGCTTGGGGCCCTAGGGTGCTGCTGATGTGCGAATTGTCAGAAGAGCTGGACGGTATTTTCAGTTAGATGCTGGGTGGGGTCAGGAACATCTATCGAACCAGATGTTGGAAGGTGCAGATTGTGGTGGCGCATGCCTGTTATCCCAACAGTAGGCTGAGGCAGGAGGATTGCCGCGAGATAGACAGACACCAGACAGCCTGGGATACACAATGAAACTGAAAGACAGAGGAGAAAGGATGAGAGAAGTGGGGGCCGAGATTAACAGCGATTTTGCCCTCCTGGGGGAGGGGCCTTATTTCGCCTCCTTTTTAAAAGCAGCACTCTCAGAAATATCTGGGCCCCGGGGTTTCCGGACAGTGACATAGAGAGGAGACCTGACTAAGCTGGTTGCAGGCTGGGGATCGAATTCAGTCCACAGGAAAATCACGTAGCCCTATCTCACCTAAGCTAAAGACAGCCACAGCTAAGGGCTGTCTGTCTCTCGGTCCCACTCTAGAGCCCCAGTCAATTCGCACGTCCACGCGCCACTGCCTCCCCTCGCGGCGGCTTCCGAGAAGCTGGGAGGCTGGAGCGTGACTTCTCAGTGGCAGGGTGGCGGTGGCGTGGGCGGGCACCTCCGGGAAAGCGAACGGAGGAAGTGGAGTCAGCGAGCAGGCGGCCTGCCAGCGCGAGCCTCGGGGACGCTGGCTGCGTGGGGCTGCGCAGCTCGGAGCTGGCCTGTCTGGGCCTCTTGCAGACTCCGGGAAGAGATGCAGCCCAGGGCGCTGGTTCCAGCTGTGCAAAGTCCAGTAAATGTGAGCCTAGCTTCAGCACTCTCCCTCCGAGGCGCCCTCCTGGAGCAGTTTCGGGGCCTGAGCGAAGTTTGGGAGAGGCATTTTATCTGGAAAGCAAAATAGGCTCGTGGGATTTCTTTTTTCCAATCATGAAACCTTGAAAATTATCCAGTCTGTTCGGATAATACTGCTTGCTCTCTGCTCACTAGAACAGCTATCTTCCCCTCTCATGTTTTTGTTTAGGGAATTTAGGCTAAAAAGCACCTATGCAGTCCAGGCCCCTCAGACATCCTGGAATGTTGCGGATCTGAACATCCTGTTCACAAGGCTAGAGCCACAGAGGGAAATAGGAGGAAGAAGGAAAAGTCTCTCTCCTTTAGAAATAAAACCGTCCTTAAAAAAAAAAAAAAAATCATAAAACAACGACTAGTCATAGAAAAGTCAGATTTTTTTTTCAAAACCATAATTTAAAAAAAATTGAAATGGCATCACCCAGACCCCAGGGTTAACAGTCTGATTTAGTAACAGTATTACATGAACTCACAACGTTCCTAACATTTTCTTCAGATCAAATATTACTATATATAAATGGGTTCCATACATGATTTTAATAATTAGTATGTATTGTTCATTTACTTAAGCGATGCCCGAATGAAGGATTAAGCTTGAATATTGCTATTTTAGTACACAGCCTTGAAGCTCAATCTTTGAAGGTAGTCTCAACTAATTACATAGGTAAATTATACAAGAAGTATATTCAGCGAGAGTTGGGGAGCATTTGTCCCACCCACACCTGTCCAACTTTCTCACTTTCCACTGTGTCCACCAGTTTGCCCAGACTTTCTGGGCCATTTATTCCCTAAGAATTTCTTGAGCTCCCATGGCAGAACAAACATGCAGGGAGACAAAGTATACCACAACACAGAAACCAATAAACAGTGTTGTTGATGGGCTCGTTAATGTTAAAGCCTTGAGCAGCCAGGTCCCGGTTTGAGAAGTCTTGAAGGAGTGGTAGATGCTTTCAGATTGGTGGCAGGTTTCCTGTGAGCAGAGGATCATTGGTAACATTACAGAAGGATGGGGAGGTTGCAGTGGAAATTCCAGTGCAGAAGCATAGTGCCCTGAGAGTCTGGTATGTCTTCATTGACTTGGGAAGTGGCGTGTTGTCTTATGTTGCTTCTTGTACTGAGAATAGACTAGAAAAGAGGACAGGGACTTAAGACAAAGAAATGAGAGAGAGAGAGAGAGAGAGAGAGAGAGAGAGAGAGAGAGAGAGAGAGAGAGAGAGAGAACAGGAGAGGAGAGGATAGAATAGAGAGAGAGAGAAAGAAGAGGAGAGGAAGAGGAGGAGGAAGAAAGTCTGAGTTACAGGTGTAGTGGAATGTTAGAGCTTAAGTATGAGACCCTGGTCCAATCCCAGCACCAAAATGACATTTACATTTTATTCACCTAGCAACTAGAAACGGTGATTTAGAAATGATAATGAAACTGGATTCCATCACTTAATTCACCAAAGATTTCTGATTTTGGAGGACCCATAATATTGTTCCTTCAGAGAAGAAACACAGGAGAGGGAAATTCAAAAGGGAAACATCCCAAAAGAGATTTTGAGAAGTGCAGAGAATCGACCAAGTTCACTGGCATGAGCTATTGTGCCCGTGACACTTGGACAGTGTACAGTGTATGTCACATTAGTAAACGTCTTTTTTCTCCTTTAAAAAAATTATTGAGGGGGCGGGAGAGATGGCTCAGTGGTTAAGAACACCAGCTGCTCTTCCAGAGGATCGGGATTCAATTCCCAGCACCCACATGGCAGCTCACAACTGTCTGTAACTCCAGTTCCAGGGGATCCAGCGCCCTCACACATACATATAAGCAAGTAAAACACCAATGCACATAAAATAAGGATAAATAGTTTTTTAAAAATTATTCAATTGTTATTATTGTGTGTCTGAGAGTGAGGGTGTGTGTGCGCATGTGCAGCAGCCCACATGTGTACAGGTAGAGGCCCATGGCCACTTTCAGAAGTTAGCTCTAACCTTCCTCTGTAGGTTCCAGGGATTGGATGAGTCTTTAGGCTTGCACAGTAAGCAGTTTTACCTAGCACAGGGGCTGGGGATGTAGTTCAATGGTAGAAGGTTTGCCATTGTGCAGATCTACGCGAAAGCCCCTAGAAAACTGTGAACTGGTGCTCAACAAGAGACGGACTTCTGAACTGTGGATTAGGAAAACATTTAACTTACAGACGAGAGGTCAAAAGCCCACACGCCTGCTGTGACTGTGCATGTCATTCCTCTCGGCAATTCTGAAAAATTCTCAACTATTGTCTCTGAATATCCAATCTCCCTCGTCTCCATCTCAACGATGAGTTCTGATTACACGTGTATGAGACCCAGGTGTTACCCAAGACTCCAATCTTTCTTTCTTTCTTTTCCTGAGGCAGAGTTTCTCTGTGTAATAGCCCTGGCTGGGAAATCACTCTGTAGACCAGGCTGGCCTCAAACTCACAGAGATCTGCCTGCCTCTGCACCCTGAGTGCTGGGATTAAAGCTGTGCGCCACCACCGCCTGGCTTAAATCTTATTTCATAGTTTGTATCACCTTAGAGGTTCTCTGACTGCATTTGGGATAGATTTAGGATTGGTTGTCTCCTTTAAACATTCTTCAGCTGTGTGCAATCTCCTGTCCAACTTGTTTAGTTGTTTTTTTGTTTTTGTTTTTGTTTTGTTTTGTTTTTTTTTTTTTTTGGTTTTTCGAGACAGGGTTTCTCTGTGTAGCTTTGCACCTTTCTTGGGACTCACTTGGTAGCCCAGGCTGGCCTCGAACTCACAGAGATCCGCCTGGCTCTGCCTCCCGAGTGCTTTGTTTGAGTTTTTAATCTCCCTCATTCTTTCGCTCTCTTCTTCTCTTTCCTCTCTAAGAAGATCTATTGCAGATCTGTTTGGACAATTTTGTGTAGCCTCTTGTTTCTTGCTTGAGTTTACCAGCCTTTATTTCTCACAACTGAAGTTTTTGAGGTAAAATGATCTCTTCTGGTCTCTGGGCTTCCACAAGAGGAAACAAGAGATAGATGCATAATCTGTGCTTCAGATAAGAACACCCTTTTCCCTACCCTGGCTTGTCTGTGGTCAGGAATGAGAAGGGAGGCCACCCTCCCCACAGGTATCAATACTAGCTGCCCGGCAATCATATCATACTGTTACATATTCTCCTTGTTGGTCTGTCAGACAAGACCAAACCATGTGGTTATAAGGACAGTAGGTATCCTCTATTACAGTCATTTAGCCCTTTACCCTCTTCTAGATTGCTTTCTGTTGGTAACTACCTACCAGACCATATATTTTATTCATACATTTCCTCGTCATCATAAAATGTAATATTCTTGAAAGCCAGCGGGCTTATACTGTTGGTCACTTTATTCTCAGGGCTTAGAAAAGTTCTTGGCACATAGAAGGTGTTCAAATATTTGTCAAATGGGTTAATAGTGCATACTTTCGCTTTGTATTATGTGCCTTGTTTATTTACTTAGAGGTAGGTCCCACTGTGTATCCCAGGCTGGTCTCAAACTCACAGTTCTCTTGCCTTGGCTCCTAAGTGCGGGGATAACAGGTAGGTGTGTGTCTCCATTCTTAGCAGCTTGAGTTGACTTCTAGAAACCCGGTGTTCATAGACTTTCAGGACTTCTCTAGATAATTTGATTTTTATGTAAAACCATAAAATTATTGGGAATATTGGGGAATAATTCAAATTAGTGAATTTCTTTACTTTTAGATACAATCTTGCTTTATAGCCCAGGTTGACCTAGAACTCACAAACTTCCTGCTTTAGTCTCTCTCGGTACTGGAACTATAGGCATGTGTTTCTACACCCAGTTCAAATTTATTTTGTATTTTCTATTTTATTTATTGTTGTATGTGTGCACATGGTGTGTGTATGTGTTTCGGGGGAGGGCGCATGTGGAGGTCAGAGGAGTTTATGGAATTGGTTCTCTCCCTCCACAATTACATGTTATGCTGGTTGGGTTTTGTCAACTTGACACAAGCTGGGGTCATCTGGGAAGAGGGAACCTCCGCCGAGAAAATGCCTCCCTAAGATTGGCCTGGAGACAAGTCTGCATGACATTTTCTTGATTAATTGATGGGGGAGAGCCCAGCCTACTGTGGGCAGAGCTACCCCTGGGCAGGCATACCTGAGTTGTATTAAAAAGCAAGCTGAGCAAGCCGTGGGCAGTTCCATGGCCTCTGTGTCTGTTCCTGGTCTAGGTTTCTGTCTTGGGCTCCTTCTTTGGCTTCTCCCAGTGATGGTGTGTGATCAGGATGTGTCAGCCAAATTAACCCTTTCCTCTCCAAGTTGCTTTTGGCCAGGATGTTTTATCACAGCAACAGAAAACAAACTAGAACACACGGGTTCCAGGGATCAAATCCAGGTCTCCAGGCTTACACAGCAAGTGCCTTACTGGCTTTTGACTAAAAAGATCACCATAGACTATATTTTATCTTTAATCTACTAGTGTATGAGTTATAGTTTATACTAGCTAAGTGAGTCAGTTCAACAACCAACCCGCAAGTAGTACCTTTATACCATGCACAGAATACTCTGTTTGAATGCATTTGTTGGATGCAGTAATCATAGATATGGAGGGAAAACTCCAGTTTCTGCTTCCATATATATATGTCTATATCTCTATACATGTAATTGTCAGATCATGTGCCTGGGTTTCTTATTAGGGAAATATGGTCATTGCATCTACTTCATAGGGAAATATACCTGTGACTATATAAAATATATAAATACCTTTCCCTTAACAATTTCACATTTGGTGCAGCAGCAGAAAATGGATGGAAGCATCACAGGATGAGGAGAATCAGGGAATGGTGGTGCACACCTGTAATCCTTGTACTTAAAAGGCTAAGGCAGGAGGATTGTGTGCCTCAGTATAGACTACATAGCAAGGCCCATCTAAAACTTAAAAAACAGGGCTGGAGAGATAGCTCAGCAATTAAGAACACTTGCTGTTCTTCCAGGGGAGCCAAGTTTGGTTCCTAGAACTTCATTAAGCAACTCACAACAACTTGTTAAGATCCAGCTCCAAGGGCCAATGACCACACACACACACACACACACACACACACACACACACACACACACACGCACACGCGCGTGCACACACGCACGTGTGCACACACACACACAGAACTTGCACAAAGACTGTGTATACTGGGAGGGCGGGGTGATGGTGGTGGTGGGAGGAGGGAGGACAGGGGAATCCGTGGCTGATATGTAAAATTAAATTAATTATAAAATTTTAGAAAAGGCTGTGTATACACATAATTAAAACATACGATCCTCTGAAAGATCAATGCATAGTATTAACTGCTGAGCCTTCTTTTCTCCAGCTTCTATTCACTTCTTTGAAAAGTTTTAAAAATCAAATCTATTTATTCATTGTGTGTGTGTGTGTGTGTGTGTGTGTGTGTGTGTGTGTGTGTTTGTATGGGTGTATGACCATGCCACAATATGCATGGGAAAGTCATAGGACAACTTAAGGGAGTTAGCTCTCTCCTTCCATTATGTGGGTTCTGAGGATGGAATTCAGATCATCAGGCTTGGTGGCAAGCACTTTTACCCAATGAGCCATCTTGTTGGCCACTGGGACATTAATTTCATAGAAATCAAAGGCAATGTGATACACTATCTAATGTGTAAGGCAATCAATTTTTTTTTTTTGATTTTTTTGAGACAGGGTTTCTCTGTGTAGCTTTGCAACTTTTCTGGAACTCACTTTGGAGACCAGGCTGGCCTCGAACTCACAAAGATCCGCCTGCCTCTGCCTCCCGAGTGCTGGGATTAAAGGCATGCACCACCACCATTTTTTATAACAGCCCCCCAAACCCAAAGGGAGGCTGATAAAGTCATGCATATTGCTCTTTCCAAGTGTCTTCTCATCATTAACAGATTACCTTCCTTTTTAAATAGCAAAGATATAAGTACAGAGAACATCAGGTTTTGAAATATCTTTGTAAGTCTCTCACTGGGGAAAGCTTCATTGATGTAGACTGTCAATATTCTCCTAACTCACGCTATTAGTTCTATTTACAGCACTTCACTGGTGTCTGCTTGCTTGAAGGGGCTACAGGGAAGTAGGATGACATTAAGTAAGATAGATTACAGATCACATTCACCTCTCAGTGGGCCTAGCAGACAAAGCTCCCACTATTGCAAATGTGAGTTTTGAGCACAGACCTCTGGGTTCGTCTCGGTTTACCAATCCATTACCCTCAATCTCTGCAGTGGGTTGCAAATGGTATTTAGCTGTAGCTGTAATTGCTTAGCTGGTTTGGATGATGATCTTTTCAGAAATGGTTATCAGCAGCAGGTTTGATTGCCTTCTATTCTACCCCTACTGCACCAGAAGGATGAAGCGTTTATCAACAGCCTAGAATAAAGAGGATGCCAGGAAAGCGGTGGTTGCTTTTGGAGATTCAAGGCTGAGGCGTGAATACAAGCAATGTTTGTTTAGGGCTTTGGAATTAGCAAGCACTTCCAGTGTGTACATTGTCACCCTTCAGTCGCACTACAATTGTTCCTGAGAATAGGTAGGGCAGGCTTATTATCCCAATATGGAGACTTATTGTCAGAGCTCCATTCAAGTTTCCCACCCATGTCACACATGAACACAGCACTGGAATGGAAATCTTATCACAAGGGTAACTCTGTAGCCTCCACTTCAAACTGCTTTTGAAGACTTCAGCTTAACCAGTGTTCTTCTAGGACCCCTTATGTGTAATCTGTCAGGCTCAGAGTGTGGCAAGAGTGTCCCATGTTGTCACTGTTCTTGAAGGACCTGAACTTTATTTGATGAGAGGTAGTGTGTTGATAACATGACTACAGGGTGACCTGTATTTTCAAGTATTTCAGGAGCAGAAAGAGGAGAGCGTGGGCTTTTTGTTGGGGATATTTTCATGGTGACACTCCTTATATATTTTAGAGATTCAATTCTTAACAAATGTATGATTTACCAGTAGTTTCTCCTATTCTCTGTGTTTGAAACTTTATTAATAATGGTGTTTGAAGCACAAAAGTTTTTACTTTCTTGAGACTCAATTTATTTTATTTTGTTGCTCGTGTTTTGGTGTCATATGTATGAATGTATTGCCAAAAGTCTGGAAAGGGGTTCTTGAGATAAAGTGATTGCAGACCAAGCACGAGGACCTGGTTCCAAACCCACAGAGCCCACAGAAAAAGCCTGGCATGGTTGAATGCTCGTGTAACCCCAGCCCCATAGCTGGTGGACGTAGGAGGCTCACCAGGGCTTGCTAGCAGCCAGCCTAGCTGAAAAATCCCTCCAGGCACAGTGAGAGACCCTGCCTCAAAGGAATGAGGTAGAGGGTAGTAGAACAGGGCACCCAACAGCCTGTTCTGATCTCTGCACATAGATGTGCATTCACACTCACATGTGTGCAAATACCACACTCGCAAACACAGAAATCAGAAGATACATGAGCTATAACAAAGAAACAAGACTCCATGGCTGTCTTAGTTTGGGTTTCTATTGCTGTGAAGAGACATCATGACCATGGCAACTCTTGTAAAGGAAAACATTCAATTGAGGTGGTGGCTTATAGTTTCAGAGGTTCTGTCCATTATCATTATGGCAGGGAGCACGGCAGTGTGCAAGCAGACATGGTGCTGGCTACATCTTGATCAGAAGGCAACAGCATACAGTCTCAGACATGGGGCGGTGTCCTGAGCATAGGAAACCTCAAAGCCCGCCCCCACGTGACACACTTTCTCCAACAAGGCCACACCTACTCCAACAAAGCCACACCTCCCAATAGTGCCACTTCCTCTGAGCACATGGGGGCCAATTGCATCCAAACTATCACAATGACCAAACTAAGCTTTCTGAGATTTATCTTTTTATTTATTTATTTATCTATTTATTTACTATTTTAAGGCACCATTGTCTATGGGGAAATCTAGAAAATCATGCAGATGGCCAGGACAAGGCACTAGCTGATGAAAGTCCTGGAAAAATTAAAACCGTAAGTTTTTCTCGTAGGCTGATTATTAAGTTCAATGTAAGTCTGGCTAAGTGTTAAAGAGAGCCCCAACACAGACTCAGTCTGCAGAGATGGAAAGGTAGGAACTTTGTGGTGTCTTGAGTTCATTGGTTTGCTTGCCTGATTGTTTTTCCTTAGAGATTTAAAATTTTAATTGTTTTATGTATTATGTAGGTCCATTGTGAATTTGTCTTTGCATATGGTATAAGGGAAAGGTCCAATTTCATTTTTTTTTAAAGTAATACATTTTTTAAATTGCACCTATTTGTTTATTGGAGATGAGGGACATACCGTGGTGTATAAGTGGAAGGACAATTTGCTGAAGTCAGTTCTCTCCTTCCACCATGTGGGTGCTGAGGACGGAATTCGAGTCACTGGGCTTGGAGGCAAGTATCTCAATCTACTGAACCATCTCATGGGTCCCAAATTTGTTCTTGGCATGTGAAATTTAGTTGCGCCAATGCAATCTGTGTAAGAGACTGTACTTTCTACCATGGACTCTCATCAAAATAAACTGATTTTTTTTAAACTCTCAATTCTATTTCACTGATCTGTATGTCTGTCCATCCTATGCCAGCATCTTACTGTTTGATATGTGTAGCTATGCAATTAGTTTTGAAATCAGGGGTAGGAAGTTCCTTAACTTTTTTTGTTTTTTTAAATTGTTTTGACTGTTCCAGGCCTCTTTCAATCCCATCTGAACTGGAGGCTGGACTTCCCCCATTATTGGAAGTGTGATTGGGATTGTGTGTCTTCTAGTCCATGAATGCACATATGCATCTTTTTGTCCCTAATCCTCATTAGCAAGAATGCACAGTTTTTGCTGTGTGGAAGTTCGCCTCCTTGATGAACTACGTTTCTTGATATTTTTCTATGCTACTGTTATATAAATGGATTTGTTTTTCTTTATTTCTCTTTTAAATATTCATTTCTTGGGTCCTAAGGTATAGAAACAACTGGTTTATATTTGTGATCTTGGAACCTTCAATTTTCCTGAATTATCTGTTAGCATTAACAGCTATCTTGTAGGTTATTTGGTTTAAATAACATAAAATAAAATAGTGCTAAAATACATAATCAATAAATAAAAATAATGCTATTTTTTCTTCCCAATTTTGGGGCCTTTTACTTCTGTTTTAACAGTTGTTCTGACTAGAACTTCCTGTATGGTGTTGATAGCAGTGCTAAAAGTAAGCTTTATTGTCCCTGGCAATTAAATTAATTTAATATAAATGATACATTAAGAAGCTTAGGAAGGAACCTAATCCTCTGTGACTATTGTCCTCATAAGAACAGTCCTGAAAATGTGTGTGCAGAGACATATAAACACATGAAGAAAACGTGGAGTACAGTGACCTGCAAGCCAAGAAGAATCAGGAAGGTCTGACTCAAAGGGACAAAATAAATGGGCAAAGATTGTCCTTGAAGAGTTACAGACATTCAATCTACTTGACAGCGACTTGAATTTAAGAATTTTGTTGTGTTTTGTTTTTTGAAGCAAGGTTTCTCTGTGTAGCCCTGGCTACACTGGAACTCACTCTGTAGACCAGGCTGGCCTCGAACTCAGAGATCCCTTGCCTCTGCCTCCTGAGTGCTGGGATTAAAGGTGTGTGCCACCACCACTATTAGTGCACAAGCAATAACTTAAAAGAAGATTTTATTTATTTTTTAAGTTATGTGTATGTGGGGATGGTATATGTATGTGGGGGCAGGAGCCTGTAGAGGGCAGAAGAAGGGAGTGGATCCCCCAGAGCTGGAGTTATAGGACGCTGGGATCAAAACCTAACTGGGGTCTGTGCAGGAGTGATACATGCTCCTAACCGCTGCGCTGACTCTCCAACCCCTTAAACAATAACTTCTGCAGAACGTTCTGGAGTTGGCACCCTGACATGCACTCATGATTCCAGCACTGGTCAGGTGGGGTAGGAGGCTGAGTCCAAGGCCAGCCAGAGCTGCATAGGAAAATTCTGGTGAGGAGAGAGAGAGTAAAGAGCTAAAAGAAAATCTGGACAAAGCCTAAAGAAATCAAGGAAATTAAGAAAAATACTAGAATATCTTACTAAGAGACGAAAATATGAAAAGGAACTGCTCAGAATTTCTTCAACTGTAAATGCAATACCTGAAATAAAAATCTCACTAGATTTTTGTATTACTGCACTAGGGCAGCTATATTACTGTTTTTATTACTAGATTTTGTATTACTGTACTAGGGTAGCTATAACAAAGTACTGCCTCCGAACCTAAGTGTTCCAAGGTTTACCATTTATTTATTACTATTTTTTAAGCACCTTTGTCTATAGGGGAAATCTAGAAAGTCATGCAGATGACCAGGGGGAGGTACGAGGTGAGAAAAGTCCTGGAAAAATTGAAACCGTAAGTTTTTCTCGTAGGCTGATTATTAAAGTTCAATGTAAGTCTGATGTAAGTCTGGCTAAGTGTTAAAGAGAGCCCCAACACAGACTCAGTCTGCAGAGACGGAGAGGTGGGAATTTTGTGGGTTTGGGTTTGTTTATTTAAGCCTTTGTTTTGTTGTTTAAACTGGGGTGGCTTAAACAACAGAAGTTTATTTTCTTACTCTTCTGGACAAACAAAGTCTTGGCAGAGTTGGTTTCCCATGAGGCTTTTCCTCCTTGAAGAAAGGTTTATTTGGGCTGATGGTTTCGGAAGTCTTAGGTCATGGTTGGCTGGTTGGATTGCTGTGGGCCTAGGTGCGGCAGGAACATGTATGTGGTGGCTCAGAGTGGCTTCACTTATGGAGCACATACTTTTTGGATTGTCACAACCTCCCAAAGAAACTCTCTCCTCCCAGGCCTCTGGAGGTTTATTGCATAGCTTAGCTGTGCCTTTTGCATTCCACATTTTCTTATTTTTTTTTTCTGTAAGCGTCTAACAATATCTGTAGACATTGGTTACTTTAGAGTGAGGCAGACTAAATTGAGCACTTCACGCCAGTCCTTTCAACAGCCCTAGGCAGGTCATAACAGACTTTTCAGCCATTTGCAAATAAAATCCCTGGAACCAGGCAGGTACCACACTGGCAATATGAGCTACTGTCTTCTTCAAGACTTTTGTCAAGTCTGGAGCTGTGGGAAAGAGGCAATCAAAAGCACTCTAAACCTTGCCTCACATCTATACTGTGACTTTTCCTTGCTGCATCATTCACTTGGGGCAACAGTTATAAATTAGGGTCTTCCACTGTAAAACTCGGCAGCATGCTAGCAAATGTTTAATAGCCTGCTTTAGAAGGGACGGTGTGGGAAACCTCGATTACATGGTTGGCAGTTTCCATGGTGGCAGTCCTCCTGACATGACTGTTTTTGGATACTTGTGTGAGAGCATCTGATATGGAGTCAAGAAGACATCTTCCACTTTTGGGGGAGCCCATGGGCTTGTGGGAAGTAATCCTAGTACCTCACTTCAAAATGAGTGGAAGACATAGGTGATCAGTTAATAAATGTTGCCTTCTTCAGTTGTCTTTAGTGAAAAGAATAAGAAAGGGGATTGATGTTTCTTGACAAGTCAAGATATTCACCTTCATTACTACTCCCTTGTATTCTAGAATGCTCTATTGGTACTCTGAAGAGCTGCCTACAGATGATCTGTCTCCACGGCCACATCTATCTTTAGATCTTACATCACTGGCTGCAGTGAACACAATCACAGGAAGCATGCTCCCTGCCCACTCTCTACCACCCTGCTGGCAGCAGATCAGGCCTGGAAAGACTTGTTCCTACCTGGTGGATCTGTTTACCTTGTGAGCTGCAGGAATGTATCATCTTGCCTTGGCTCCCTGATGAACGAGGTGCTTTACCCAATGTTGGTCATGCCTGATATCACCACTAATCATGCATTTCCCTGGAAAATTTGCAAAGATTTCCTAACCATGCTTGACTGGCTAACAATTCTGTGAGCATCGTGTCCTTTACCTGTCTATTTAGATTCAGGATTAGGCGAGTCTGTAGAACGAAGGCTGCTTTACCCAGTGATGTAGGTACTCGGATCCATCTCTAAAGTGGATGTGTTGCGGCATGCTTAGTATCTATCCTTTCATCCACCCAATGGCTGCAAACAGAGAGACGAAAGCATTGGCCTTGCGGTGTTCTCGCTCACAGCTTGGGATGAGGTTGTATCAACTTGCCAGAATCTATGTATAAAAGACAGTTCTAAGATGTATAAAATAATCTGAGAGGGGGCTGGAGAGATCACTCAGCAGTTAAGAGCACTGGCTGCTCTTCCAGAGGACCCAGGTTCAATTCCCAGCACCCACACGGCAGCCCACAGCTGTCTGGATCCAGTTCCAGAGGATCCAACACCCTCACACAGAGATACATACAGGAAAAACAACAATAAAATAATAATAATAAATTAAAAAATAAAACCACTGTCTCAAGAAAAGATTTAAAAAAAATCTGAGAGACCAAGGGAGGCACTCTTCCTCCTTGTGGGGTCTAGGAAGTTTTTGTTTACTCCAGCAGATAATATTTGGAGAGGTAAGACTAGGGGGAAAACTTTATATTCCAGAAGTGTCAGTGGTTCCCCCAGCTCCAAGGGGTCCCCCCTTCTTTTTCTGTATTTTAGGGCTTAAAATCCTGGTCTCTTCTAATAATCAACTTTTTATGACAGATACACCAAGTGTTTTATATCCATGATTCAGCTTAATTTTCACGATAACTTTAGCAACTATTATTATTATTATTATTATTATTATTATTATTATTTTGGTTTTTCGAGACAGGGTTTCTCTGTGTAGCTTTGCGCCTTTCCTGGAACTCACTTGGTAGCTCAGGCTGGCCTCGAACTCACAGAGATCTGCCTGGCTCTGCCTCCCGAGTGCTGGGATTAAAGGCATGCGCCACCACGGCCCGGCTAAATATTATTATTTTATAAATGAGAAAACGGATTCTTAAAGTACCAGTGTACTCAAACACACACCTGGGAATAGAAATAAGAGGTAAAACCCCACTTCCATTCACTACCAAGCCTGTGGTCTTAGCAACACAAGGTGACATCAGGGGTGGTGCACATCTGTAATCCTGGCTCTCAAGATAAGGAAGCAGGAGGACTGGAAGTTTGAAGGCAACCTGAGTTACAGGGCCAGAAGTAAGAGAGAAGGGAGGGAAGGAGGGAAGGAAGGAAGGAAGGAAGGAAGGAAGGAAGGAAGGAAGGAAGGAAGGAAGGAAGGAAGGACAAGGTAGCAGGACTTGGTGTAGTTGAGGGACTGGAAGAGAGGACTTTTGCCACCCTAAACTCTTCCCCAGATGATAGTAGTTGCTATGGAGAAAAGTCAAAGGATGTTGACAGTGGTACCAATTTACCTCCCCGAATGGTGGTTGCTGCTGCGTGATGTCGGGTCAATGGTTAATCTGCTCTTGTGTGAGTCAGTAAATACTGCTCCTCGATGCAATATGTTTGCTGAATTAGAAACACCTGCTCATCTAATCTGAACGTCAGACCTGAGTATTGACTTCCATTTGACATGGTATAAAAGGAAGAGGGATTACCACTCAATCCACGGAAGCCCCAAAGAGTGCAATTGTCTTTTCAGCCAGTGGCTAGGTATTGCAGGGGTTACCTCAGTGCTGACATCAACAAATAAGACCTCGAGGTTCAGAGAGGTGAGGGCTTGCTTCAGTTTCGAGGGTCTATGTCCTTTCTGCTACTGCATTCAACAAGCCTACTTCATTTGTATCTTAGTGAATAGCTGCCCACCTGAGTCCTGATGACAATTTAAATATCTCTGAAAGGGTCTTACTCGTGGATGTGTGTGACCTAGTCGGAACAACCAGAGCTTTGAAGTTTGGCTCCCTGCCCTGCCATGCTGTGTGTGACCTTTGACAAACACCTAATCTCTCCTCAGAAGTTGGTGATGGGAATTAGAGCAGGTGGTAGGGACCTTGAGGAACTTTAAAGACATGTTTATCCTTTCCAGCTCTTTCCTGGTAGAATGTGAAGGGACATTTCTAGTTGTCTTAAGTGAATTGGTTAAAGACTCTGTATGTCCTTAGAGATATTGTCATTTATTTTCATTGGAATAAATACCTGTCATATGAAACTTTTATGGAGGTTTAAGTATTGTGAAGCCAGACAAATGCCTACACAAAAGACCAGTCACTGAAGTCCATTACCCATGAGGCACAGTAAGAGTTATGGAGGGAAATGGGAAAAGTCTGCCATATAGGAGCTGTGAAAAACCTGGAGATAAAACACACATGCAGAAAGAGAGAATAACCGAAGACAGTGAAGGAGGTGTGTGCGCTCAAGAGTGACCTGGGCAGCGAATATGTGAATTCAGAAAAGAGAGCTCTCCATGACCCACGTCATGCTTGCTTTCTCTGGAACAAGATGGGGGCCAACATCTCTTAGAATTCCCAGTAAGGCCAGAAGCTTCTAGATTTTGAAAGATTGCTTGGAAAGATTTTTTTGTTTGTTTGCTTGTTTGTTTGTTTTGGTTTGGTTTTGGTTGGTTTGTTTGTTTCAAGTCAGAGTTTTCTCTGTGTAGTCCTGGCTGTCCTGGATGGAACTCAGTCTGTAGACCAGATCTGCCCACCTCCCGAGTCCTGGGATTAAAGGCATGCTCCATCCAGCACCACCCGGCTGAAAAGCTGGTTGGAAAGTTTTGGTGTCATTGATCAGGTTGGAAAGCACTGGGGATGGAAAGGTGAGGTGGGGAATGTTGCTGGGACCATGTGAGGGACAACTTGCCTTGACCTTACAGGGGGACGTGGATTATTGGGAACCTTCTGCAGAGGAATCTGAGTGACAGTGAGGGAGGACAGAGAACAGAGAGCAGTTGGCCAAACGGCAGTGTGGTGATGCCTCCCTACAGCTACCTCCCTCAGCTTGGAGTTTGCTGCCAACGCGGGCATCCTGTGTGAGTGCAGCTGATGGGGAAACTCAGAAGGCACACACTGTATTTATTTTCCCTTCAACACTGTGCAAAGTGGAGAAGATGTGAAGTGTTGGAAATGACCTGGGGAGGTGGCCTAGCTTTTGCAACAGCTTTCTTCTTCCGCTGGGTTGGGGGATTTAAACCAAGTTTACTCATACCTCTGATGGGCGCAGGTAACTGCTTGTCATTCTCTGATTCCTTTTTTCCCTTCTTTACTTTAAATCAGTGGTTCTCAACTTTCCTGATCATGTGACCCTTTAATACAGTTCCTCATGGTGTGGTGACCCCCAACCATAAAATTATTTCATTGCTACTTCATAGCTGTAGTTTTGCTATTGCTATGAATCATAATGTAAATATCTGATATTCAGGATATCTGGTATTTGATCCCCAAAGGGATCATGACCCACAGGTTGATCATGACCACTGCTTTAAAAGTTTATGCACTACAGTGCCTGATATACAGTAGGCACTCTCTAAGTATATTTTACTGGCATAAATATGAAGACACAAGACTGTCTCAAAATAAAACAAGCAAAATAAAGAAATATTACACAGTTGCCCTTCCTTATCTGCAAGTTCTAACCTATAGAGTCAATCAACCACAAATAAAAAATATTTTTTATGTGGTATTTGGGGGCTGGAGATATGGCTTAGTGGGTAAGACCCCTTGTTTTGTAAGTGTGAGGACCTGAGTTCAGATCCCCAGCACCCATGTAGAAAGCTGGGTATGACTGCAAGTACCTGTAACCCCTGGGGGCAGAGGTGGGGTAAGGGGAGAAAGGCAGGTCTGAAAGCTCACTGACTAGCCAGCCTAGCCCAAATGGCTAGCTAGATTCTTGTTCAATGAGAGACCCGGTCTCCAGGCAATATGGCGGAGAGAAATAGAGGAAAACACTTGGCATCCTGCTTTGGCCTCCACGTGCACATTTGAAGGTGTACGTACATGCAGTCATGCTCAGCTTTTAGCATGGGTGCTGGGGATGTGAACTCATGTGCATGCACCACACACACACATACACACACCCCCCCCCCCACACACACACGCACTCACACATGCATGCACGCACACACACTAGTTGAAGTCTATACTAAACCTATATAGACTTATTTTCATCATTATTCCCTAACAACTGAGCTAAAGTAGTACTCTGTGTGTGTATAATATATTATATAACAACCATATATATATATATAATATATATATTATATAACAACAACATAGCATTTATAGTATACTAGGTATTGTAAGTCATCTAGAGGTTATTTGAAGTATACGGAGAACATGCCTAGGTTACATATAAATACTATGTCATTATGTACAGGGAAACAAGTATTGTCAGAATTTGGTGTCCACAGAGGAGGGGAGTAGGAACACTCTCCCCCCAGAATACTGAGAAATGATTGTCTCTGCCATCGTGGTATTTAAAATTAAGTGAAGGGGGCTGGAGAGATGGCTCACTGGTTAAGAGTACTTGTTCTTTCAGCAGACCTGGGTTCAGTTCCCAGCACCCACATGGTGGTTCACAAATCTCCTGTTCCATGGGATCTGGTGCCTTCTTCTGACCTCCACAGGCGTCACCGAGCATGCGTGTGGGACACAGACATACATGCAGGCAAAACACAAATAAATAACATGAATAAATAAATCTTTTCAATTGAGTGAAGACAATACATAACTCCTACGTAAAAGGAAACCTAATCTTAACAGTTCTCAGAAGGACTAAGTGCCAGTTATCTAAACAGCCCTGTTATCATGCCGAGCTGGAAACATACCCCCAGGCTCATGCAGTAAACACTTGGTCCTCAGCTGGGGGCTATTTTGAGAGGCTGTAGAACCTTTGGGAGATGAAGTCCAGCTGGTGCAAATAGGTCATTGGGGACAGGCCCTTCTAGGTGACACCACATGGCGGTTCCAGGCCCACTTCTTGGCTCACTGTAATCCTAGTGCCGCCGCACATGCGATGCCTCAGTGGACTGAAGTCTCCCTGAAACTGACCATTCCCTGCCTTAAACTGCTTCCCTCAGGTCTCTGGTCACAGCGCTTCAAAGTGACCGCACCAGGCCTACAATCTTTTCTTTCATTTTCCAGTGCCTCCCAAGTTTCAGCAGCACGTGTATCTTCCAGGGAAGTCTCCCTGAATTTTCAGTGACGTTTCCTGCCTCTGCAATCTTATAACATTTTCCACCTGTTTCAGCAAGGTGACACGCGATCATTTATTTCCCTGTACAGGCAGCTGTCCAGATGATACCAATCACATATCATGTATCATCATTTCAGAAATGAGTAGAGTCCATACACATACTAGTATAGAATAAAGATTCACTGACTGGCATGAGTTAAATTGTTGAGCACTGCAGACCTTAGAACATATATTATATTTTTATTTATCACTTTGCTAGTGATAAATAACAAAATTTTAGAGTATTTAATAAAGAAGTCACAGCCGGACAGTGGTGGTGCACGCCTTTAAACCCAACACTCGGGAGGCAGAAGCAGGTGGATCTCTGTGAGTTCAAGGTCAGTCTGGTCTACAGAGCTAGTTCCAGGACAGCCAAGGTGGTTACACAGAGAAACCCTGTCTCGAAAAACCAAAAACCAAGAAGAAGAAGAAGAAGAAGAAGAAGAAGAAGAAGAAGAAGAAGAAGAAGAAGAAGAAGAAGAAGAAGAAGAAGAAAAGTGACATATAGTTATCCCTCTGTTTTAGTTTTCAATTGTTTAAGGGCATGGAATTTAGGTATTCCATTTCAGCTCTCCCCCTCTGTCAGATGCAGTCATGTTTTCTAGGTCAAGAAGTATACATAGATGCTGTCTAGTTAAAAAGGAAAAACACAGCACCAGAAGAGTCCACTGCAGCAGGGGAGGGAGGGAGAGAGAGCTCTCAAGGGTGGTGACCAACTTGGCAGCCATCCCGGCCTTACTCCATTTATGAGCCGCTGGACCTTGAGGGGGAACCGGTGCAGAACCAGATCCGGGAGCTTATTGTCGCCACCAAAAATGAAAGCCTGAAGCACGGTCGTGATCAAAGAAGTCTCACTGATGGTCTGGTGTTTATGGTGTTTTAGAGACTGTAGGCCTTGAACCCGACCAATGACTCCTGGCAATGAATATTTGCATTTAGAGTTGTGTGGGGCAAATTTTATATCTATATCGTGATGCTCTGTGGTTTCCAGTGCCACTTCAATGAATGAATTTTCAATGGAGGGGTAGGAAGGAATCAGAACAGAGCGGTGTCTACACAGTGGAGAGAGGGTGAACCTGAGCTACTCCCGGAAGCCACGGCGATGTTCATGGCCTGTACTGCCACCTGAGGCCATGTTGATGTTTGCGGTCTATGCTGCCACTGGGGGTGGGACATGTCTGAGTTCATGGTCCTGCTGCAGCCTGGGGCTGTGTTGGTGTCCAAGGAGGCCTGTGGCCTGTACTGCCTGAAGCCATGTTGATGTCCATGGGCTGTGCTGCCGATGGGGAAGGTGTAGATGTGAGTAGTTTGTGTTGCCACCTGAGGCCATGTTGATGTCCATGATCTATGCTGTGGTGGGGTGGGGGACATGTCCGGGATGATGGTCCTGCTGCAGTTGGGGGCAGTGTTGATATCCATGGCCCATGTTACCACTGAAAGCCATGCTGAGGTCTGTGGCACATGATGATACCAAAGGCCAGGTGGATGTTGGTGGTCTATGCTGTCACCAGATACCATGTGGAAGTCCATGGTAATGACTATAAAGGACAAGGAAGCTCCTTCTGCAGTGGTATCGGTGACTGCAGAACCACAGTTTAGAAAGAGGGACATGGAAGGCTTCTGTGACAATCCCTACTCCAACTCCCCGAAAAGTAACAGCCTAGACAGGAAGCCATGGAAGAGAACTCTTAAATGAAAATTGTGATAAGGCTAGATTGGTGTGGCACAGCTTTAATCCAAGTACATGGGAGGCAGAGGCAGGAGGATCTCTGTGAATCTGAGGCCAGCCTAGTCTACAGAGTGAATTCCAGGACAGCTAGGGCTGTTAACACAGAGAAACCCTGTCTTGAAAAACAAAAACAAAATTGTGATAAGGATATTGAAATATAGTTTTCCACAGTAGATGGCTACGGGCAGGGTGGGGGTGGGGAAGGACTTTTCTTTAGCGGGCTGGCCACTGGCAGTTTGACCATGCTCCAGTGACTATGTGGACAACACAAATTGGACTTTTTTTTTTTTCAATCTTTTTTTTTTGGGTGGAGGCCACAAAAACTAAAAAAGTAAAGACATGTCATTTTCATGCTGACAGGCATCACACAATGAAATCCAATGTAAGGAGAAAGGCTCAAGGGATTGCCCTAAGTTTCTGTCTACTGGCAAGCTCACCAGCGTTGAAGACGCCAAACTTAGTTGTCAGAGTAGCATAGTGTCTGAATTATTAATGCAATATGCTAAGTCCCAAGGGCAGAATAAGAGTCCTTGTTAATAGTCAGTGCAAAGTAATCCTAACATTCCTGTAAAACAATAGATTTTAAAGTTAAGCTTTCTCGGGCATCCTGCCCTCAGAGAGAGCCATCTGTAAAAACAAACAAATGAATTTTTTTTGTGTGTGAAGATTCATTATATCCCAGCTTGATTGATTCTGTTACACTGCTGTTAATTACAGGAACCGCAAAAGCTTTCAATTTGATTAAGGACATAATACATATGATTAGTAATACTTTACTCTCTATGTTGAGTATTTTTAGAATAAACTGATGTTTCTCTTTCTAGACTTTAGTACATTGGTATTATGTAAAACAACTGGCTTGACTTATTGTTCGGGACCAAAAGGCCAAATAGACTTTAATAACTGTTGATGCTAACTATTATCAATCCTTATGACAACCCTGTAAAGTAGACATTATCGTTATCCCCACTTACAGAAGAAATTTGGTGTCTTGCTCAAGACCATAGAGAACCCAGGATTGCATGAGCTAATGAGTGTGCAGTGTTTAGCACAGTGCTAGGCAGACAGTGGGTTGAGTTAACGCAAGTGAATTCGAGTGAAGTGAAAATAAGTTTAATGGGATAGAGAAGGTGTAAAAACAGCACACAGACTGCAGGTCATGCATTGTCACATATGTGACAGACGTTTGATTAAAATCTGGTGCCGAGCTGCCTAGTAGTCTGATCACGGGGAGAACTTTGGTAAGCTATATAAATGATAAGTAGATAAAGTCGTCCAAGGGCAGTATATCTACTTTTAGAGCTCAGGTGTAGGGGCAATTCTTCGACACAAAGACTCCAGGGGATGAGGCAGCCTTACTGTGGGTGTTCTTAGAAGTGTGGAAAAAGTGATGGGAAGACCTAAATAAAGTGGTAAACAAAGGAAGAAATGAGGTTAGGGAAGGGAGTGTGCTAGATGGCAATGTCACACAAGACCAAAAGTCTGTGTCCTGTGGGAGACCCAAGCATCACACTGATTAGCAAAAACCATTAAGGATATTCTGGCAAGGAGGGCACTGGCATCACCAAGAAGTTAGGTGGCAGCCTCCTCTGCAGGAGCATGATCCTAGAGCTGGACTCTAAAGGAAGAAGGTGCTCATCATAAGGACCAGCTGCAGTGGTGAACATCCAGACATTCAGAGCTTACAAGTAGTTAATGATAATCAGAAAGATGAAAGAAGAAATCAAGGGGGTGTGGTTGGCAAGAAGTACTGGAATGGCTAACAGAGCACCGTGTCCTTAGGGGAAAATGTGCAGCCAACAAGGGTTGCTACCTAAAGGGCTGCAGGTATGACTCAGAGATAGAGCACTTACTTAGCATCTGGCTCCGTGGATAAAGTGATTGTCACACAAGCCAGAAGACCTGAGTTCATTTCCCCAGAACCCATACAGTAGTATGCATCTGTAATCCCAGCACACCTCTAGCAAGATAGGAAGTGGAGACAAGAATTTCTGGAAACTTGGAGGCTCCATCACTAGCATTTGGGGTGGGGTGGGGAATAGGTCAGCATAAGAACACAGAGCCAATGGCTTATGCATTTCACATATAACACTATACAGAACATTTGGCTCTGTAGAAAGCTGGAGTGGTTGTTTTTTTTTTTTCTCTCTCTCTTTCTCTGGTATGTGCATGTGTATATGTATATGTGTGTGGGGGTATGGATGCATGTGTAGAGGCAGAGGAGGATGTCAGGTGTGCTTCTCTATAATTTCTCCCCGCCCCCACCAACTGGTTCTCACCTTTCATTTTCTTTGAGACAGGGTCTCTTGTTTTCTGTTAGCTGTACCAGGCTAGCTGTCCCCCAAGCACCCAGGAATTTTTGTCTCTGCTTCCTGTCTTGTTACAGGAGCTCTGGGATTACAGACACATATGGTTCTACAGGTTCTGAGGACCTGAACTCAGGTCCTTTGGCTTGCGTGACAGTCACTTTACTTACTCTCTAGCTGGTATATATTCTTAAACCCAGTTTTGTGATCATTTCACAGGACAAATGGGCTGATACCCGAGTCTGACTTCTGACGCCGGAGGAGAGTGGAGGAAACTGCATAGGTACAAGGCTGTGTCACAGCGGAGCTGAAGGTCAAGTTTTAGTCAGATTGCTATGAAGTCACCACAGTTACTCAGCTGTGGCATGTCAGGCTGAGGGCATAGCCAATGAATGTCTGTTTAAAAGAGTTGAAGCAGTGAAGAGTGAACCACGTGTCTTACAGAGATGGCCTGAGAAAGTTCTCCAAATTCATATTCAAGATTTTCTTAAGCAATAGCTTGATGGTTTACCCACATGTCAAATTCACAGAAGTGGTGGCATGCCCTAAAATGTTTTGGCCCAGAAAGTTTTAACATGAGTATTCACAGTCACGCATGTGTATGACTCACTAGCTTTCATCTTTCCTTTTTCAATGATTTAGCAAGCAAATACCTTTAGAACTTCTATTACATGCTATGCATGATGCCTTTGAGGTAAGGTCTTATGAAACAGTTATTAGATTTATTTATTTATTTAGATAGGATTTACACACACACACACACACACACACACATACACACACACACACACACACACACACACACACACACACACACCTGGGTGGCTTGGAACCTAGAGATCTGCTTGCTTCTGCCTCCCAAATACTGGGATTGGAGGCATGTGCCACCATGCCTGGCTCTTTAATGTATGTGTGTGTGTGTGTGTGTGTGTGTGTGTGTATGTGTGTTTGTGTGTGTGTGTGTGTGTGTGTGTGGTATGCATGTGTATACATGTGTGTGGAGGTCAGAGATTGACATCAGATTGTGTCTTTCTCTATACTCTCCACCTTATTTTTTTTTGAGACAGGATCTCTTCGATGAACCTGAAACTCTCCAATTGACTATACTGGGTGGGAAGAGCACTCTGGGAATCTGTCTCTAAGACACACACACACACACACACACACACACACACACACACACACACACACCAAAGCTGGGGTTACTAATGAGTTACGGGGATCTGAACTCAGGTCCTCGTGCTTACTCAGCAAGCACTTTACTGACAGGGCCATCCCTGCAGCCCCTTGACTTTGGCTTTGAACCTGCCATTAAACATTTAGATGTCTACTCTTTGCATGATACTAAGCAATGGAAAAATTCTCAGTCCGGTCATTTCCGTATCGAAGGTGAAGGTGACGTAATAAGTCAGTAAGCACGCCGAGAAGGCGCAACTAGTGACCATCTCAGGTTAGTTTGGGGGTTTAAAAAAATAGCATTTGATTTTACTTTCTTTAGTGTTTTAAGGGTGAGGTGAGGGAAAGAGGTGTTTGAGAAAAAAAAAAAAGTGAGGGCTGGGGAGATGCCTCAGTGAGTGGATGGAGTACTTGCCCTGAAAGTCTGAGGAACTGAGTTCAAATCCCTGGAACCCATGTATAGCTGAGCACAGTAGTGGGCATCTACAATCCCAGCGTTCCCATGTCATGATGGGAGACAAAATAATGCAGCTTGTCAGGCTACTTACTTGTTTTCAGTGATTTTCCTTGACAAGGAACACTTTTTGTCCTAGTTAGGGTTTCTGTTGCTGTGTTGAAACATCATGACCAAAGCAATTGGGGAGGAAAGTATTTGGCTTACACTTCCACATGGTAGTCCATCACTGAAGGAAGTCAGGACAGGAACTCAAACAGGGCAGGAACCTGGAGGCAGGGGCTGGTGCAGAAGCCATGGACTTATTGATCTTTCCTACAGCCCAATCTTAGGGAGGCATTTCCTTCCTTCTTTCCTCCCTCCCTCCCTCCCTCCCTCCCTCTCTCTCTCTCTCTCTCTCTCTCTCTCTCTCTCTCTCTCTCTCTCTCTCTCTCTCTCTCTGATTTTTCAAGACAGGGTTTCTCTGTTTAGCTTTGGAGCCTGTCCTAGAACTCGCTCTGTAGACCAGGCTGGCCTCGAACTTACAGAGATCCGCCTGCCTCTGCCTCTCACGTGCAGGATACCTTTTCTTAATTGAAGTTCTTGCCTTTCAGATGACTTGAGCTTGTGTCAAGTTGACATAAAACATCCGGCACACTTTGTAAAAACAGATTTTTGAAAGACTTACTTCAATGTCTGTGAGTGCTTGCCTACATCTACATATGTGCACCGTAGGCATGCTTGGTGCTCACGGAGGCCAGAAGAGGGCGTCAGATTCCCTGGAACTGAGTTACAGAGGCTTGAGAATTGCCAGGTGCATGCTAGGAACTGAACTCTGATCCTTTGTAAGAGTATCAAGTGCTCTTAATCCTGAGCCATCTCTCCAGCTCCAAGGAATGCTTTCTGTCCTACTGAGTCTTCCCAGTTTACAGCTCAGAACAATGTATGGCATACAGTTGATACTTAGTGTCTGTTGTATCAGTTTATCTAATCTAAGATGAGCGGATGCCTTTCTAAAGAATCCCAGCAAAAACCACAGAGCTCACACAGGAACGACAAACCCCAAAGAAAGCTCAACAGCTGACAACCCAACATACTTGACAGTAAGAAAAGGAGAACCAACCACAAAAAAGAGTGTTTTAGGCAAACAGGATGCTGAGAAAGCTGAATGCCAAAATGTCCCAGTCTCTTTATTAAATATTTCATTATTATAAGTTGACATGACATGCTACATCCCAGAAGATGGTGGGCTAAGAACAAAGGCAGAGAGTATTCTCCCAGTTCCCTCACATAGTCTTTGATAAACTTTTTAGGAAGTGAAAATTAGTGAGAAAGCGTACAAACAATTGTTGATCGCCTTAGTAATCAGGAAAACTCCAAAGTCAAACAACAAAGTACCTTTTAAAATGGTAAAGATGCAAACCATTTTAAAAGTTGTGTTCCCTGTTGCTGAACTTGACACTGTACGTATCTTTGAGGGCATTGGCACATTTGTGAAAAGTGTGTGAAAAATAACTTGTCGGTATGAATCTAAAAATGTATATCCTGTTTAACTCAGTAACTTTTTTTCCCCTGTGAATCTCTCTGAAAGTGACTACATAAATATTACATTTCATAATTGGTGTTTAAATGCTACTTGCATACAGCTGTGCATTTAGTTATGAAGATATATGGAAGCATGAGCATATGCTTGTAAATTGAAGTTTAAGAAACTATATAATTGTCTGTAACCACAAATATACATAAATTTGAAATATGCTCAGGGGAGTAATACTGAAGAGAGGCCGTGTTTATGCTAGAGTTGTAAGTGTGTCGGTAGCTTTATTTTTCTTCAGTTTCTAACTTTTTGTAATTAAATAGAAAAGATCACTTCAAATCTATTTTCATATGTGTGAGTGTTTTGCCTATATATATATATGCCTGTGTGTCATGCGTGTGCCTGGTGCTGGAGGAGGTCAGCAGAGGTCATCAGATCTCCTGGAACTGTAGTACAGATGGTTGTGAACCACCACACGGCTAGGAATCCAACTTGGGTCCTGTGGAAGAGCGGCCAGGGCTTTTGTTCGTTGAACCATCTCTCCAGCCCTTTGCAATTAAGTTTTACGATGTGCACAACAGAGTCTCGATTGTTGAGTGTTGTTCAGTACAACCTTTTAATAGGAAGCATCATCGTTGGACTATTGCTTTTCCATTGTTAGCCTGGTAATGATTTTGGCAGAACAACAGATTAATGAGCAAATGCTCTTTGGAGTGAAATTATGTGTGTGCGCGTGGATGATTAGTCTTACTGTTTTATATGATTTCCTAGTAAAATTGATCTCGTCCTCTAATCCATCACCCACATTATATTCCCAGTTTAGTGCTTCTCAAATGGAGGGGGAGGCGATTTTGTCCCACATAGGACATTAAGCAGTTTCTGAAGATGTGCTAAGTTACCACAGCTCAGAAGAGGGTGGGAGCTAGGGGGCAAGGAGAGAGGGGAGGGTTTCACTTCTGGTAACTAGTAAGCAGAGACCAGAAAGGCTGCTAAGCACCATGGATGCATAAAATAGTCCTCTCTTGAGGCATTTTCAGGCCCAGAACTTGCTGAGGTTGAGAACCCTGCCCTGGATTAAAAAACTTGTTTATATCCTATTGGTGGAATTATTTAGGCCACTCCACGTAGTTAAAAGGAGATTTATTTAATGGCGTAACTTACAAGTTAAGGGATCGGTAGGTCGCGGGGTCTGGGGAAGGTGTATCACAGTCCAGCGGTGTTCTCTGGAGCTCTCCTCTGTCTACCTCCACCATCCAGCGTCCTGGAACCAAGAGAGCGTTCGCCGATCCGGATCTCGGGTCCCCAGGCGCCTCCCTTGGCCCCGCCTTGTAGGCGTGACAGTTGCCGAAGTCTCAATGGGGGTTGGAACTTCCAGAACAAAGCTGGAATGGCTACCCACTACATCTCCCCCTTTTTGTCTAAATAAGAAGGTTCTAACCTAATACAAGACTATATACAAAGGAATGGTTATCAAATATTGTCCAGGAATAATGAGGGATAATGACCTAGATAAGATGGAACTACAACCAATGCAAACAATATCAAGCAAGAAACACATATTAAAATCCAGAGAAGTATAGAGCATAGATAAATGGCATGTTACAAAGATCATTCCAAAAGGTGTCCTACCCTAAAGAACCTGAATCTAATACTTAATATGTTCTATCTACTAAGTTGTAACTATAACTGCTAGTCTTCAATCCCATCAAAGACCTGAGAAGGAATATAATGGTACCTGAGAAATGGTAGATGGATGCAAGCAACTTTCGGGAATCTTGCGAGAGTAGACCGAGACAGCTGGCAGCCTGGACAATCACCTAATGTTTCTCAGCATTGTTGGTGCATTCAAATTGGCTACAGGCCTAAAGTATCTGACAGACCATTTTCAGAAGCAGGAATTCTGAAAGACCATCTTACCCTGTCTTGGCAGAGTACAGTGGTCGCTTTCCTTGTGTCCCGCTTGTCCAGAAAGGATAGCATTGCATTTGTACTGTCAGCTGTCGAGGCAAGGGCAGTTCTTTGCCCAGTAGGCCATTTTGTGCCAAGAAGACAAACTTCCAAATGGAAATGTCTAGAAGCCCAACATTCTCTCGGGATCAAATTGGTGCAGCCAGGAGCAATTGTGTCTCGCATCAACAGAATTCTAAGTTATTTAAATGCCATATTCTCTAGGTCTATGAAGTGTTTGAAGATTACCTGTCCATCTGACCTATGTATCTGTAAATCTGTATAACCTGACTAACGTAACTATAGAGATGACAAGCATAGGTGACTATAAATCTACAAGTCTTATCTACTGAAATAACCTAAGGACTAAGGCTTCACGTAAACAAGGTAGACAGTCTATAAGCAAGTGTATGGTAAAGAACGATGACTTCAAAGTTGTGACAATACACAAGATGTTATAACAGAGGTAGGAGTGTATAGTGTGATATACAATATGACAATAATCTTAAATATATATCAATATTTATAACAGAGGTAGGAGTATGTAGTGGGATATGCAATATGACAATAATCTTAAATATATATCAATATACCGAATATCCTAAACAGAAGTAGAACATACATAAAGTATGACAGATATAAATTTACATTTGTATCAATATACAAACATTTCAAATAAGAGTAGAAATATATGTACATTATACCAAGTATAGTTCTGTATTTGTATCAATATACAAATTATCTTAAACAGGAATATAAAAATAGTTTACATTTGTATCAACATATAAGAATCCATAACAGTGTAAATTACAGTGCAAATTATTTAAGGCTGCTATTTTACTAAATTTGTTTACTAGTATACACAATAATCTACCATAATGTCTTATACGTATCCATTCCATTTCTTCTTTTCCTTTTTTTTTTTTTTTTTTTTTTTTTTTTGGGAGTACTGAGTTTAATATTTCCTTCCACCCCCAACCCTGTAACCATCATCCATAACCCTGAGAATTATGAAACCTAAGGGAGAAGGGGCGTTGTTTTCTTAGGATTGCTTCCTGCTGTTTAGGGGGTGATGTTATCTCTGTTGGGTACTGTGAGAAAGCGCAGATAGTTAAATTTCAGTTAGACTAACTGTAGGTTCTGCAGCAAGTCTTAGAGTAATGGGTAAGATTGTCTGAAATTCTGGTAAGAAGTGTAGTATGATGATGATTACCATGGCATCATTCTGGATTGGGTAGAGTTGTTGTTGGGGCCCCATCTTCCTTCTGGAGACTTCTGAGATTGCTATTAGAAAAACTTATTTGTTATCAAAATGGAAGATTTGGATTTAAAGAGGACATAGCATGTAAGAAAGGATTCTGAGAAATCAAGAGTAAGCATGGAGAGAATTAGAATCTAGAAGACAATGGTCCCTTTTTATTGGTTTCCTTCTGTCCCACACCAGAGGGCTCTTCTGATATGGTACTGAAGAATCTCTCAAACTTTTCTTTTAGCAATGTGCTTGGGTTTAGAGAAGGAGTGAGCCAATTCCATCTCCAAAGCCAGCTTGGCTTATAATTGAATTGGGACCACAACTTTTCTATATTAATAGAGAGATAGATGTTAGACAGTGAGATTTTACCGTGTGTAGATTGGTACCAATAGATTCTTTCTTTCTGCTGTAAACATCCGGATATCCAAGGCCTTATGATTTTTGGAAGATGGGTATTTCCATTATCCTGGAAAGACAAAAACAGAACCCTACCCCAACCTTGATTGTTAAATTTTTCTTACAACTTGTAGAGATGTCACATTGGTGGATGATCTTTTACTTCACCTCATCAAGGGGTTTTTCCTGTTCAAATCGAATTTTTATTAATTTTGTTGGTATCCATAGCTTTTCTTCTCCTGCAGAAACAAAGGCAAAACCCCTTCCCCAACGTAGAACATATCCAGGTTTCCATTCTGAGGTCAGCACATCCTTGAAATAAACCGGTTGGTTTAGCTCGGGAGTTTTGTCTGTCGTCCAATGTCTCTCTGCAGCTGTTGTTCCTTTCTCATCAGCATTGAGAAAATTCAAGGTTAATAAAGCACTATGCAATCTATTTCTAGGAGTCATTGTTACCTGTTGCTGTTTATTTAGCATATCCTTTAAAGTTCGATGGGATCTTTCTATGACTGCTTGGCCTGTGGGATTGTGTGGTATACCTGTAACATGCTTTATATTGTAATAAGCAAAGAATTGTCTCATTTTATTGGAGACATATGCTGGAGCATTGTCTGTCTTAATTTGTACAGGTATCCCCATGATGGCCATAACTTCTAATAGGTGTGTAATCACAGAATCAGCCTTTTCAGAACTCATAGGAGTTGCCCATTGAAATCCTGAATAGGTGTCAATGGTATGATGTACATACTTTAATCTTCCAAATTCTGCAAAATGAAACACATCCATCTGCCAAATTTCATTTCTTTGTATACCTTTTGGATTGCTCCCTGCAGGTAATGGAAGTTGGTTATAGATGGAACAAGTAGGACATTTTTTCACAATATCCTTAGCCTGTTGCCAAGTGATGGAGAAATCCTTCTTCAAACCTTTGCTATTTGTGTGGTATTTCTTATGAAATTCTGAAGCTTCTAGCACATTACCTATTAGTAACTGATCAATCTCATCATTACCTTGTGCTAGAGGTCCTGGCAGACCTGTATGGGATCTGATATGTGTTATATATATAGGATGTTCCCTTTTTCTGATGATTTCCTGCAATTGTATGAATAATGAAGTTAATTCTGTATTATCAGGAATAAATTCAGCAGTTTCAATATGTAAAACAACTCTCTCTGCATATTGAGAGTCAGTGACTATATTGAGGGGTTCTGTGAAGTCCATCAGTACCATAAGAATGGCATACAGTTCTGCCTTTTGTACAGAGCTGTATGGACTTTGTACCACTTTACTTAAGTCTCCTGATTTATATCCTGCTTTCCCTGATTTATTTGCATCAGTATAGAATGTGAGGACTCCAGAAATTGGCTTTTGTCGTACAATGTGAGGAAGGACCCATTCGGTTTTCTTTATAAATTCTATTCTCTTGCTTTTGGGATAGTGGTTGTTAATCTCTCCCAAAAAGTTACTGCAGGCTCTCTGCCAGTATTCATTATCTTTCCATAGTGATGAAATTTCTTCATTAGTTAAAGGTACTACAATTTCTGCTGGGTCCATTCCTGTCAACTGGCGAAGTCTTAGTTTACCTTTTTGAATCAAATCAGAGATCTTTTCTATATAAGTCTTTAATTTCTTATTTGGTTTACGTGGTAGGAATATCCATTCCAATATAATATCTTCCCTCTGCATCAAAATACCTGTTGGGGAATGTCTGGAGGGGAATATGACAAGAATGCATTTAAGTTCTGGATCCACACGATCCACATGTGCTTCTTGAATTGTCTTTTCTACTAGAGCCAATTCCTTCTCAGCTTCGGCTGATAATTCTCTTGGACTATTTAATTCTTTGTCCCCTTCTAGAGTATTAGCCAAATTTTGTAGTCCATCTTTGGGTATTCCCATGATACCCAGTAAGTTGGAAATGCTTCCTAATAACTTTTGAAAATCATTAAGAGTCTTCAATCGATCTCTCCTTAGCTGTACCTTTTGGGGTCTAATTTTTTGTAGCTCTATCTTATATCCTAAGTAGTTAATAGAATCTCCTCTTTGTATTTTTTCAGGAGCAAGTTGCAGTCCCCAGTGAGGCAAAACTTTTTTTACTTCTTCAAACATGCTTTCTAATGTATCTAACTTTGGATCAGCTAATAGGATATCATCCATATAGTGATAAATTATGGATTGTGGAAACTTTACACGAATTATCTCCAATGGTTTCTGCACAAAGTATTGGCACAAAGTAGGGC